>NW_022196906.1:31500130-31520490 GCF_008632895.1 Mastomys coucha | reverse complement strand
GGGGGGGGGGGGGGTATGGGTGGCAGGGTCAGGGTAGGAGAGTGGCTAGTGTACCCCCAGCATGCCTTACCCAGCACAGTAAGGTTAATTAACCCCAACCCGTTGGTGTAGAAATCTGGTGGGTTGTTAACGTTGCAGAGGTAGGTTCCAGTGTCTGAGGGTCGGAGGTCAGTCAGTTTCAGGGTAGCCAATCCTCCTGTGGGTGGGTCGTGGAGAAGACTAGCCCGATCTGCTTTAGAGCCAGAGGGATACAGGTGGCCATTGGTGAAGTACAGAATCTGAGAAGAGGCCCAAGGCATATAAGTCCCTTATATAAGTATACTATCAATCCCACCATCGGGTTCAGTTAATACAGTGGCTGAACCAGAGTACCTCTGCACGGGGGAGTTGGGACTCATGAGCTGTGTGGAAGAGGAAGAGAGAATGAAAGGCCAAAATGGCTGAAGTCCTCCCTTACCTTAATCCTGGGTGAGCCCTCTGTCCCTGGCCAATCCCAGCAGGCACCCTGCCCTCAACTTACAGGCACAGACGCAGAGATGGGCTTCCCCGGCTGCACAAAGCTCCACTCCAAGGCAAAGTTGTCGCCCACCGATGTACTGTAACTGCAGCTCAGCTCAGCCGTCTTGCCCATTGGCATGCTCAGTGGTTCAGTGGGCACAGTCACCTCCACAGCTAGCCCTGGGACCAAGGGACCCCAACAACACAGATCCAGAGGGTCTGTCCCACACTACTGTGGCTGTTTAGAGGCTGGGGCCTCCTTCGCCACAGCACAACCCCCTTCTTCAGTTCAACCCCTTCCCTCCTGAGGTTTCCGGAAGGGAGGAGCCCACGGCCTAACCCGGTTTTTTGTGGGTAAAAGGTCCAAGATTAGGCCAGGTATGAGGATATATTGGCAGAAAAGGAAACAAGAAAAGGTCCTGCAGTGGTAAATCCTCAGATGGCAAGAGAGACCAAACTCACTAGCTTGCCTCTTGCTTCCCCTCCCAGCCTTCTATGCCCCTGCCCTGGCACAGTGGCTCCCAGCTGCAGGAACTAAGCAGGCCTGGGAAGCCCTGCCCTGCCCCCAGCTCTCGCCTTGATCCTGCCCACCCAGCCTCTCCTCACCACTCAGGCACACGAAGCCCAGCAAGTGCCCACAAAGGAAAGCCCAGACCAGGGGCCAGGCCATAGCCACTGCTGTCTCCGGGTCCAGTCCTCTATGGGTCTGAAGGATGTAAAGGGTTGTGTCTAGGAAAGGCCGAAGAGAAGCCGCCTTGTGTTGGGCTGGAGAGAGATTGGCTATCTCAGAGCAAACAAGGCAGAGGCGGGCACCCTCAGGTAAGAAAAATGCTCCTCCCTCCTCCAGGCTTGATTCTGGGATAATTTTTCCTTCCCCCACCGCCAACCTCTGAAGCTATCAGGCCCTAGGAAAGGTGCTGGGCTTGGAGTGGGCACCTTAAAGACAAGGGTTTAGAACTAGCACTTTGCAAGTAAAGCATCCTTAGCAGAAGAGAAGGGCTTATGATACCGACTGTCCAATGATGATGTCACCTTGGCGGCCATAGGTAACAAGCATTTGTTCCAGGAACTGTTACAGACACTATAGAGATTCTCTTCCCACCACTTGCCTGGGATATGAGTCTCTCCAGGGAAACTACACCTACTTCTCCATTCCCAGAGGCACCAGGAACAGAGAACCTGAGATCTGAAGGTCCCATACGTGGTAAGAAAGAACAGGGTAGGATTAGGACATCAATCCACACAACATCTTATGCCTTTCTTCATATGAAAAGGGGGCCTGCTACCCACAGGGTAGGAAGGTTTGCTTGTTAAAGATCCAGTGGCACATGTAAAGAAACATGGGTGAGTTTCCTCCCCCTCTGTCCTGGAGAGGAAGATGCAATAAAGTATGTGGAGACTCAGTCCCACAGTCCCAGAGTTCCAGCAGCAAGTGCCCCAGTTCATCATCACCTTGCTGTTCAGAATAGGTTAGGGGCTCCTTACCCTCAGGCTCTTGGTACTTAGTCTTTCCATGTGACAATGAATGGCCCTTCTACAGACTCTAGAACTATAAGCTAGGAAGCCCTGTGGATGTGTAAAGCCACCTGGATGCACAACCTATGTAGGTAGGATCTACTTCGTAGCCTCCTGAAACTCAACATCAGAGAGGTCCTAGTTGGCAAAAAAGTGATTTCATTACTTGTCCGTGCAAACGAGATGTATCTTTATTGAAATTTGCAAAATAAAAACAAAAACATCAATTTCAAGTCAGGTTTTAAGATGTCTTTCCTATCCCCTGCTCCAACAAAACCCAGCCAAGCCAGCAGGACAGGTTATATTAATACAGGGAAGATGGAGTGAATGGTAAAGGACAGTGTTAGATAAGGGTGTTGTACAAATCACAGAGCCAGGGGCATCGCTGACTGGCAGTCTCCTCCAGAGCCCCTGGAGGGTAGCTGATCTCCGCAGCATTCATCTGGCTTCATAGAGAGAAGCAGGGAGGAAGTGAAGCCTCCTCACTCCCAACTCCCAACCCCAGGTCCATTTCCTCCTATTGTCCTTTGATCCAGATTTTGACTTACTGAGACCCAGTATTCCATCAATAGAAGGAGGTAGGAGCAATGGACTGGAGGTCTAGAATGTGGGCATCCTCCCAAGATTGAGTCCTCTGTGCCACAGGAGACCTTTACAGAAAGGTGAGCTACTAGATGTAGCTAATGAGTGCCTGGGCAATCACACGAGAGACCCAGCCTGACTCTGTGCAGGCACCATCACAGGCACAGCACCCATGCGGCTCAGAGCAGAAGAAGAAACCCCACCTGGGGTCAGGGATACTGCCTGAGGTGGGGGCTCATCTGTCCTGGGCAGTCTTGGTGAGGACAGGGCCTGGCTAGAGACACTGGGTGTGGGAGTAAATGCGCCAGGTCTTGGAGGAGCAGCCTTGGATGGCCGCAGAGCTCGTGCTGAGGTGACGGAAGAAAGTGTCCCATTCTTGGAGATTGTGTCTGAGCCTTTGGTCCAAGGCAAGGTCCTGGGAGCAATGGCGTCTTCCCTAGTCGTCAAATAAGTAACACATCAGAAGCCAAGAGGAGAAAAAGGAGAGGAGTTTCTTGTCTTACTGTTCTTCCATACACATACATCATCATCATCATCCTTCTCTCTCCCTCTCTCCCTCCTTTCCCCTCCCCCCCCTCTCCCTTTAAATCTCCCATAGGAATATTGTTACACCCACTGCACACCTATCTATTATAAATGGGAGAGGCCTGAATTCCCAGATGCCAAAGAAAAGTCAGAAGAGTTTACACCTCCTCAAAGATCAGGGACACCTACTTGATATCATTGGGCAGCTCTTCCAGGGTCTTGCTCCGGCGTTGGTACAACAGGACCAGCCCAGCTATCAGCACCAACCCAACAAAAGTGCCCACAACTGCTCCAGCGACCACCGCAGCCTTGGACCCTGAAAAGGCCTTAGTGTCAGAAAAGGGGTGTCTATCTGTTCCCTGTTCACTCAAGTTCCACCACTCAGCTATCATCCCTTCTCCCTGTTAAGATGAGGGTAGAGGGCTGCCAAGTTGAAAATGGTCAGACACTGACCAAACATCGGTATCCGCCTTTGAGTCCAATTCCCAGTCACGAATCAATGAGAAGCCGCCACAGACAGACCTCTTCTCCCCGGCAAAGCCACCCACAGACCATACTTCTTTACCACACTTACCCCTTACTGACCTGTCATCACATCCAAGGTCACGTTGCACTGGGCAAACCCCACTCTGTTTTGGGCCTTGCAGACATAGACTCCAGACATGGCAGTGGAAAGGTTGGTGAGCTTTAAAGATCCACGGACAGCATCTATGGAACCAATTCAGCTGTCAGTCCAAGGGCTAACTTTTCCATTAAAAACAAACGAACAAACAAACAACCATATATATCATGCCCTAGTTCTGGAATGGTCTCTTTGAGTCTCTGAGAGTCATTGTTTGTCTCTGGTCTCATGAGCAGGAAGAATGTGGCAGCACTCTAGGCTCTGCAGACAGGCTAGCTCAATGCCTGCTCCATTTCTATTCCTCAATTGTCCCAACTGATCTCTGAACAAAAGTGTTATGCAGAAAAAAACCGAATCATCGTTTTGACATTTGTTTCTGAAAGGCAATGTGTGAGAGGGAGGAGGAGGATCAGACAGAAAGATTTGACTAGAAACTGGAAGAGCTGGTATCCCAAATGCTCATGTGACCCTGTGGGTCCCCACTTTTTCATCTGTAAAGTGGGGATAATACTCTTCAGCCACTGGGGTTGTGAGGTGTGGGTAGACTAAGTGTCAGATAGCATGCTGACACTTTGGCTGTTGACTCTGTGCTGAGCCTGGCCTAAGCTCTGTACCTGTTTGTCCTTCACAAGCAACCTACTCACTGAGCCCTCTTAAAAGTTATTATATAATTATTAAAATGCTCAGATGAGGGGCTGGGGAAGTAGTTCAGTAAATGCTGGCCAGTCACCCTAGGGAAATCAATAAGCGTAGATCCCAGTGAGAGAGAGACCCTTTCTCAAAAGCTAAAGTAGATAGCTCCTGTCCCAAGGGTGACAGCTGGCCTCCACACACATACTCAAGCATGCACATTCAACTCATTTCTGAGGAAAAAAGTCAAATGGATCCCGGGGGGTTAGTTCAGTTTAGTTGATGTTTGGTGTATGCAAGACCCTGCATTCTATCCATAGCACCAATAAAATAAAATGGCCCAGTGAAAAGTATAAAGGGGAAAAATAAAAATATTTATGCCCACCACCGACACCCAATAGTGGTTAACACTTTGCTGTACTTCTGTCCTCTTCCCCCACTGATATTTTAAAGTATTTTAAAGTAATACGTTTAGGCCAGTGAGATGCTTCAGTGAGTAAGACACTTGCCACAGGAGCCTGGCCACATGAGTTTAATCCTCTAAAACCCATACAAAAGTGGAGGAGAGGACCAACTCCACAAAGTTCTTCTCAAGCATATATCATGGCACACATACACACCCACCATGTGGACACACACAATAATAATAATAATAATAATAATAATAATAATAATAATAATAATAATAAACTTGCTTAAAATACTTAAAGTAATACTTCAAAATATATCTTCAAAAACAATATCCATGAAGCTGGGTGTAGTGTTGTGCATGTTTAATCCAGCACTTGGGAGACAGAAGCAGCCAGATTTCTGTGAGTTTAAGGTAAGTCTGGTCTATATTTTGAGTTCTAGAACAGACATAGATAGATATATAAGACCCTGCCTCAAAAACAAAACAATACAGCCGGGGGTGGGGCGTGGCGCATGCCTTTAATCCCAGCACTTGGGAGGCAGAGGCGGATTTCTGAGTTTGAAGCTAGCCTGGTCTACAGAGTGAGTTCCAGGACAGCCAAGGCTACACAGAGAAACCCTGTCTCGAAAAACAAAACAAAACAAAACAAAATACAAAAGCAACAACTCTTATTTTATACAATCAAAATTCCATTGCAAAGCCTTAGCAATTAATAATGACCTTTTAAAGTCATCTAATGACTCATATTTCAAATATTCCAGTTGCTGATCATAGTGTATAATCAGAAGGCTGAGGCAGAAGGACCATTAATTTGAGGCCGGTATTAGCTATATATAAGACATGTCGCAAAAACCAAAGAAGCTAGGGGTGTGATTCAGTGGTATAGTGCCTGCCTTTCATGTACAAGGTCCTGAGTTAAATTTGCCAGTATCACACATACACACACACACTACCCCCAACTATTTCTTATAGCTGGTGTGTATAAATCTCATTTTACAAACAAGAGAATGGGGGGAAAGTCACCAAGTTACTGAGTTGCAGGACTGGAACTTGAATCAGGCTGTTTAGTTCCAGACCTCAGTAAGAGTATACCCAGTTCTTAGAAGCTCTGAGCATAGCACCTGCTAATATATCATCTTTCCACGTCCCTTTCTATAAAAGCCTGTCCTCATCACTCTAGTCTGTGAGGAACCTCTCATCTTTCCTCATCTTCAGCCACCATCTCAGAGACCTCAAAGAACAACCTTACCTAAGGCTGGTCCAAAGAAGACCTGGGAGGATGGGGGCAGCCTTTCCCACTGGTATTGAGCAGTAGGTTTACTCCTTGGGGACTTGCAGTTCAATGTCACATTGGTCCCCACATAGGGTACACCCTGTAAACTACAGGATGGAGGAGCTGGAGGAACTAGAGAAGGGAAGACAAGTTAAAATGCATACTCTAAGGGCCCATGGGTTCCGATTCCCCAATCTCTTTAGTCATTCCACCTTTCATCCCAGGTCTTATGCTCAGCCAGTTGACAGGAAGACCTGCTTCACCTCCCCCAACCCCATGCTGCAGTGGAAAAGGATCCAGAGATGTGCCCCTCTTACTCACCCAGCACTTTGAGCTCTATGCTTTTGATGCTGTGGCCCATGCTTGTGCCTTCACCATCAAACACATTGACAGAACAGCGGTAGGTCCCAGAGTCTCCCTCCTGGAGGGCCTCCAGGCGCAGGGACACGTTCCGCGTGGAGATAGAGTGGACCAGGGCTACTCCAGGCTTATTTGACATGGCACCATTAATGTAAGACAACACCTAGTGGGGACAGGACATCTGTTAGTGGTCTCCAATGCATCTGTCAGCATTGTCAGCATCTACTGGCACGTGTCAGCCAGCATGTCTTTCTCCTCCAAAAGGGACTTCCTCACTACTTCTTCACTTGAACCCAGCCTTCTGACCTGAACCACCTTTCATTAACCCATCTTCTCACCCACCCGACTCCAGGTGGTTCTCACTTCCCATGTGGATCATCATCACTTCAGCTTTTATGGTGGCTTTTAGGGGAGCACCATACCAGGAGAAGAAAGAACAATGCAAGAGGAAGCATGTATGAAAAAAAAATTAGATTGTACATTGCAACTTTGTAAGACCTAAAGTTTCTACCTTTAAATGCCACATTTGAGAGAGAGAGAGAGAGAGAGAGAGAGAGAGAGAGAGAGAGAGATTTTTTTAAAAAAGTTTTTTTTCCCCATAATTGAAAAAGGTATGGCTGGGAAGATAACAGTCTCTGACACACTTGTCCTGCACACATGAAGATCTGCATTCAGACCCCAGAACTCATGTTTAAAAATCAAACAAATGGGGCTAGTGAGATGGCTCAGTGGGTAAGAGCACCGACTGCTCTTCCAAAGGTCCTTAGTTCAAATCCCAGCAACCACATGGTGGCTCACAACCACACATAATGAGATCTGATGCCCTCTTCTGAAGACAACTACAGTGTACTTATTTATTAATAAATAGGATTGGAGAGATGGCTCAGTGGTTAAGAGCACTGACTGCTCTTCCAGAGGTTATGAGTTCAAATCCCAGCAACCACATGGTG
Source organism: Mastomys coucha (assembly GCF_008632895.1). Lineage (NCBI taxonomy): Eukaryota > Metazoa > Chordata > Mammalia > Rodentia > Muridae > Mastomys > Mastomys coucha. The sequence continues at coordinate 31,513,123 of NW_022196906.1, read as the reverse complement.
GCGGGGTGGCTCACAACCATCCATAATGAAATCTGATGCCCTCTTCTGGTGTGTCTGAAGACAGCTACAGTGTACTTACATATAACAATAAATAAATCTTTAAAATAAATAAATAAATCTTTAAAATATCAAAACAAAATCTAAGCATGGTGGAGCATTTAATTTTTAAGAGCACTATGCAGTTTCTTAACCATTCAAGTACAGTAATGTCTGATATGGTTGGGATGGAATTGGAATGGCAAAGTGAACTGATATGCAGCATCTAACAGGTTAGAAGAACCACCACACACGCCTCACAAATGTCTTCCACAGAGTCAATACAGTATCAGCCATTAACCTAGCATACAGAGTGTGTTAAAATGGAAAAGAGGCAATGAGAAAAATAGCTACGTTAGAAAGACCAACCCTTTAAAAAGACCAAAACATTTGCAGTTTCTCCTGTTGATCCCCTAAAACATTTCACCTTCAAGGCTGTCTACTTTGTTCCAAGAACTGACTTTCTCCCCAACACCTTCCTAAATATCCAAAGACTGTACTGACCAGTGTCATTTTACTTTTTCTCTCCTGACAAATATTCTAGAAGCTGATATAGGGTCATATAAGTGGAGCCCTTATAACTCTGAGGCTGAAAATCCGCAGACAGGTGGTCTCTGAGACTTGCTAGCAAGCCAGCATAGACCAGTGGGTGAGCTTCAGGGCTACTAATATGAGACCCTGTTTCAAAAAAAGGATAGATAGCACCTGAAGAATGATGCCCAAAGTTTGACTTTTGGCCTGCACTTGAGCACACACACACACACACACACACACAGAGAGAGAGAGAGAGAGAGGAAGAGAGAGAGAGAAAGAGAGAGAGAGAAAGAGAGATACATCAGTATGCATACACATCCAAACATGCATATACACACACAAAATTTAAATGGGGTGTTGAACAAGAGTGCCTGCCTTGCCCTAGTGTATTCAGGAATTCCCAGGTTCCATACCCTGCACTTGTGAGGCAGAAGCAGAGGCAGGCACATCCCTGGGAGTTCGAGGCCAACCTGGTCTACATAATGAATTCCAGGACAGCCAGGACTATATAGAGACACGCTGACAAAGAAAGGGAGAGAAAGAAAGAAAGAAAGAAAGAAAGAAAGAAAGAAAGAAAGAAAGAAAGGAAAGGGAAGGAAAGGAAAGGAGGGAGGGGGAAGAGAAAAACAAACACAAAGCCCAAGACAATTAGATCAAATTATTTCCTTGAATACATTTTCCAAGACCATGCAAGGGATATGTACAGTGAAAGAATCTGAAAATGGTTTCATTTAGTTTCTGGGTGAAAGAACCACTGAGTTCCAGTCCTGTGTAGTGGAGGAAAAGAGATGCCAAGTAATGGCAGGAGGAGATATAAAGAATTTAGGGGTTTGGGGCTGGCAAGATGGCTCACTCAAAATGGCTCACTGTTAGGAAAAAAAAATGACATTGCCACCAAGCTGATGATCTGAGTTCAGTCTCTGGAAGTCACATAAAGATAGAAGGAAAGAACTGACTCCTGAAAGTCTATCTCTGAATTCTGTCCTAGCACCAGGGCCTGTAAAGCCCATTCTACACAAACATCGTGAGGACAACGATTGAAAATGGCAGATGGGGGCTGGGGAGATGGCTCAGCGGTTAAGAGCACTGACTGCTCTTCCAGAGGTCCTGAGTTCAATTCCCAGCAACCACATGGTGGCTCACAACCATCTGTAATGAGAACTGATGCCCTCTTCTGGTGTGTCTGAAGACAGCTACAGTGTACTTAGATATAATAATAAATAAATCTTTAAAAAAAAAAAAAAAGAAAAAAGAAAATGGCAGATGGATCCAGGAAGAGATGTGGCCTATACTTGACAATCTGAAGCCCAGAAAATGTCAGCACACAGCATGTAGACCTTTTGAAACTGGTGACGCAGGGATGGTGCCCCCTGCCTTTAATCTCAGCACTCAGGAAGTAGAGGCATACAGGTCTCTGAGTTTTGAGGCCAGCTGGATATACAGGATGAGACCAAAAAGAAAAAGTTGTGTTTTACTCACACCATGTTTCTTCTATCCTCAGCCCCACCCCAAGCCCGGCCCACCCCCACTCCCGGGCTTTTACCACAGGTGCTTTGTACCACAGTTTTGTGTACTGGGTTTCACAATGAGAACCAACATTGACATTGTGATATTTCTGCCAACTCATCCCTACACCCCTAAATTATCATTGGCTAAGATTTTCCCCTCACCTGGTTTGGTTCCTTCCCTTCTTGTTCCAAAAACCAAATCAGGAGGGGCACCTCCCAGGGGTGGGATGACGACTCCTCCCGGGCCATCGTGTACCAGACGGGGAGCACCACTTCTTCTCCCTCTACCGCCTCCAATTTGTTGAGGCCCGGGGGCACGTGCAGCTCCATCTGAGCCCGTGAGAAGGCAGCTGAAACACAGAGCGAGGAGGTTGTGAGCTCCTAGGCTGGGCTCCCTGGTCAGCCGAAGGAGCTTGCCTAACTTCCGTCGCTTAAGGGAAAAACATGTCCCTCGAGGACAAAGCCTGGAGACCTCTTTCCCAGGGTCGAGCTTCTCCTCACTCCTTAGAGTAGGGATGGGACCACATTTCTGTGTATTCTTTCTAATCCCGAGGTACAGAGTCTGAGCAGACTCACCTCCAGGAGGGCGATTCCAGAAGGGAAAGCAGACCTGATTTTGACCCACACCCCCGCGGCACGCACTTGCTCCTCCAGTCTCCTTGGTGAAAGGCAAGGGAGAATGGAGATGCCAGCCCAGGTCAGCCAGAGCTTCTCAAGCCCTAGCTTGCAACCGGATGGCAGATCGCGACGTTGTTACTCATTAACCTCGCGGCTCCCTCTGAACTCCGAGAGCTAGCCTGAGCCCTGCGCTCTCCAAAGCTCCAGCGCCTGCTGGTGACTAAGAGAATCCCAGGCTTCCGCTCAGTCCCATTGAGTCAGCTACCCTAGGGAAACGCACGGCCTGAGACTCAGCCAAACCCTCAAGGACACTTTTGGGAGTCCTGGTTATCAAAGCCACAGAGTTATAGGAAGTTTCAGGATGCGAGGTGAGGACATTCTTCCCACAAGTACAAAACTTCCCCAGCGTGTTTTGGGGAGGTGGAAGAGAGTGTCCCCTTCGGTTAGGGGGACACTGATGACACTCCAGTGTGTCGAGAACACTTGCTTTCCGTCCTTCGGAGATGCGAGAGGGAGTGGAGTGCTAAAGCCTTTGGGGAAATAACTTTGGGTTAGCACAGAGCCGAGCCTGGGGACACCGGCGGCTCTCGCGCTGGGCCCTGCCCTTCCCGGATCATAGCATTCTGCACGCAGGACAAGCTGCCACCTTGGGGAAGGTGAGCGGGCAGCCGAGGCTCGGAGGTCCCAGACTATCAGCGCCGGCAAAACCAAGCGGAAGGCCAGGGAGACTTAGAACCCTACCCAGCCAGGATGCGCGCCTCCCCCATCCCTTCCCAGCTGCGTCTTGACCAAGGCTCCCACCCCTATTCCTTGTCCTTCGTGGCACCCCCCCCCCCACCCCTGACATTTCCTGGCGGGTCCCTGCAATCGGAGCAGGAAACTTGCGCCCGCCGATAAGGCAGAAGACAATGAAGCCGGACCCGCTAGACCGGAGGCTCTGCAGGCGAAAACAACCCCGCCTTGAGAAGGTCCACTTCCCCCCAGGGACTCCGCCTGCAGGTTGTTCCGCCAGGCGCACCAGGAGCCTCCAGGCTGCCGCGCTTCCCAGATTTCTCGCGGTAAGGCTAGTAAGACGAGGGAAGTATCTCTCATCAGACAGACTCGAGCTTCCCTCCCCAAGAGCGCCCTAGCTACCTCTTCCAGGTTTTGCACTTGCAGTTTGCAAAGTGAGGGGCAGGGGCTGGGAATGGGAGGTGAGATGCAGCGGTGGACACACTTGCTTCGATGAGCAAGGGGCTCCTGGGATTTCCCAGGCCTCTGCTCTAGCGGCACTTGGAACAGAAGAACCCCCTAACTGATCAGACCTTTTTGTGACTGGGTGCCGCAAGGAATAAAATGGGGAGTTGCTGAGTTTCAAAGAAGGGCTCCTGGGCTGCTCAAGAATAGCATCATTTGGCCCAGTCTGAGACCAGAGAGAGAGAGAGAGAGAGAGGGCGAAAGAGAGAGAGAGAGAGAGAGAGAGAGAGAGAGAGAGAGAGAGAGAGAGAGAGAGAGAGAGAGAGAGAGAGAGCAGGCCAAGGGCCTAAGAAGAGCAAATGGGCCCTGCTCCCCAGAGCTACTATTTTTAGTTTCCCTCTTTCTCTGAGAAACTCCCCTTATGGGCTTCTCACGCTCCAGGGGCAGTTCTGAGCCACGAAAGAGCACATGGAGCAGGAGGGCCTTGTTGCCTTGTGCCTTCCCCAGGAGCAGTGAGCGCATTTAACTCTCCAGAGGCCAAGAAGGGCAACCTTCATGACATCAGTAGCAACTCAGGTTCTAGATCTCTGATATGACAAAAACAAAGTCAAAGCTGAAAGAGAAAAAAGGAGGGGCCACGGGTGACCTACAGAGGATGCCTACATAGGTTTTTGTTGTTGTTGTTGTTGTTGTTGTTTTCTCCCTTACTTGGAGGCTGACACTGCCCTCTCCAACAAGTTGAGGAAGAATGCAGGAAAGAAACAAGCTGAGGATGAAGGTGCAAAAAAGCAGAGCTGAGAAACTGAAGAAGGAACAGGAAACACTCCAAGCTCTGGAGCGAAGGGTGAGGAAGCTCATGGGACTCATCATCTGGGAACCTTAAGATCTCATGCCCTCAACAGCACTAGGACACAGACCAGGCTGAAAGAGACCGTGGGCAGGAACAGGGAGATCCCCATCAATGTCGCTGAATTTACTCTACATTCTTCCAGGTCTTACTTGCTCTGACATCCTCTAGCCCACGGAAGGTGCTAAAGCAGAGGATCCCAAACTCATATAGCTAAACAGCCTGGGGAGTAGCTTATAATGAACTTAGTTCCTCCTGAGTCATTTCTCTCCAGATACAGTACTGGGCCACCTTCAGCTCCAGCTGAAGCTAGTTGTCCTGGGAAGCTCATCCAGGCACTTGCTTCAGGAGGTTTCCTTCTTCTTGGACCCTTTGTCACCCTGTCCCAATTTTCTTCAGTTCCTTTGGATCTGAGAAAAGATAAGGACGATGGTAGACCTGAAAATGTACTGTGTGACGGGAGTCTGAGCAACTGACCTCTTCCCGAATTTCCTGTGTCTGAATGACCTCATGGTCAGGCTTTGGGGGCATCTCCTTTGATTTCCAGGGCAGGAAGCAGGAGGGAAAGAAAGGAACTTGGTGGGGGGAAATGCTGGGACGTGAAGTACTGCTCGAAGTGCTTGCGTCAAGGCTGAGGACCAGGCATTCATTCCCCCAGGGATCTTCCACACCAGCTTGAATGAGGGATGCGGGGTGGGGAGGGGGGACTGGAACTAAGTCCTTAAGCTCTCTAGTCACTGTCTCATCCAGTGCCTCAGCTTATCCAGCTGTGATGAGTGGGGGTGGACAGGAATAACTGCCTTAACTCATCCCAGAGGTCTTGCCTGGAGATTCCTTTATCCCCCTTCCCAACACCACACACCACACCAAAGCTGGAAGCCGTTATAGCCACAGAAGGCAGAAAGTGTAGCACGAAACAGGGATGCTGAGAAATGGAGAGTAATGAGGAAAGACAAGAATGTCGAACAAAAGTCCCTTCAGACCCACTCCCTAAAGTCCTCCCTAGGATCAGATTTTCCTGACCAAAGCCCCTCCAGACCCGGTGTTTGACTCACCAAGGGTACTCAGTCCCAGGAACAAAACCCGCAGCAAACTGGTCTCGGGGGTTCCAGCCGGAAGAATCATGACCCTACTCGGCCCGGAGTACTCAGGGACCGTTGGGCACACAGTGTCTACAGGTGCTATGGGTGAGCGGCGGCAACCCGAATGTGCACAGGAACCAGGCTACTGACAAGGGTGGTTCCAACCCAAGTCAGCGGGTATGCGGATGGGGAGGTGGGGTGGAGACCGACTGGACAGGGGCGGGGCATTCAAAGGGGTGGAGAGGTCACCGTCCTGCCCGGCGCGGCGCGCTAGTGACCCGCAGTGGGTGGGAGGAGAGCTCTCCCTGGGCTCGAACAGCCGGATCCGGGATCCGGCGGCCTCTACCCGGTTACCCTTCAGACTGGGGTCGGCGAAGTCGTGGCACATCATGAACCAGCCCTGAGAGTAAGAAGGAACCACTGTCCTGAGTCAGACCTCCGCGCAGGTGTCTGACATTGAGGGTAAAAAGGGAGGAATGGGGACTAACCTAAATCTAAGAAGCCACACTCACCCGACACTAAAAGCCCTGCATCTGCGGCCAGAACGGCCAGCTCCAAGCCTGCCATGCCGCATCCTGAATCAAACCAGGGCGCCCTTCTCGGAGGAAGAGGGGAGCCCCGCCCCCTTGTGTGGTGTGGGTTCAGGTGGGTCAGACGTAGCGGCTGAGATGAGGATTCGAACACTATTAGCCCAGAGCCCTCTCCACCCGGTTCAGGCCCGAAGCTTCTGTGGAGGATTTAGCTCCGACGCCACAGGCCTTCCTTCTCCTAAGGCGAGAGAGGGGCCGGATCTCCAGAATTCCAGAAACTGAGGCCCGAGGTGGGGAAACTTTGCCTCATTGCTGCGAACACGGAAGACCCGGTACAAGGTAGACGAGCAGGAAACTGAGGCAACGGTCCTCAGCTCCTCGTCCTAACTGTTCACAGGCTTAATGCTGACCAGGGAGGAGGGAGCAGCTGCAGGAGGACGGGATATAAATAATTTCCCTTCCTTCTGTCCAGGCGCTGGTGTCTTCGCAGCTGCCCATCCTTGTAGTGAACGGCTTAGGCCAGCTCTGATCCTTTAATCCCCAGGACTAGATCTTTCCTCTGTGAATTTAATTTCAACCCCACACCCATCCCATGTCATGGGGCGGGGTCGGGGGGGGGGGGAAGCACCTCTGCGCCCCCTGATGGCCGAGGCTGCTTTCAGCAGGGAACGCACCGGTTTCTACCCTAACAGCCAATAAATAAAAATAATGCTTCAAGTATTTAGTCAGGGCTTCGCTGAGCAGGGCAGAAGGCATAGCCACGGATTTCTGGTGTGGCCTGTTCCAAGGGAGCAGAGCTGTCAGGCAGTAGAGACAGCCGGGCCTTCTCATCTGTACACACCCATGAGCTCCAGTTTTGTGCTTTTTCTGCCTGTAGAGTCCCTGCGGCTTCTTCCTAGTGTAGCCAGCCTGGCTCCTCTTCAAATACCAGTCATGCAGTGGCTCTACGAAATGCCTATACAAACACTAGACTGCTCCTGACATCTATGGAATCCACCTCTTAGCAGCTCAGCCAAGAGGCAGAGACCTTCAAACTTTGGACTGCCAAAGGGTCACCACCCTTGGGGATGGGCTGTCTTGGTTTTCCTTGCCTATCAGATTTTTCTAGATTTGAGAATACTAAAAAACATTAAAAAAAAAAAGTGTATGGGCATTGTGCCGGCATTTATCTGCACCACATTCGTGCAGTGCCTGTAGAGGCCAGAAGAGGGTGTCGGATCCCCTGGCACTGGAGTTGATGGTCGAGTTTGAACTGCCCTGTGCGCAGATGCAATCAAGCAAGCCCCAGTGCTCAGGAAGATCCTTACCTTAACCACAAAGCCATGTCTTCAGTTCCATACGTTACCTCTTTCAAACATCCCTCATTTGTTGCCTGGACCGCGTTGTCACTCCAAATGAATAACTCCTCCCAGGAAAAGGAAGTGCAAAGCTTTGGCTCTTGGCTAGTGACACTGAAGGGTCTGATGACACAATTGTGTCCATCCCTGCCCAGGAGCTGCTTCCCAAAATCAAAATCAGCCACAAGGATCTAAGGAGACTGACTGTCTTGTAGCACAGAATTCTCAGGCTTTTACCCCTGACTTTTCCTCATTGTCCCCTATTCTAACCACTTCTGATCCTGAGGAAGTCAAAAACTAAACATTCGATGAGTGCAAGCTAAGTTCATAATTCATAGGTTTCTCTTTTTTTTTTTAAGATTTTTTTATTTTTATTTTTTATGTGTATGAGTACACTGTAGCTGTACAGATGGCAGTGAGTTATCACGTATGTGGCTGCTGTTGATCTCAGGACCTCTGCCAGCCCCGCTCCTCCATGTAATTTACTGTAGCTGTCTTCAGACACACCAGGAGAGGGCGTCCAGTCTCATTACAGGTGGTTGTGAGCCACCATGTGGTTGCTGGGATCTGAACTCAGGACCTTCGTTAGAGCAGTCAGTGCTCTTACCTGCTGAGCCATCTTGCCAGCCCTAATTCATAGGTTTCTCTCAACCACACTTCATCTAAGATCTTACAAAGAATTTATAATTTGGGCTGGAAAGATGTCTCACACCAGTCAAGGGTACTTGTTGGTCCTGCAAAGGACAAAAGTTCAATTCACAGCATCCACGTGGTACAACCATCTATAACCCCAATACTACGAGGGAACCTGATGCTTCTAACCTCCACACATGTGGTAGGAGGAGGCAAAACACTCATACACATAAAAACAATTTAAATTTTTTAAAAAAAATTTTTTTCCAGAAGTAGAAAAAAAAAATCCTTGATTAAAAGGGCCTCTCTCCCTCCTGGATCTGATACAAGGCCTACTTAAGGTCTTAGTCCCCTTGTCTATAGCAATGCTCTGTTACCTGCATGTGTCTGCACATGTGTCTCCTAGCCTAGAGACTCTGGTCAGATAGGATACTCCTATCAGCAAGCCACTGTCCTCACAAACCTGTTTCCCAAAGCTCAGTTTTGTCCTCTTCCCTGACCTTTAATCCATTTCTAGGCACACGGAAACTCAGGCTTGATCTTATCTTTGCCCTCCATCTTGGTCATGATCTAACAAGGAGTCCAACAAGGCCACGATCCCATTTTTGCAGATATAGAAAGTCCTCACCAACTGTTCCTGAAATATTCTGCCCCGTCAATTAACTACTAGCCAAGGAGAGGGATAGAGGTAGGTAAAGTTCAGCAACTATTAATGATAGTTCTGGACAAGTCAGTGGTCACACTGGAGGGGCCATGCAGTGAGTGTTCCTGGTAATTTTGTTTCACCAGTTTCAGCACTGGTGACTATGAAATTACTGCTGTATGACCATCAGTGCATCCTCCCCTAAGAACCAAAGTGTAAACCCACAACAATCTCCCAAGGCCCCTACATACAAATGCTGCACACACTGAGAGCAGGTGCTTCGCTGACAGTCCCAGGGTATTTATATTCTCCCTCAAGTGGCACCTATTTTTAGCAGCTTATGTTAGAAAAAGAAGTAACGCCTTAAGCCCAGATTCAAATAACACAGACCATCCCAGTGGTTAAAATCACTAGAAAAATACATAAGCGTCAATTAGCCGAGTGGTATCAAATTAAGGGGGAGGGGAATCACTGATTTGACATCATTTTGAGGGTTGTAGAAAAATAATTTTTTTAAATATGCAATTTTATTTTTAGTTTTTTGAGACAAGGTCTGTGTGGCCCTGGCTGTCCCTCGAACTTGTCTATCCCCAAACTCAAGAGATCCATCATCCTCTGTGTCCCAAACGCTGGCACTAAAGGACCACCACTACCTTCTGGCTTGTGATTTTACTTTCAACAGTACAGAAAATCAGGGCTTATGGGTTCTCACCTGGACTTGCTGCCCATTTAAAGCAGAACACTTGAGCAATGTTGAGGAACCACTGAAGATAAATAACCCAAGTTCCTGCAATCCTTGACTACCAGGGACTATTCTTAGCCATGGGTACTAACCTCCAAGTGGAATGGCACCTGACCCACTGGAGTCTCAGAAAAGGATCATGCGTGCGTCACTGCCTAATGGACAGGCACCTTCCAGTTTCTTCTCTCAAGGACCATGCTTCAAAGGCATTAGTACTGTATTTCTATTGCATCCTCATTTTCTTTTCTTTAGATACAGCAAGATGGCATCAAGTTTGTCCTTTCACTACTTAGGAGACTTACCCCGATTAATAAGTGAAAAAGATGAGGAATCAAAGTGTCTTACAGTAAATTTATACTGCTAAAGTTAGAAGAAATAGAAAAGAAATGACCTCTGGAACTGATAAGAAATTACTATTCTCATTGTTAATATACAGAGAAAATAGTGCATTTGTGGAGTTAGGGGGGTCTGGTCCTTCCTTTTCTTCTCTTTCCAGTACTGGAGATAGAACCCCTGGCCTTGTACATCTAAGACAAGCACCTACTACTGGCCACATACAGCCTCTGTCTGTCCATTCTTACAGCAAAGCCAGACAGATTCCCACAAACAGTGCAGCCACATTTTGCTACAAAAGGCTCAACTACCACACCAAAGAAGTCAGGAATTCCTTTCTTTTTTTTTTTTTTAAGTTTTAATGGCAACACAACCATAAAAGTTGGTACATCACATAAACAAAAGTCTTTGCAGGCAACACTGATTAGAAATAGTAAAACACTTGGTTGGTGAAAAAATGAACTCTAAATTATATACAATAGTAGCTAAAGGTAATATTCAAAAACAGTTTTATTTACTGTGACTCAATTTACTTGCCATTATCTATTGCTTATTTATTCAAGGTTGTAAATAATACTTATAGAGATGTGTAAAAATGAAACAGTGAAAAAAATACAATTTTCAATTTCATATGAAACTCAAAGTATAAGTTTTGTCCAATATGGAATGTACCTACATTTGTTTATATCAAGGCTCTAAAATTGGTTTTAAAATCGATGTTTTCTTTTTGTAAAAAAGAACTGACCCACCATGCAAGACCTGCTTGCTCAAAATGAGCATTTCAGGCGAGGTCTGCTTTTTTCTGCCCAGAGTCTACTATGATTTCTTAGAGGTTGTATTGGTCTCATCGTGGAAGGAGCTCCCATGAGAGTCCGACGGCAGCATCTGGATGTGGGGTAGTCTGGGTAACAGGAAGAAGGGATGAGAATGCACAAGCCCAAATCCTTATGAAGGATGACACTCAGTTGTTAAATTTTAAGGGGTATCCGATGGCTTTTTCCAGACACTCAACTAATGAGCCGGCGGAAAGAAAATCCCTCTCTACTTCTACAAATTTGATATAGATGGATTTGGGGGAAACTCCAGGATCCACGATACAGTTCTGAGACAAAAACCCATTAATACCAACCCAGTCTTTACTGAAGGTTTTGGTATTTGCTTGAAAATGTAAAAACAAGCACTGCTGCAGAGTCCTGCCTTCAGCAATACCGAGGTAGCAGTAGATGATCCGAGTGGGCTCCACCTCCACCTGTAACGAGGCTTGTGCTGAGAGGGTTTCCAGGTCAGCTCGGCCCTCCTTCCCTGGGTCCAGGGCATGGCGCTCCACATCTGGTGAGAGGGGCCTCTCAATACATTCTTCATAGCCAATGGCATAAAGGCCTGGGGTTTTGGGAATCCCTCCTGGCAATAAATACTGAACGACATTGCCCCCAGTTGGCTTGGAGTGGGCAATGGGTATCCAGTCAATCTCCATGTGCAGCTCTAGGCACCTTGCCTCACTGATGGTGATCTCTAAAAATTTGTAGTAAACATTTTTCCAGTTCATTTTTTGCACCCGGGTCATAATGATCCGTCCCTCAGGCTTCTCAGAGTTGAAGTACTCCCGAAGACGCTTGCCAAGGGGCACCTGTGAGCTGATCTCAGCATAATGGTAACGGATTTCCTCTTTCCAACGAGTGTTATAGCCAATTCCAAAAATGGCCAACTTATTGGAAAGATGGAGCCTTGAAAAGTCTGTCCAGCTCTGAAACAGTTCCCACTTCAACTGCACTGACTCCAAAATCTGTACAATATTCTGCATGGTGTCTCGCTTCCTAGAAAGAGAAGTTAACAGTCAAATTCTTCAAGTGTCTAGAACAGCAACATCTAACAGAATTTTCTATGAAGGTGTAAATGTTAAGTACCTAGACTGCCCACTAAAGGAGCCACTAGAACTTAAAATACAGTCAACAGGAATGAAATGTTACATTTAAACACCCACATTCAGAAAGGCTTCCATGCTAGGTCACTGCACTGAATGTCAGAAATACCTCCAAAAGTTCCTAGAATTACAAACAGCTTTTCATGGTCGCAGATCAATTTTAATAAATAAAAATACTTATGTTCCTATGATTTCATGGACTGTGAATCTCTGGAAAATTATTACTGTGCATATATACATGAGCTGTGTCATTTGTGTGGAGCCCAGAGGAAAACTTTGAATTTATTTTTCTCCTTCCATTTTCCCATGCATTCTGGAGACTGAACTCAGCTGTACCCACTAAACCTGGTCACTGACCATGCCAGGGTCATGGCTTGTTTGTTTATTCAAGAGAGTCTCTCTCTGTGAGTAGCTCTGGCTGTCCTGGAACTTGTCTGGCCTTGAACTCAGGCTTGACCCTCCTCCTGCCTTTGCCTCTCTAGCATTTGAATTAAAGGCGGGCGTCACCTTCAGAACAAAGTTCCAAAGGCAAAGAACACTTTAACACAAAATGCCAGTGCTGCCCCAAACAAAACCTTCATTTTTAACACAGAATTTGAGAGCCAGTAATTTTTCACACATGTTTTGAAGGAAAATAAGTACATGGTTATGACTAAGGACCTAATACAAGAACAATATACCACTCCAACGAACATTAAAGGTGATATTGCAGAAATGCTTCAATTATGACTTGCATAACTAGCAGATTAAGATAGAACATGCTATGGAATTCATATTCCACAAGCTACTTAAATAATGTATTGACTGATACCTCATGTAATTTACATAAGAAACAATTATAATTTGTTTCTTGCTGGAAATGATGGTGTACACCTTTAATCTTGGCACCTACAAGGCTGAGGCAAGTAGATCTCTGAGTTCAAAGCCAGCCTGGTCTATATGGTGAGTTGTTCCTGGACAACCAGGGCTATGCAGAAAGGGGGAGGGGAGAGAGAGAATGAAAGAAGGGAAGGAGGAAGGAAGGGGAAGGAGAAGGGGAAGGGGAAGGGGAGG
>NW_022196906.1:31490735-31499953 GCF_008632895.1 Mastomys coucha | reverse complement strand
CTCAAATATGGCCAAACTTTGATATGGTAAGACTGGTTTATTAGATATTAACTTGGAAATCAAGCTGTTACATTTTTAAAAAAATTGACTATAAGTTTAACTACAAAAGTGCTTATTTGCTTACTCACAATCAAGAAAAGCAGATTTGCTAAGAGTGCTGAGGTTTTGTTTGGTTTTGTTTTAGTCACTATTTATCAGTAGGGGCAGTGTGTACAAGGGCTGCTGGAGGCCTAGGATGTGAGTCTCTGGACACTAATACTGGGACCTCAACTTGAGGCCTTTGCAAGAGCACCAAGCACTTTCTTAACCACTGAGCTTTGTCTCCAGCCCTCAGCTAAGAGCATCTTCAAAAGAGGCAACAGTCCTTCAGACTCTCACTTTAAAATCTTCTATCTTCCAGGAGAAGAGCTTTGAAACATTCTGGAGAGGCTTCACAAAGCCACTGCCTTTCCTCCTATTACCCTGGTCTAGCTGTGTTACCAGCTGCTTTTTAGGACCCTAAGAGTGCCCTAGGTTTACTTCATCCATGAGTCTGACTTAATCTTCTCAAGTAAGCACGCCTACAGGAAAGGAAGTACTAGATTCCTGGAACCATTTCTCTGCTAAGGAAACAGGAAGGTGTTCACTCAATCACAGTATTCAATTGCGATGCTTTGTGAAGCAGATATGTTTCTGAGTGGGACAAGAGTTCAAGGGATACCGTTTTTTATAACCATCAAACTGTTTTTTTTTTTTAAACTTCCTTCTCTTAAAAGTTTTGTGTGTGTGTGTGTGTGTGTGAGTATGTGTGTGTGTGTGTATGTGTGTGTTTGGTATATGCACACCTGTGTGTATATGCATGTACACAAACCAGAAGGATGACGTATCCTCCTCTACCACTCTCAGCTGTGCTCTTCTGAGGCAGTGGCTCTCACTGAACCTGGAGCTTTCTTGTTTTGAGTGGGTAGGCATCCACTAACCCAAAGATCCTGCTGGTTCCATCTCCATCAGCGCTAGCTTTACAGGTATGAATGGACCATAGCTATTTTTGACAGAGGTACTGGGACCTGAACTCATATTCACATGCTTTTACAGGAGGTGGTCTTAATCACTGAGACATCTCTCCATGTTTTATTAATCTCAAGGAGGAGAATACTAAGGAGATGGAGGAGAGTGTAGACTTTTGTTCATCTTGCTCACTGATATACTTTAATGCCTTGCATACAGCAGACACTTAGAAAACAAAAGTTAGCTAAATGAGATTAGGGAATAATCTTCATGAAGCATGGCTTAGTCAGTAAACTAACCACATAGATGCTGAGGGGGAGATGGGGAGAGGAGGAAGAAGAAAAACAAACAAAACCTAACCCACTACCCAGATCAAAATATCTGTATTTTATTCAATAATACTTCACGTTCTGAGCAAGTCAGACACTGTAGAGAAATCTCAGAGGTGCCAGATTGAGAAGCAAATGGCTGACTAGAAACTCTTGAGATACTCTGGCTCCTTAAGTGAGCTGGCACCAGAGAAAGCACACCAGAGTCCTGCTGGACTCAGCACAACAGTGTTTTAGAAGCTTGGAGCAATTTGGCACCACACTTATTTGAGTAGTTCCTGAGAACTGCCCACTTCCCGGTTCTAAAGATCCAATGCCAAAAGAGTTCCAGGGCTTAAGGCTAGTGGCAACTCTGTGATGGTCTATACCTTGTTATATAAAATGACCATCTCCTGAAGGTCCCAAGTGGCTATGTGGGAGACATAAGGCACTTTAGTTACAAAGCACAGGCATTTTGGAGAGTGAGGGATTTAACAGTATGGATTTATAACTCACTTTAAAAATCTTCTGCCAGGGCTGGTGAGATGGCTCCGAGGGTAGAGCCCTTGCTATATAAGGCAGATGACTTGAGTTCAACCCTTGGGCCCGATGTAAAGGTGAGAGAGCCTTTGACCCCCATAAATGCACTGTAGCCAGCATGTGCCCATTCACAAACATGCATGAGCAATGGGAGTTAAGTTAATTAAGCAATGAGTTAAGCTACCTGTTTTCCTTCCTTTCTACTTTGATATGACGATCTCAAAAAGGTAACTACTTCTCAGTAAGAGATGGCATTGGGTTTACTGATTTGTGTCACATCCTGCTTTTGAAGAGGACTGGGGAAACTTCCACATTCCTGAATGCTCACACCGTTTGCGCAGACATCACTGGGGATGCTTTCACTCTGCTGCTCAGGTGCTGACTTGCCTTTCTGGGCGGTTATTAGCGATCTGCACCTTGTCTTTCCCTCTGCCTATCAAATTTCAAGATCACAAATACGGAATGCATTACACAAGGCACGGGTGCTAAGAATCCAATGTTAGCAGAAAGAAAAATGAGTGGTGCTCTTCATTTAGCCCCACACTTTATTTTTTAGTCTTTTTATTGGCATTGATAAGGAACTCATTTAAAGCCACTAAAAAGAACTGTGGATCTAACAGATGGTGTTAACTCTTAGGGGGAGAACAACAAACAGCTGGGCCAGTGACAGGCTCTATCCGGAACCTTCTCAGTCTGTCCTCCAGGAGCTGTTCTCTACATGCATAAGTAGGTCACCTAAGAGCTTTCCTTCTGATTCTCAGACTGTAATAAAAGAATTTAAACGTCCTCCTTAGCCCTCCTACCATTTCACCCAGCCCCATTTAATTTCATCTTGCCTCTTAGTAAGCATGTAGAAATGCAAACTACACAAGGAAACATGCATTTTTGTGTAACACTTGTTTCTTCCTGTATAGAAAATTCAGCAGTTCAGGTCCCCAGTGGTAGGCTGAAGAATGAGCAAAAATGCTTTCATGGTCTGTATCATGCCTAGGTACCCATGATCCTCTCAGGTCACTAAACTTAGACACATTGGTAAAAAAATAAAGTATCTACTTACTGTGCCTCTTCAGAAGACTCTTGTTTTATTTTTAACGTTCTCTTTGAAACTGGCATTTCATCTGAAAAACAAAGAATTTTAAAACAAATTATATTTTCCTAAGTGGTGGAATACATTTATGTGAATAAGTAGCTCTATTTACTGCCTGTTCTATACTTTCTTTATCCTGGTGTCTAACACTGTCCCCTACCAGATTTAAAAATGTAACTTTATATAATGAGATGCGAACATTTATATGCAAGATCAGAAACCAGGTTCCACAAGCATAAAACTCTTCAAGGTCATCAGTGGATTTCAAGCAAGGAGCTTAAGGCTTAATTTCGCTGAAAACATGATTTTAAAAGAACAAGAATGGAAATGATTCTGCTCTATTTAGGTTTTCTGTGTAGGTTTTACAGGGTAAGTAATTATTCCCCCAAATATGAGGATCAGCATATTCTTAGTTTCTCAAGGCCTGGTGACTTAACTCTTCACAGTAAACAGGGTTATGATATGCTGCCGTTGCTCAGGCCTTATTATTCTTGTGAGATTAAAAGACAAGATCATTTAGCACCTATTCTTATTCTTCAAATCTTCATATTCTTTTACATATGGCTAATAATCTTAACAATTTGAGAGCCTCTTTCCTTTTCCCTTCCAACATTTGGGAGAAATTAAAAGAGCATTAGTAGAAAATACAATAACAGTTCACTCTTTTTCTCTGTCATCGGCAGGATTTCTGTATTCTTTCCCTTAAGCAAGGGAAACAAATGTATCCTGCCAACCCTGCCTGCACTTTCTCAGAGGCACCTGGGCACTTCACTAGGCGGGAGGGCATTTCCTCCTAACACTCATTACATAACTTGCTGCTGATGCGCACAGGCTATAGCTAAAACCTGATCAGTGCTTCCCAAATAAGAAACTGGAGCACTTGTCATACAGTGATGCAAGCAAACAAAAACTAGTGTAGCCTCTTAATCAGACAACTTAAATGTAGATTTAAAGTAGTTGGGCCAAGACTCAGTGCTCTTAGCCGGAAATCTTAGTGCTACACAGAGCAGGGGTATTTTGAATTGCATAAGGTTCTGTCAGTGAACCTCCTTGTATGACTCTTCTATCTTCAGGGAACTTAACAGTACCCAAGTTACCACGTAGCTCATAGCAAGGACAACTTGGCAGTTTGATGTTAAACCAAGGATGCCCATGTTGACTCAAACAGTTTGGCAAGATGCTTTGTGCTGACAGCACTAGAAGCCATTACAGATGGTAAATACCATTGCACTACCAGGTAGACACACACAAATGCACACAAACACACACACACATTGTTTTCACACACAGTTTTCATACACACACACACACACACACACACACACACACTATTTTCTTACCCAATTCCTGATCTGTTGGATAGCCATGGAGATCCTGACTGTGGTTTCCCCAGTCCTCCTGTGAATAGTCCTCCATAGTGCTGCCATCTGACTCCAGCTCCTGGTACAAGCCACTACTGTTAATAAGTACAGGCTGGCAGGGCTGAGCATCCCATCCTCCCTGACCAAACACCTGTTCCAACTGTTCAAATGTGTAACTGCTCTTTCTTTTCCCAACACCATGTTCTTTCACCCGACTGTAACACCTGCGAAGGGTCTAAGACACAAAGTCTTTTGTTATTCCTTTAAAGCTGTACTTCCTCCTCCAGATACGGACCACAGATATTAATTACTATCAGACAGACACAGACAGACAAACACAAACACATTGTTACAGGAATGCTATTTCAAATTCATTATTATATTAGAAAAATACTAATTTAGCATTTACTCAAACATGTTATAATTCAAACAATTATTTTGCAATTATCAATTAAAACAACAAGAAACATTACAACATTATTGCATGTACCCAATACACATATTTTATACCCCCTCCCCCATTTAAAAAGGATAAGGGGGAGGAAAAAAAGAAATACCAGCCAGCCAATAGGATGCACACCTGCCACAGGAGAGAGAGCTGCTATGGTGCCCAGAATTTGGAAAACGTGAGGGGAAGAGGACAGAAAGAAGAATTTTCCCAAGGAAAACATCTTCCTTACTCTCTTGTTAAGAACAGGGGAAACAGCTGTCTAGACAAAGCACCTAACAAACTGATCACTCACAGAATCTGCTCCTTCCTAACTCACTGTCATGGTAGAAATGTCTACAACTGAAGCAGCCATCAAACCAGTAATGTTTGTCGTAAGTTCCTAGTCTTAGACACAATGACCAATAAATAGTACAGTAGTACCTACATTTTACTAATCTACCAACTCACGCTGTCAGCTAAACAAAACAACAGACCAACAAACAAGATTGACAGTCAAGTCCTTCTCAGGGAGGTGAGGAAGGGAGTCATCTCAAGTCTTTCTCTGTCACTTGGCACAGCAAGTAAATGCATTATGCAAGCTCTTACCAAAACCTGAATAGCCTTCTGCCTTGTTCAATTCCTTCCTTTTTTAATGGTCTTTATTTCTACTCTACATTTCAGACTGGCCCAGTTCCTGAAATTAATAGTACACCTCATGCTATCTTACCAGATGCATCAGAAATCCACCACAGTCTTGACCTAAGCACCCAGCCATTCAGGCTGTGCGTTTTCTGCCTTGCTTTCCTTCCTGTTTCCTTCTTCCCTGTCACAGGGTTTCACTCAGAATTTGCTTGAGACAAAACCTCCTTTCCCTAGTGGCTTCTAAATATTTTCTAACTTAACTGCTAAAACTAGTTTATCTCTAACCTAATGTATAAGCATTGTCAAGACTGTAAGACTCTCCTAAAGGAGAGATCACCTTCCATCAGCCAATATATGACCTATTTTCACCAAACTAAAACAAGTCTGGAACTTTACGGATCTCCATGCGCAGGATCTTTAAATCACAGCTGACAATCTATAAGACACTTCCTCAAAGACTCTTTAAAAATCTGCTCCCTGAGGCCAGAAATCCAAGTAGGCAAAAAGAATAATAAAAGCATGAGCCATGAGCTCTCCCTAAGACACAGTCACCGGCCTGCAGCTTGGACCCCCAAATGAGCAGCTATCCACTCTCCCTTTCAAAAATCTCTCCCACCACCTCAAATGATCCTTACAGAAAACTGAGGCTTCGCATAAACTCTTCAAAAATCATCTCGACTTTCTTGTTGTAACAGAGAATTTTGAGCCCATAGGACAATCCAGAAACAAAAACTTGGAAAATGTGTGTCATGGTCAAATCTCCCAATGGAAAGAAACAAGCACTGCAAATATCATTTGACTTCACACATACTCCCCTTTCCCAGCACCCTTCACCCTCCTCAGAGATCGGAATTTGAATTGCAAACAGCCTCTGACAATTTATTTTTATCCTACAATGTCTAGTTTCTGCCTCCAAGAACACCCCAACCACTCTTGACTCCTCTAAAGACTGTAAATAGAGAGTCCCAACCCTGTCCATTCCCCTCTTAAGACCATAAATGGAGATGGAAACCGTTCCCCTTCTCACCACTTACTGGCTCCCTACAACAGCAAAGTCCACTCAGTTCGGTCACTGAAGGTCTCACCCCAGAAGCCAAGGAACCACACTAACATTCCCTTCCAAGAAGGGTGCCATACTTACAAGGAAGTGACAAAGGCACAGCAACTCTACCATTCCCTTCCTGTATTGCAAACATTTATCCTCATCCAAAATAGATTCACCAAGTTTTTATAATATACATGGGTAGAAACCAGAGAAAAGACATTTTTTTTCAAAGCCACCAAATTGAGCTTACAATTTTCTTTGGTTATGTAACTGTGAGTACTGAAACCAGCAATCTCTGACAGCTATAAACACCTTTTACTTGTAGTATACACCTGTAACACATGCTTAAAATTAGTACAATGTGATGATATCTACCAGGTGTTTGGTAATGTCTAACTTGATATACTGAAATTGCATTAAAAAGATTTCCAAACCAACTTTCTCTCCTTCTAGATATAAATACATGTAAGTAGTACTTTGTAGGTCTAATAAGTACCACAAATTCAAGAGCAGTCTGTTTAAACGGCATATCCACTAAGATGGGAGGTGTGGGGGGGACCTCAAACATCGGCTTAACTGCTACCCTTAGACCCACTAGGATTTACTTGAGAGCTTACACATAGATAAAAAGGACATTTGGAGACTTTCCAATTCTTACCACCCACAGAAAAGATTATACAATACATTAGCCTCTAAATGCTTAATCAAAGCATATCATTAAAACACTGGGCGGCTGTATCAACAATCCTAAACAAACCAACTAAAAACCTTCTCTAAATCAGAGATCATGATGCTCCAGAGTCCAGGAAAGATGAGGCTGCAGCTCCCATTTGAGTCAGCTACCAAATCCACCAAGATCTACTGGCTGGCTTGCTTGGGGAAGCACAGTCCACTTGACACTAAGGGACCTTGCTTCACTGCTTCATTAACCTCACTCATCTCAGAAATGTACAGCAAGTTCACCTCCAACTGGAGAACTCTAAGACTACTAAAGGCTATTCTATTAAAAGATAATAGTTAACTTCCTTACTATGAGAAATCTCTCTGGTACGTTGATGCTGATGGTATGTTTTCATCTCCCTGGAGGAGGGGCTGTAAGACTATATACTATCCACTAAGACAGAGGTCATAGAGAGTCAAGGAAATCTAGACAGAACTAAGCAAGGTAACAACTTCAAGGGGCCAAACCAGAGTCACTGCCATTCAGAAATGCCAGGAGAATGCTTACCCAATCCACCATACCAAATGCTTAGGTTTCAGGGCTACAAACGGAAAAGAACCCGAGAAAAGGCTTGAGGGACGTTCCATTATTGAAGCAGGGGGAGGAGGATTGGCTGACCGCTGAAAATTTATAGGACAGAGTGAAAGTCTTGCCAGAGTTTGAGATTAAAGTAAAAGGGAATCAGAGAATAAAAAGATGACATTCATTGTGCATGAATGCATGGGGAGTCTAAGGGAGGAGGGCAGGTAAACAAAGGCAGGAGGTTTAGATTGGTAGGCTTGAGGGTGTGACGGCAGCAATGCAGAGAAAGACCCAGGGTTACAGTACACGGAACATTAAATACAGTGCACAATGCAACTATCTTGCCAAAGTAAGTAAATCCAGTATTGGGTTGTATAAGCAGAGGAATCACATGTAAGCTATGAAGGTGGCTCTTCCTCTCTATTCAGCACCGGTGAGGCCACAGCTGGAGCACAGCATTCAGGTCTGGGCATCGAACCAGCTACAAGAGAGGGAAATTGTAGAGTTCAGAAAAGGGCAAATAAAATAATGAAAGGCTTGGAAAATAAGATCTATAAGCAGGGCCAGTGGTCTCAAAGCCCTTCCTGACATCATTAAGTTACTCTAAGGGTGAAATTTAGGCTTTTCACTTCAGTGTCCTCTAATCCCTGCTCTTGCATTGAGGAAGTGGGAAGAGCTAGTTAGTTCTTCCCTGGTTTGGGAATAGAGGAGGCAAACTTAATAGCTCATATAGGCATAGGCCAAGAAAACCGCTACTGGCAACTTACCAACTTCATATAATACAATAGTCACCATGACAGAACCACTGCTTTAACAGAATTGGCAGCAAGCGGAACAGAGCATACAATGAGGAGGAGCAGAAGTAAGTCATAACAGCTATATAAAATGTGCTGTTTAGAAACACTGGCTCACTGGTCTAAGATGTCACATGAGAAGTAAAGTATCCTCCCCGAAGGGGAGGACAGCTTAGTTATAATAGTAGGAAACAATGCTAGAAGAAAAAACTAACACAGCTTTTCAAATGGAGTTGTCAAACTGGCCACACTGAACTTGCCCTGCATGTTTACCCAGCAGCCAACTGAATGTGATAAACTCAAAATTCTTCTCACTCAAATGATTAAGTGAGATGATTCAAAAATCATATACTCCACCAAAAAGTGGAGAAATCAGATAGGATGTAAATCTCTAGTAACTATTTTTCTTATAGAAGTGTCAAAATAACACTTGAAGCGGGACATGGCAGTTCACTTCCATAATACCAGCACACAGCGCAGAAAGATTGCTGCAAGTTTAAGGCCAGCCTGGTGTACAGTGAAGCCTTGTCTCTAGAAAACAAATAACCCCACCAAACAAATACCTCTGACTAAGACAGATGAGTAGTCTCTGTAAAATAGATCCTTTTCCTTTAAACTCCTATTACAGTTATTAGTAGTGGCTCTTAACTAAGGAAACAAAACAAGTTTAAATAAAAACTGAAAAGGTCTGAAACAGCTCAGTGGAATGCTTGCCTAGTATGTATTAGACCCTGGGTTCAATCTTAAGCAACACATCACATGAGTGCACGCTCCTCCCTCC
>NW_022196906.1:31484156-31490711 GCF_008632895.1 Mastomys coucha | reverse complement strand
CCCCCCCCCCACACAGCCTGAAGACATAGCTCAGTTGGTAGAGTGTTTTCCTAACATACTAACAGTAGGTGGCAAATGCCTGTAATCCCAACACTGGGCGGCAGAGGTAGGAGGATCTCTGTAAGCTCCAAACCAGCCTCATCTACTAGAGTTCCAAGATAGCCACAGCTAAATAAAGAGGTCTGACTTAAAGCAGAAAAACAAACAAAACAAAACAGCATAAATTTACACTCACATCTTTTGACATGTAATTGCAACTTTGGGGTATAAAGTACCTAAAACAAAACCATTTGGGCAAAACTCTTAGTATTATACTGGATTTTCTTGCAAATGGACTAAATCCTTTAAAACCATCTAAAAGGTAAAAGAAAGAAATAGAAAAAAGACAAAGAGAAAAATACAGGAACTTATTTCTTGCTCCCCTGGTTCTGCATGTACTGCATGTACTGCATGTACAGCAGAGTAAAAACCTCCTAATCATTTTTGCTTTCCCTTTTTTTATGCAGGAGAGATTCTAAGCCTGTGATGACCTAAGATTCCCTCCTGAGAAAAATGCACACATCACAAGCCCCTCCCCCTCTCCCTGATGAGCCTATCTACTTTCAAGCCTACTCTATGGCACACAGGCTTTTCTCCCATGCAGGAATGAAAGATGTACTAGGAAGTCTAAAATAAGGAAATTTAATTTGTATGACAGACTTCAGATGAGGTTCTAAAGTCTGGCATGGTGAGGGCCAGCAACATGGCTTAGCAGGTAAAGGCACTGTGACCATGCTGATGGCCTGAGCACAATCCTCTCACCAAGTCCCCTTTGTTGCCCAGGCTAAACCCAAACCCCAGCTCAACCTCTCACAGAGTGGAACCACAAGGCATGATATCGAGCACCGGCTTTTTTCCCTGGTTTATTTTCCCCCAACAAAATTTCAGTAAAGCTCACAATAAATAAACAAATAACCTTACTTGTTTATTTATATATTTATTTTGTTATGGTCAAGGTTTCTCTGTGTAGCCCTGGCAGTCTCAGAACTCACCCTATAGACCACGCTGGCCTCAAACTCAGAGGCCAAATTTAAACCTGCCCCTCTCTCTCCTCAGTCCTGGGATTAAAGGTGTGCACTACCACACTTATAGCACTTTTTCCTATGTGATAAACAATGGCTGTTTTTTTCTGAAGTGACAATAGCAATATTTAAAAGTTCATTCTTGGCTACCCAAGACCCTGTCACAAAACAAAACAGAAAAACTCCAATGAAAATGGCAGGTACCATGGAAATGTTTGGCAAGTGATGCATATGCTAGACTGCGAATGACTCTAGGCATGATGGGGAAGCACTTATAACGGGATGGGAATGTTAAACAGGGTGTGCTATCCATACAGGATAGTACTGCAGAAAAGCACGCCTTTAAAGTTGCTATGTCGGCATCTTTTTACAGGTTTTTGTCCCTTTTTGGTTTTGTTTTCCCAGTATTTCACTTTCAGGCTCTGACTCCAAGTGCTATTCAGATAACATTAACATATTAATTTATTAATAGGTGATAATGAGGGGAAAAGCAAAGTCACAAATATACTTTTGGCATGGAAGAGGGAGTCATTCCTCCCCTTTTAAAAGTCCCCATATGGGACTGAAGAGATGGCTCCATGGTTAGGAACATGTGTTGGCTGTTCTTGAAGAGGACCTGAGTTCAATTCTCAGCACCCATATCAGAAAGCTGTAACTCTTCCAGCTCCAATGGATCAGACACCCATCTGACTTCATCAGACAGTCAGACAGACAGACAGACAGACAGACACACACACACACACACACACACACACACACACACACACGAGTAAATAATAAGTATTAAAAAAAAAAATAAGTCCCCATACAAACTATGAACTAATTGTTCCACAATCAATCATGCCCCAAATTAAGTCCACTCCCCTAACAACAAAACCCAAGTAACAACAAAAGTCCCCACAGGCTTTTATAGTAATAACATCACCCTACTGCTGAAATGCAGGCTTCCACTCACTCAAAGTTTAAAACTGAAACAAGAGGGTCAAAGAGAAGGCTCAGCATATAAAGGGGTTTGCTGAATTGGCCTGACTTCCTGAGTTCAATCCCCAGAATCCTTACAAAGGTAGAAAGAGAACCAACTGCACAAAGTTGTCCTCTGGCATCCACATGTACACTGTGGGGGGTGGGAGTGGGGGAGCACATCTCCAAGAATAATTTTTAAAAATGAACCTAAATAGGAGACCACTTTATCCCTTTCAAATGGTGGGCATGTGATTATCTTAGTTTGCACTAGTTTTCTTACTGTAAACTACCATCTAGCACACTTAGTGTTTCCATTAATAAGTTTATGCATTTATGAAATCAATCCTGACATCCATAATAGCTTATCTAAAAACTAAAGCTATGGAGAAACCCTCCATCAAGACATCTGGTCTATGGCTGGAGAGAGATGGCTCAGTAGTGAAGGGCACTGGATGATCTTGTAGAGGACCCTAGTTCAATTCCCAGCACCCACATGGTAGTTTACCACTGTCTACAATTCTAGTCCCATAAGATCTGATGTCTTCTGAGCTGTAAAGGCAACCAGCACATACATGGTACACACATACATGCAGGCAAAACATTCATACACAATTTAAAGAGAAAAAAAAAGATTTCTAGGTTCAAACATTAAATCAAGATTTAGCCAGTTCTAAAAATGTCAAGGTTTTTTTGCATTTACATGGTATAAAGTGTAAGCCACAACTGCATAAGATCTCTTACCACCTTATGAAAAATTAAGCAATAAGCAAGTTTAAGTTTACTCTAAGTTTCTGCCTTAAAGAAACCTAAACTTGCTTAAGAAAATGTAGATGATCAGGATAGGATATAGTGGGTACACCCCTATAATCCTAGCACTGGGAGGTAGAGGCAGGGACATCACTCATTCACGGTCATCCTCAGTTACAGTCAGTTTCAAGACAGCCTGAGTACATGAGATCCCATCTTAGGAAAAAAACATGTTAAGAGTTTTGTCACGAGCAGAAATTATACTGTACTTAGCCCAGACCTAATCGGCATGAGTATATCACGGCACATGCATGGCCTCGTAAGCAGTATAGGAGGGCAGCCAGTGTAGCAAGCAAGGCATTCCACTTACAGTAATGACTTTCAATACACTATGCACTAATGACGGTCAGATAAGCACCTAACCCACCAGCAGCAACCACTGTCGTCTTCAAGTGTTATGTATGCACTGTCCACACTTGCATGTGCCACTGTGTGACTTTTTTTTTATTGCTGCTTTATGTTTTGTAAGACACTCTGTAACTCAGGCTACCCTGGAACTCATGGAAATCCTCCTGTATCAGCCTTCCCTACTTGTTACTTTTTGTCAACTTGCCATAAGCAAGAGTCATTTGGTAAGAGGGAACCTAAACTGGGAGGAAAAAAGTCTGTATCCAATGGTCTGTGGGCATGTCTATGGGGCCATTTTCTTGATTAATGGATTATGTGTGGAAGGGGGAGGCCTGCTCAGCCCCCTCCAGTCAGCACCACAACTGGACAGGTGGTCCTGGGTGGTATAATAAAGCAAGCTGAGCAAGCCAGTAAGCAGTGGTCCTCCTCCATGGTCTCTGTTCAGGCCTTGCCTTCAGATTCCTAAATGAGTCCAGACTTCTTTTCATGATGGACTATAAGCTGTAAAAATGAAGTAAACCCTTCCTCCTCGAACTACTTTTGGGAGCAAGCAAACTAGGATAGCTCCCAAGTGCTCAGATTACACAAGTAGCCTTCATGGTTCATGGAGCCTTCATGGCTCACTATACTTTTTATTGACTGGCAACTGAGTAGGTTTGTCTACCAGCATCACAACATGTTGAGTAATGCTTTGCCATTGAACATAAGGATAGCTACAATGATTTGATTAGATGACAAGAAACTTTTGGCTCCATTATAATGGGAATTACAGGACTGCCTTTGTACACATCCTTTGTTCACAAAACTTCCATTGTGTGTAACACAACTTGTATTCATTACAGCTCATCTCATCTCTGTTATTATCTCTAAGGGGGCAAGTCCCCAGCCATTTACTCATGCAGTAAATAATAGAAAGCATGAGACAATGGCCATAATCTATAGCATCTTTTGGCAAGTAAGCCCATACTTACCTGTTTTTATTGTCAAAAAGTAATTGTACCTTGCAGATGTTTCTTCTGCTTTAATTCAAGCTCACCCTCTTTAAGAGGAGTTGACAGCCTAAGAAGAACCATCATCCACTGAAGATGTGAATAAATGACAATGAATCTTCTACAATAAAGACTTTAATATTATTTTCACACGTGTTTTAAACTCTTCCTTAAAACTTTCCAAAGCAGAACTGGTGTTTTTTGTTAAGTACTCTTTTATAACCCAAAACTCAATGTTCACCATAAGTTTTGATACATATAAGAAAAGGGATATGATATTGATAATAAGGATAGACCTAAAAATAAAGTTTATGGAGGCCTGGGAAGATAGCTTAGCAGTTAAGAACACTGGCTCCTCTCCAGAGGATACAGGTTCAATTCCCAGCATCCACATGGCAACTTACAACAGAATTTAATTTCCAGGAGATCTGATGCCACCTTCTGGTCTCCTCTAGCAATGCATACATATGATGCACATAAACAAAAAATAATTTTTTTTAAGTTGATGATTTAAAAGTATGAGGAACTCAGGTGAAATGTGCACTTTTGTTAAGGCTTGGACACATCTGTCTTGACACAGCTGCAGTTGATATGTCTCTCTAGATGGATGGTCAATACAGCAGGCAGTGTATTGTCACATTAAATCTTTATAGTTTTTTATAAAGATTTATCTATTTATTTTATTTATATGAGTACACTGTAGCTATCTTCATCCAGGACTACATAGAGAAATTCCACCTCAAGAAAGGTACCAGAAGAGGGCACAGGATCTAATTATAGATGGTTGTAAGCTACTACGTGGTTGCTGGGAATTGAACTCAGTACATCTAGAAGAACAGTGAGTGCTCTTAACCGCTGAACCATCTCTCTAGCCACCATCTTTATAGTTTCATTGTAAAAGTTTTGTTGACTTTAATGTCCAACTGTGACAACTTTCCAAAAAGCGGTCTTAAATTCAAACAATCCCTAGCGATGTGGTACCAGTTTTCATTTTACAAGAGTTTTTAAGGGGCTGAAAACCAAGTGAATCTAGAGCACTAACCATAACTGTATTTATCTGTTGAAGGATACAACATTTGCAATCAACAGATAATTTCAACTGAGATAGATGATTTAGCATCATAATATAAGAATACTGCAGGCTGTTAAATCAATCCCATAAATCTGAATGATAAAAATTAGCTCTGAGAAAAATATATATTTGTCCAGTATATAAAAGGACCAGGGCTTAGTCCCCAACACACACACACACACACACACACACACACACACACACACACACACGAGAGGGGGTGGAGGGAGAATATGAATACTTAGAGGGCTGAACATATAGCTCAGTTGGTAGAATGCTTGCCTAGCATGCATGTAGTCCTGGGTTTGACCCCCAGCACTACTTAAATGAGACGTAGTGGCAAATGTCTATAACCCCAACACTAAAGAGACAGAAGATCAGTAGTTCAAAGTCACCCTCCTCAGCCACATAGTGAGTTGTGAAGCCAGCCTGGGCTATATGAGACCCTATGTAGGGGAGTGAGGAGATGGACAGAAATGAAAAGACAGAAGAATAAAATATGTAAGTATAGTGGTGGGTCCATCTGGTTTCTACTATATGGTTTTGGTATTACATTTATGCTTTATGATCCAAAAACATTATTGCAGTTGTCAAAATTTAAAGAAAGTGGGCTGGTGATCTGTAGGAGGAAATAAACCAAGTTGTTATAAACACAGGATCTGGAACAAGAATGCTTTTCTATTGTCACCACCTGCTAGCTTTGTGACATTATCCAAATTAATCTCTCTGTGCCTTAATTTTTCCATCTGTAAGCAGAGTTAAGGACAGAGCTCCCATCACAGGTTTGTTGTGAGCATTAAATGAGAAGTAATGCATTTAAAGTGATATACCTAATTGCTTTCATTCAGTAAATGTTAGCTATTACAATTATTACAAAATGATGCAACCACAGTGTGTGCATACCGAGAGGCTTACAAATAAAGGTAAACTCAAGTAGAGCAAAGCATAAACTTAAAGTGATATATCAAAAGCACACAGTCAGCATAAAGTGTGAATGACACCTTCAAATGAACCTCTCTGTCAGGACTACATAAAATGACTCAATTTCAACACACCTTCATCTCTATAAAAAAGAACCTTACTGCAGCAATCAACATTAAGAGTCACTGGGCAGTGGTAGTGCACGCCTTTAACTCTAGCACTAGGAGGCAGGGAGCCAGAGGCAGGCAGATCTCTGAATTTGAGGCTAGCCTAATCTACAGAATGAATTCCAGGACATCCAGAACTACAGAATGAATTCTAGGATATTCAGGACTACATAGAGAAATCCCACCTCAACAAAACCCTAACAACAAACAAAACAAAACAACCTCCC
>NW_022196906.1:31467407-31484146 GCF_008632895.1 Mastomys coucha | reverse complement strand
AAGAAAAAACAAAAAACAAAGGAGTTATGTAGGGGGAAAAGCAATCAAGAGTTTCAACTAACCCACACCAATCAACATGTTACAGAAATGACACCTGGACTGTCTCCCATTTTAGTATTTAAGATTTTAACAAAATTTTGTTTGGTAACTATAAGCTCAACACACAAGAGGACTTCATACCTAGATGAAGGTTTGTAACATTGCTATTATCTTTTACCCAGAACCAAATTTCAGAAACATCTAGCTTTGTCAACTAATCAATTCCAACTGTTTTTAGGCTTAGCATGACTATAGCATGTAATTAACATACTGACATAAACAAAGAAGGAAAAGCAGCCTCACTCCCTACCCAGAGAATTAAGCCTGATCACTGGCAACTTATTCTCAAGAAGCAAGTGCAAGAGAACTCAACACGAATAGTGAAATAAGGTGCATGAATGACCCATATATTTTCTTGGAATTTAATAAAATAAAACCATCTCATTCCTGTTTTTGCCAGGAACTGAAATCACAAGCATATTTACCAGTCTTGTTGAAATATAAATGTTTGTTTATTTATATTAAATTTTACATTGTTAAAAACAAATGTGTGGTTATGCTAGGGTAAAGAACGTAAATTGTTTTTCCATTTTCTGAGTGTAGTATTATGGATATATTATTTAAATGAAGGAAAAATGAAATGGGCACAACACTGACCTCAGCGAGCCCAAGCGCTGTTTCCTAATTTCATCAAGAGAAGAAAATTAAGTGCTTTGGCTCACGACTAGACAACCTGCATTAAGAGAAGAAGTGCTCTGAGCTAAGCACTGACAGAACAACAGCAGCACTTTGCTGCTCAGGGAGGCAAGCCTCAGCCTCACCTGGATGTGCACAATGCAAAAGAATTTTTAGAAAGCATGAAAAACATTCTCAACAAAAACAGAAGCCGATTACCCCATTCCTTATGCAAAAGTGCAGAGTATGGTTTTCAAATGGAGGCCAACAAGGTTCTACCTGAGATAGCACATCTGAGGCGCTTCTGTCCTGAACTAATTGTTCTTATTTTGAAGCAAGATCCCACTATGAAGCCAAGCTGGGCTCAAACTCTCCTTCCTCCTACTGTCAGATGCTGGAATTACAAGAGTAAAACACTTGGTTTGAATTAGCTATTTAATATACTTATTTTCTCAGGACTAGGCTATGTGGGAACATGACAGGATGAGTGCCTCTAGGCTTAATCCCCAGCATTATAGGAACATAAATACCATTTTCTATTAGGATACTGGATCTATGGTTTTGTTTTGTTTTTTTAAAATCAGTTTTGTAAGCAGGTGTGGTGATACAGACCTATAATCCTAGAATTTGAGAAACAAAGGTAGGTCAATTAGAAGTTCATAGCCATCAGTTACACAGTGAGTTACACAATGAGGTCAGCCTGGACTAGAGATGCTGTCTTTAAAAAAAAAAAAAAAAGACATTTCTTTTCACTGATATATTCCCCAGTGCCTTCAATAATACCTGGCATATGAAAATGGCTCCACAAATTTTTGATGAATGAGTGAATAGAAATTCTTTAAGATTATGTCAAGGTAGTACAGATACCACATACAAGGTTGACTTGCTCTCCTAACACATTCTTCTTTATAAATTATAACCCAATCTTTCCATATAGAGAAAAAGTATTTATAGATTAAATAATTAAATAAATAATCAAAGCAGTTTTTGATTGATATGAACTTTTATTTTTAATTAGTATCACTTACAAACATATTTGGCTTATTCAAATAAAAGAAGTAATCTAAAGAGAAAAAATACTGTAAGTTTCAAAAGTTTGAGCTACCACAATGAAGCAGTGTCACAGAGGAACTGCAACTAGCAAACACAGAAGTAAACAACTTCCTATCTACTCTATCAGTTACACTGAATCAATAATATTTGCTACGTTTTCATTAACACCACTGAGAACACACACAGAAAACCAAAGTGATGACTGCTGTTCCTAGAATAGACACAGGCTATCATTTCACGAAGGTTTAACAGCACATCCTAAGGGAAAGGATAACACTTGACTAGTGCCAAAAAACAAAAGTATTTCCACAAGCTCCCAAGGACTCTAAACTACAAATACGTGATAGTTACAAAGATTTAAATACATGTCTTTTTCCGAGTGCAAACATTGGTCATCTAATACTCAGAAGAGTGGAGAGGCTCAGAACAGATCACAAACTCCAGATAACTGTGGCATACGCATGAAAGGTGCTGGTTCATTAAACATCCATTTTAAATACATACAGAAGTTTCTGCAATGCCAACAGTAGCAGAATAAGAGCATGGTACATAAAGCCCCCTACAATGAGAAAACTAAGTATGTTCTTATCCCTATGATCATAAAAATTTTTTAAAATCTAAAGCACTGTGCCAGGCTTGTTGGTACATGTCTTTAATCTCAGCACTTGGGAAGCAGAGCCAGGTGGATCTCTGTGAGTTCGAGGCCAACCTGGTTTACAAAGTGAGTTCCAGGACAGCCAGGGCTACACAGTGAGACACTGCCTCTGAATCATTCATAAATGAATGGACGGATGAATGAATAGCATTAATAGTACTTGTTGGTTGTTTCTGAAACACTGAGCTCCTTCCCATTTTATTTCATTTTTTCCATAGTGGTGGGGGACAGGGGTTGTTTTTTCCCACAAAGGGAAAATGCTGTTAATGCAGGGGTTCTCAACCTTCCTAATGTTGTGACCCTTTAATACAGCTCATGTTGGGATGATGCTTGACCATGAAATTATTCTGTTGCTACTTCATAACTGATTTTGTTACTGTTATGAACTGTGATGTAAATATTTGATATGTGATCCCTGACAAATGGTCATTTGACCCCCAAAGGAGTTCTGACCTGTGGGTTGAGAACCACTGTGCTAATGTATCTTAGCCTAGTAATAAAAGCATAGTTGTATAACATGAAATCTGGCCCAACATGGTAGCATACTCTTATAATCTGAGCATTCCATAGGTGGAGACAGGAGGGCTGCTCCAACTTCACAGCTAATCTAATCTACCTAGGGAGGGCTAGTCCTGCTAGGACTATCTTGTCTCAAAATACTTCAAATTTTTTAAAACTGAAATCTTAGATCTGAATTTTAGTTCCTATCCTCTAGCAAAGGAAAAGAGCTATAAAAGAAGGTAGGATAATCACTTCTGTCCACATGTGTCCAGACTGGACAGACTCAAGGCTAAGGGAGTGTACCTTCCAGGCCACAGGGCAGGGCTATCCTAACATGGTGTTCTATTTCTATCTCACTGGCTTGTGAATAACGAAGCCTAACACTTAGCCATGAAGTGCCATAAAGGTCATCTGTCCCACAGCAAAGAATGGGCAAAGTAGATAAGCAGTTCCACAACAAGTTAAGATCCAACAAGTAAATCCCTTAAGAACTGTGCCAGGTATGTAGGAACTGTTCTCCTCTCCCAAGCTTCCACTGCTGCTGCTCTCACCATCCACCTAACTCACTGGAAGAATGATTTCGAAATAACTCCGTGCCTCCACTCTTAGCCTTTCTATTCATTCACATCACTCATTGCCAGTGGATGCTATAAAATGAAGAGTAGCCATGCCACTGGGTGGCTTAGAATGCTTTGCAAGCAAGGTAAGGATGTGATCTGACACATCATCTGACCTCCAGGTTGTCACTACTCTCCTTTCTTCTTACTACCTACTTGCCTTCATCCTTTACTAAACCAAGTGTTCCACTGGAAAATCTGGGGCTTCAGGCCATGTTGGAAGAACATAGAGTGGGCAGGCAATGGCTTGTTTCATGGGTCAGCTGACCTACGTTTGATCCCTTGAAACACACCATCTTCTGGCCTCTACAGCCACCAGGCACACATGTGATGCACAGACATATATACAGGCAAGATGCCCATACATAGAAAATAAACAATGTTAAATATAAAATAAAAACCTTTAACAAGAACACAAGGCTGTCTAAATAGCTCAGAGTATAAGGGTATTAGCTACCAAGTCTGACAGACCTGAGTTCAATCTCTGAGATCCATAGCAATAAAAGGAAAAAAATAAAAACAGCTCCCAAAGTGCTGACTTGCACTTGAATGCTCAAGAAAACATACATGTACACACCATACATACACTAATAAAATAAGAAAATTTTCAAAAAGAGCAGAATGAAAAACTGCTGATCTCACCTCTGTATCTTCCAGGTCTTCTTTTTCTTTGGGGGATTGGGGGCAGTTGAGATAGGGTCTCATGTCATGTAGCCCAGGGTGATCTTCCTGCCTCTAATCCCAAATGCTGGGCTTATAGCTCAGCTCAGTCATCTTGTATCTTAACTAAGGATGGGTTCAGAAGTCAATTTTAGTGCCTGTGACAACTGCCCACATAGGAACTAAAGAGAAAATGCACACTGGAAAACAAAAGCTGCTCTAGTAAAGACAGCACTGGTACCAGGCTGTTATCTCAGCATTACAGGAAAATGAGGCAGCAGGGTCATGAGTTCAGGACCAACCTGAGCCACACAGTTAGTTCTAGGCAAAGCAAAATCTTGCCTCTCTACCTGAGAGACAGGAGCAACAAGGAGAAGGAGCAGAAGAGGAACATGGGGGAGGGGGCATCCTAGTCCTGCAAAGAGGGTGCCTAATAAGATGGTTGAACAGGGGCTAGCTTAGGTCAGAAGGAGGGATGCCAAGTAACAGACATATGAAGAAGGCCAAGTCTGAAAAGAAGGGGTGGGCTGAGCCTACGGGCACTGAGTAACAGGAGGTATCCTGGCCCTACAGTGCTATCCAATAGCCAACCTTATTAAGGGAGCCTCAAGTATCTCTGGGCTACTTCATGACCCTGGGAATGGCTCCCTGCTACTGTAGACTCTCCTAGGCAAAGACTACCACCTACTGCTGCTCTATCAACGTGCAAAAGAGCAAAGAACCACAGATGCAAAACTCTTCGTGAGAAGCATTCACAGAAATAGGGAAGCCAGGCAACATCTCTTCCAAATGTAAAGCTTGGGGAGTGGAACACGGAGGAAGGGTTGCTTGGCTGAGTTTTAAGCTGTCTTCCCTTCCCCTGTTCCTCCAGCTCTTCTATTCTGCCATCTCCCAAGTATACCCTATGTGGGGACAATGTGACCCTGAGCTGTAGGTGTCCTCCTTCCTCTCATTTTCCTCATACCAGTTTTATGTACAAAATGTCTGGAGACCACTGAGACTGTGCTTCGGATAGGAAGCATGAGCAGTGCCTCGGGTGGGGTTACCGGGGAAGCAACACTGGCAAAGACTGGAAAGAAGGAAAATGAGTGTGATGCCAGGGGCAACGAAAAGAGTACAGCACAGTCTGTGTTAGATGTTTCCACATCCATAGCTTTAAAGAGGCTCCAAAGCTGGCCTGCCCATGTTGAAACAGGGCAGAACCTACTGAAGTAAAGTGCATAGTGTTAGCAAGTTAATGTTTGTAAAGCACACAGAACAGTCTGTGGTATGTGCTCAATGCTACATTACTGTAGCACTATACAGTGTAAGCTATCATTATTATCTGGTAAAATTTATTTCTATTATATGTACATGTTATAGTAATGTACTACTCCCCAAAGTAAAATATACTCTTCTTGTGTATGATAGTCAAATACAGATGTACAACTTTGGGTTTTCTTAAAATCAAAATTAAGGAATGTAATGCATTATATTTATACAACTACAGTTCAATATAAAAATATGCTAGTAATCAAAAACATAACCTAGAACTGGCACATTCATTCAAATGCCATCTGAAAGTACTAATTTTCTCTCACATGGTTCTTTATGATACTACCAAGCAATCAGTCACTAATTCTAAACCACACCTTCACCACATACTACACAGCAAGTTGCTCTTCAATTAAAAGACACTGCTTTTTAAAATCACTTAAAATTTTTTAAACACTTTCACTATTTACAGAATCCGGGTTACACTGCTCCTGAGCTCTACACCAACTACTCATCTATTCAACAGCCTTCTGCCTAACTAAACATCATGTTACCTTCAGGTGAAGCACAACCATAATGCCCAGTGAGCTTAGTATCAATATCAACACAACCACACAAACTTCACTACACAGCAACTAGTTCTTCAATGTCTAACTCCTTTGAGTAAAGGTTCACCACTGTACTTCTCAAATACTGTAAGTTATGAAACTTTAAGGTCTTTATTTCAGATCTCATTACTTAAACCCTGGATCTCAAGGATTGAGTTCCACTGTATTAGGTAAGAAAGATATCCAAAAGATACCCAGGGCTATGTATATCCTCTGCTGACTGATCAGGGACCTAAAACCCTTGAAGATTGGGGTCATTCCACTATTATTTTTTAGGATAAAGTTTGATCTCTGAATTTAGAATGACCAAAGCAACAATGGGTCTGAGACATTGTTTCCTTCAAACATAATGAGAATTATCTCCTACTCCACAAATCTGCTAACACCAACAAGAATATTACAAGGAGTTCTCAGAACATTATTCATAAATTTTACACCCATTTTTGTCTTAAACATCCCAAATCAGGGTATTTTATAGATCCTAGTAATTCCTATAAAACTTTAAATGTTTTTAGATTTTATCTTTTTACATATTTGAATGTTGCCTGCATGTATGTGCACCACAATCTTACCCAGTGCCCATGGAAGTCAGAAAGGGCATCAAATCCCCTGGAACTGGAGCTACGGAATAGCTGTGAGCCACTATGTGGTTGCTGGAAACTAAACCAAGATCCTTTGTAAGTACAACAAATGGTCCTAACTGCTGAGCCATTTCTCCAGCCCCTAATCTGCATTTTTACTATTTACCTGTTTTAGAGAGTACATGAATTTCAAGTCTTTGCAGACTACGCAGCAGAAAAGCTTGAATACCATTAATTCCAGTTGCCCTGGTCAATCAATATACCAACACTGCAACATGTAGCTATTCACATTTAAGTTAAATTAAAACAAAATTCTATTGTAGTCACTCTGGTATTTCATTTCAATTATTCACAGCACCTGTGGTTATGCAGACTTAAAACCTTTCTACTATATCACAGAAAGGCCTCCTGGACTTTGTGTGCCAAAAAACCAAAAACTTAATACTTGCCCTACTCAATTTAAGTTTAGAATACTTTTAGTTCTTGCCTACAATCTCCACTACTTCAAAGTTGTCCCTGTAGAGAAATAGAAGGGTATGACAAATGAAAAGAATTCTGACCTCCCCTTAGAGGTCTTGCGTATGTGGCCAAAAGAATCCTTTTAGAATGCTTTAATACTTCAACAACATTCAGCATAGTAGCCATTAGTTAAAAGTGGCTATTTAAAAGTTTGAAGTAACTTAATTGAAACTAAACATAATTTAAAACCCAGTTACTTGGGCACACTAGCCATATTCTGAGGGGGCCAGTAGTCACATGTACCTGACAGCAATCACACAGAACTAACAGTTACAAACATTCCCATCATCACAGAAAAGTTTATTGCATGGCAATGTTTATACTCCATGGCTTGTTTCGTATTTTTCCTTTGGGGCTTTTGGACAGCACTGATGTAACCCAAACCAACTTCTCCATGTGGCTAAGAATAACTCACCTTGAGCCCCTGGTCCTCCTGCCCCCAACTCTCAATTGTTGAGATTCTACTGTTGTACCATGACCTCCTCACTCACTGGGGAAGGAGCCCAATGCTTATCCATGATGAGCAAGTATTTCCACCACAGCTATATGACCCGCTGTATCTTTACACTTTATAAATGTTTTTCTTTTACTTTTCTTGTTTGTATGTTGTGATGTTTAAAACCAAATTTAGACTCACTTATGGAAACACAACTACAGAAGTATCTGCAAAAGTGTTTCCAAAAAAGACTGAGGAAGGAAACCCACTGAATGCTGTTCTGCAATGGAATGACGTCTCAGGCTGAGTAAAAGCCAGACAGCAAGCTGGACAGCAGCACTCACCTGCTTCCTTACAGTGAACAGAGCATATTCACAGCTGCCTAAAACTCCTGCTGCCATGACTGCCCTGCCACAACGGACTACATCTGCAAACTGTGAGCCAACCTGTACCCTTCTTCCACAAGTTGCTTTTGTAGAACATTCTGTTACAGCAATATAGAGCTTCCCTATGTATCCCAGATTTGGATGGCACTCTTCCTGCAGTACATGCCAGCCTTGAATTTGCAATCCTTCTGCCTCTGCTTCCTGAGTGCTGGAATTACAAATGTAATTACAAATGTATCTCAGGCCTAGATATATTCTTAGATTAAAATAAAAAAATGGCCAAGAAATAACCGAGAATCCCATTCATTCACAGTTCTAGTGGGAGCTTGTTGTATCTTTAAAGCTGAAAGCCCAAGTATAAGATCCATGAGAGAGCTCTGATAACCAGGATAACCTTGACCTCTCTATAGAGCCAGGATGACCTTAACCTTTTGCTCATTCTCCCTAATGTTGGGATTATAGGCTTTTGCCACCATACTCTAATCAAAGATTTTATTGGTTGTCTTTATTTCTAACAGTGCTGTGGATAGAACCCAGGGCCTTACAATGCTAGGCAAACAAATGTTCCACCACTGAGCCACACTCCCAGCCCCAAACACAGAAACTTCCAAGTGATAATAAGATGGAGACAACAGAATCAGAACAGGTAACACAAGATAAGACAAAGATCTCACTGGATTTACTTATGTGGCTTACAACATTGCTTGGAGATCTTTCAACACAAAGTAGTAGTCTTGTCTACAAACGACAAAGGAAATTCCTCAGGGGAGCAGTCCATTAAAAGGCTTGTAAAAGGAGAAAGATATCTTTTGGCTCCAAGTTATCTCAAGACCTATTTTTTGGTTCTCACAAACAATGCATAGCTAAAATAAAAGGCCTTTTGGGTGCTAAATGACAAAATGTATTCAATGTAATGACAACTGATGAACAAATGTAAGCAATGTCCCAAGAAAATTGTTTTGTGTGCTAGACAGAACAGTTTGATGGCTAGCCAGCATAGAACAGACAAAGTAAAGGCAAGTAAAGGTCACACACAATACTTGCCTTTCAACTTCAGGCAAAGCTAGACATATACATCTGTTCAGAGACATAAAGCCAACTCTCAAGAGGCAAATTTTTGGCAAACACCCAAAAATATATGACTTGAGAATGAGGTTTGCAGTGCATCAGATTAACGGACTGAAGTGTGAATGTGGCATCTGGCTCAGAAGTGAATGCCTTCATGAATCCTAAGTCAAGCATATCTTTCAGCTACTGAGGATGATGGGGAAGATGGCTCCCCTTTGAAGCTATCACACTTGCAATGTGCTTTAGTCCTACGCCACTTAATCAAGTACTGTGCTGCATACCATCACTTGAGTTGTTTCATACATCTTCTCAACTCTTCCATGTGAGTGAGTGAGTGTGTGTGTGTACACAAGCTGCAGCTGTAGTAAAAGTACTCAGATTACAGGAACAGAATTTAACAGGGGTTTTAGCATTCTATCGTAGACAGCCCCACAAATAACAAGCACTCAAGGTTCATTTAGTGAGTGAATTTATGAAGGAAAGTTTTATAAGAAAAAAAAAATCATACAATGTACACAAAATCACACCAAAAGAAGAAAAAAAAGAAAAAAAAGAAAAGAAAAAGAAACCTCTATCTTTGTTTATCTGACTCCAAAATTGGGCTGGAATTGTCAGCAAACACATTTTCTTCTGGCAAACAAAAACACAAGAAAATTTCAGAATAAACAATCTGTGTAGTAAAGCAGTTTTAAACACATCTATTTATCCAAAAGCCAGAACAAATGCCAACATCATGGCAGACATCAAATGAAACTCTAAACAATGTTTGTATCTGATTTTCAATTAAAATATTGTCGCTCAGAAATATAGTTATGAACAATATTAAAAAGTTGAACTTCAATAACAAAATCCAAGCATTATTAATATTTATAAGCTTAATATTTTTGTTGTATAAGTAACAAGTACGGTCCAGAGAAGTAACGTACTTTAAGAAGGTAGTTGGGTAAGGAGCCAGGATGGGGTCAGCTTTCCAGTGCCTTCTTAGGAGGAAGGCACTCCATGTTAGAAATCATCTCAACGGAAAAAACTGATTACTACTCATCTTTTCAAATAAAGACAAAATTATCTATTAAGAGATGGGCATGGTGGAACCTTCCTATAATGCCAGTACTCACAAGACAGAAGCAAGAGGATCAGAAGTTTATGACCAGCATCAACTACATATCAAGTTCAAAGTCAGCCTATGCTACATGAAACCCTATCTCAAAAAAATGAAAAAGAAAAAAATTTACTGGTATGTATCTCTATCTACACCCCACATCCCGCTTAATATATTCATGTATTTTGCCTTCATGCATATATGTCCCTGTTATAACTATGTAACTGGGTTTCCCCTGGAAACCAGAAGAGGACATCAGATTCCCTGGATGAGATGTTTATGAGCCTACATGTGGATGCTGTGAAAGCATACAAATCCGTGTTCGCAACTACTGAACCATCTTTCCATCCCTTTTACTAGCTTTACATAACTAAATGTTTACAGGAATATCAAATATACTACAGAAGAAATATAACTCATTTGTATGATATTCTTTCTCTCTGTGAGCCTCTGTTATTAAGGCTTTTGTTAATTGGTTTTTGTAAGAATAGTTTCGAGAACAATGCAAAGAAGCAATGGATTGGGCAGTATATGCAGTATTGCCTACATCCTGTTAAGGTGTTTTGTTTACTCTGCAACACTGAGAATTGAACCCAGGGCAACTCCACATATAACCACATGCTAACACTGACATCCTATTCCTGAGCGTACATTTAAATAAACTACATTACTCTACATAAGAACTTCCAGGTTTGGGTGCTGGAGAGCTGACTCCTTAGTAATAAGTACTTGCTCTTGCTGAGGAATCGGAGTTCAGTTCCCAGCACCCACACACTTGATAGCTCACAATCATACAATCATCCATAACTCCAGGTCCAGGTGAGCAAGTGCTTTCTTTTTTTTTCTTTTTTTTTTTTTGGTTTTTCGAGACAGGGTTTCTCTGTATAGCCCTGGCTGCCCTGGAACTCACTCTGTAGACCAGGCTGGCCTCAAACTCAGAAATCCCCCTGTCTCTGCTTCCCAAGTGCTGGGATTA
This sequence comes from Mastomys coucha, assembly GCF_008632895.1. Classification (NCBI taxonomy): domain Eukaryota; kingdom Metazoa; phylum Chordata; class Mammalia; order Rodentia; family Muridae; genus Mastomys; species Mastomys coucha. The sequence continues at coordinate 31,473,019 of NW_022196906.1, read as the reverse complement.
AAGGTGTGTGCCACCACCACCCGGTGAGCCAATGCTTTCATCTGACCTCTGCAAGCACCAGACACTCACAGGGTATAAGTACACACTTGCAGGCAAAACACTCACTTAAAATAAAATAACCAGCCAAAAGAGCCAGGTGGTAGTGGCTTTAATCCCATCCTTTAATCCCAGCTTTCTGGAGGCAGAGGCAAACAGATCTCTGAGTTCAAGGTTAGCCTGGTCTACTGAGCAAGTTTCAGGGCAGCCAGGGCTACACAGAAACTTTGTCTCGAAATCCCCTACTTCCACCCCCAAAAAAGATAAATCTTTAAACATAAACAACTTTCTGGTCTTCATTTATTTTGCACAACTAAAGACAAAGGTGTACATGTGTATACCAGTCTTCCATGTTTCTATAGGTACCAAGAGGTCAGAAAAGGGCATTAGATTCCCTAGAGGTGGAGTTACAGGTAACTGTAAACTGCTCTCTGAGCTGGCTCTCCAGCCCCTGCATTTCTTTTTCCATTTCTTTTTTTTTTTTTAAGATTTACTTATTTATTTTATGTGTATGAGTACACTGTAGCTGTACAGATGGCCATGAGCCATCTTGTGGCTGCTGGGAATTGAGCTCCAGCCCGCCTGCTCGGGCGTAATTCACTGTAGTTATCTTCAGACGCACCAGAAGAGGGAGTCAGATCTCATTATGAATGGTTGTGAGCCATCATGTGGTTGCTGGGATCTGAACTCAGGACCTTCGGAAGAGCAGTCTGCGCTCTTACCCACTGAGCCATCTCACCAGCCCTCTTTTTCCATTTCTCATCAATAGGGACATGAGGCTTCCAAATTATTGTCCTAAACTGCCACTTCTAAAAACTGAGACCTAAAGATTTGTGTTCAGGTTAGAAGTTTTAAGAACTTAAGGTTGCACTTTTCCTAAGTATAATCTTTATTCCCTGGGCAGCTACCTCATAACTCTGTTTTTGGTGACTACATTGCTTCTGTGCTAAAGACCACATTTACACAGTTTTCTAAAGGGGCAAGAGTTGTGGGAAATTTCATTAACATGGTTTTTTGTATTTGTCCCCAGCGCTGGGGATTAACTTCACAGCCTTACATAAAACAGGCAAGCTAACTCCTCAGCCTTTTGAACCTTAGCTTTAATGCAGTATTTTTAAAACTGGGTTCCAAAGTCCATATTTTTAATTTTCTTTTTTCAAGACAGGGTTTCTCTGTATAGCCCTGGCTGTCCTGGAACTCACTCTGTAGACCAAGCTGGCCTTGAACTCAGAAATCCGCTTGCCTCTGCCTCCCAAGTGCTGGGCTTAAAGGCGTGAGCCACCACCGCCTGCCCATATTTTTAATTTTTTTTTTTTAAAGATTTATTTGTTTATTATATGTAAGTACACTGTAGCTGTCTTCAGGTGCACCAGAAGAGGGCGTCAGATCTCATTTGGGTGGTTGTGAGCCACCATGTGGTTGCTGGGATTGAACTCATGACCTTCTGAAGAGCAATCAGTGCTCTTCCCCGCTGAGCCATCTTGCCAGCCCCATATTTTTAATTTTTAATAACACTACTATAAACTTTTATACATTCAGTCACAGTTTGTATCAACTTGACACAAACCTAGATATACCTGAGAAGAGGGAAACTCAGTTGAGGAAATGCCTCTATCAGACTAGTTGTAGCCATATCTGTAAGGCATTCTCTTAATTGCTAATTGATATAGGTGGGCCCAGCCTACTGGAGGTGGTGCCATCCCTGGGAAAGTATGCCTGGACTATTGAAAGGAAGGTAGCAGAGCATGCCAAGGAAGCAAGCCAGTAAGTGATATTCCTATGTGGTCTCTGCTGAATTCAGTTCCTACCTACAGATTCCTTCCTTCCTTGAGCTCCCGCCCTGGTGAGGTTGTTTGAATTAAAATGGCCTCCACAGACTCATAAATTTAAATGTTTGGTCCCTAGCTGGTGGAATTGTTTTGGGAAGAATTAGGAAGTATGGCCTTGAGGAATGAAATGTGTCCCTGGGGGTAAACTTTGAGGCTTTGAAAGCTCAATCTCTCCCTCTCTGCATCCTGCTTGAGAAAGAGGTGTAAGCTCTTTGCTACTGCTCCAGCACTTATGCTATGCCTGCCTCCAGGCTGCGACCACCATGATGGCTTGGGCTAAGACTCATCCTCTGAAACTGTACACAAGCCTGCAATTAAATGCTGCCTTTAATACATTGCCTTGGTCATGGTATCTCTTCACAGCAATAGTAAACTAAGGTACCTGGCTTCCCTAAATAATAGGCTAGAAGCTGTTAGCCAAACAAACCCTTTCCTCCACATCCCAGTTTTGATCAATGTTTTATCACAGCAACAAAAAGTAAAAACAAAACAAAAAAAGAATATCTTCCAAAATTCTTTCTAAACTTCCTTAGATGAATGAAGTATTTATTTAGTGTCTACTGAATGCTGCTTTGTCGAGGGACAAGACAGATCAGAACTTGTCCTTAATCTTTAATTCTGGTAGGAAAATCAACATTAACAAGAGCCTGAGTTTCTTGATCCAAATCATTTTGAGCCACAAGCCCTTTTCAAAAGCACACATTTGTCAGCCCTCCTTGTCTGTTAGCAGCTAGGTATATCAGAGGACCATCATCATCTCAGAATCTCAAAAGACTACAAGTTTGTCTGTTAATGGCTAGGTGTATCAGAGAACCATCATCATCTCAGAATCTCAAAAGACTACAAGTTTGAGGTCAACTTGGTCTTACCTGTCTCAAAACAGGTAAACTGATCCTCTAAATTCTTCAGAGGCTCAATCTCCTTTCTTTGCTTTAGATTTCCTTCTCATAACTGGACAATGAAGCATTCCAACTAGATATCCCCTGGTTGTTTGAGAAACAATTTTATGGAGAGATTTACATTCAGCAAGGTTTTGATAGTACACTTTGAAAATCCTATGAATAAAAATCAAGAAAACAGGCATAATTTACAAATGCCTAAGACACTCTCAGAATTCCAGAAAAGTTTGTGGGTGGATGCTATCCAGGACAACTCAAAGAAACTGCCCCAAATTTAACATGAACGACCCTGAATAGAAAAATGAATGAAATCCAAAGAACAGTAGTTTTTCACTATTACATATTATTTCAATGACATTCTTGTTTAACAAAGGTGTTCAATAAGAATCCTCAAGTGCATATAATAAAATAATCTAACTTAGCTTTCTAATGGGTATAAAATTAATCGAACAGTTGGAAATAATGAAACAGCTGTTTCTGGACCAAATCTTCTAAGTAACAACATCTGCAAATGAACATCTTTGGAGCCAAGTCCTCACGAACTCTGGTACAACCTCCCCCCAATTCAGTGAGATTACCCTGACTTAAAGAACTGTTCTTACTGAGTTTTATGGTTGTTTGCTAATGTGATATTCTCAGTTATGACTGTCCTTAGCAGTTTTCTACTCCCCAGAAAAAAAGTAGCCTTCACTATCAGAAGTGAACACTATGTAAACACAATGTAATGTTTTCAATGAAAACTGGGAGAAACTTTGAGCAGACACTAGAAAGAGGGAAGAACTTAACTAAAGTACAGCTCCTTGTCTGCAAAGGCAGATACAAAGGCCTAGACAAATCATTAGAAACAGTAAACCGATATGCAGGCTGATGGTAAAATTAACCCACATTAAGTCTCCGCATTAAACATGCAGATGCTTAAGGATGGCCAGATGCATCCTCGGTTTTACTTGCCGGCATCCGGCACCCTAACTAAAGGGGGGGGGGGGAAGAACTGGTGTCAAGAAAGGGCTTCCTCAGAAATAGAAGCCTCCTGACTCTCAAGGCAACCTGACTCTGAAAAGATCGCCGGTCCAAATTCCAAAAGAACCCTCAAGCAGACTAACGTTCAACGTGTCCTCTACTGTCCTCTACCTCCACGATAACAATACACGACCTTTCTTTCATTAAGCCTTTCCAACTCTCAAAAAGCACCTCAAATCTTGCTAGTCCTTTTAACACCTCAACTGACAAGCAAAGAGACTGACACAAAAGGCCAGCCGTCCCCAATGCTCTTTTCTTAAAACTCTAGCACTTAGAGAAAAAATCTTAACACTGGGCGCTCATCTGGCCCTCTGCTGCCCTTCCTCAATTCCATCCCAGCTGGAAAGCTTCAGCCTGGGAGCCCACTCTATCTGGGAACAAAGCAGTGCGGGCGACAGCACCCGCGACAGTGCGGCCCCGCGCACAATAAGAGAAACTACCAACTTCAGAGCGCAGGAACATCCTCAATTGGCAAGAAAGAGGGGCGGCGGCAGACACGCCCAACTTCAAACTCAGGAAACCTACGGGCTGGCGGCCATCTGGAAAGAAGCGCCCCTTCCCAGGGAGAGAAAAGAAAGAGGCGGAGCAGACACAAGGGGTACCCGGGGCCCGGGAGGGGAGCCCCGCGCTCGGCCCGGCCCCCGCCCCCAGGCCCGTTTCCCCGCCTTCTCTGCCTCTGGTTCGCTGCCCCGGGCAGAGCGGCCGGTTACCTTGATGCGCTCCCGGCACTGGGACGGCGTCCGCTCGTAGCCCAGCTCGGCCAGGGCCCGGGACACGCGCTCGTACATGGCCGGCCCAGGGGCCTTGCTGCCGAATACCGTGCCGGCTCCCTCCAGCTGCTGGTACCGCGCCTCCACCAGCCGCTCGTTGCCCCATACAGCGATGAGCGCGTTCGTCTCGGCCGGCGTCCACGACATGCCCCGGCAGGCGGCGGCAGCGGCCGCCGCAGCCCCGCCACTGCCGCCGCCGGGCGAGAAGGAGACCGAGGACGAGGCAGCGCTGCGGCCCCCCAGCCCCAGCCCGAGACCCCCGGACGCCGCGGCCCCCGAGCCCGCCGTGCTGCCCGGCCCGAGAGGGGAGGCTCCCCGAGGCGTGGAAGGGTCGGACAGCGATGGGTTCCCGTCGCTCAGGTCGCCGGGAGAAGCCGGGGAGAGCACCTCCATCTTCGGAATTTTTAGCGGCGAGTTGGCGGGCAGCTCCGAGCCACAGGGCGCAGCCATCTTCCAAGCCGCCGCCGCTGCACCGCCCGGAAGTGACGCGCCCCTGCATCCGGCCACTAGGGTCTCCGGGGCTGCCCTGGGGCCTGGCTTGGGGCTGAGTGCCTCGCGGCGGTCCGAGGGCGTGGAGGGTGTCTCTGGCCGGCTCAAGCCGCCCGCAGATCTTCGCCTTTCCCCTCCAGCCGGTTGGCGCCGGCCGCTCCCCTCCGGAGTGGAGAAGCAGGGAGCCGGCGCACCCTAGCTCGGAGCAGAGAAGGGTGGGGGCTCGAGGGCGCGGGAGTGAGGGACTGAGTGGAGCCTTCCCACTTCCTTTCCAATCTCAACCCTCACCGCAGGGGTGAGGCCCGCGAGGGGGCTCGAATTAAGGACCAATTGGCTGTTTCTGTTTTTCCTGTCTCCTCCCTGAGGCTATCCTCCCTCTAAACCAGCCTTTACGTACGGAGACCGATGTTCAGGTTGGAGACTAGGAAACCCTACGAAGGGTATGTGGAGGATGGCAAGGCGCGAAGGCTGCTCACAGTAGTTCTGGACAAGACTTTCAAGAACAGATATGAGCTAGAGTTTGCACGCATTAGCTTTGCAAGAAACTCATCCCAGTGGTGGCTCATGTC
>NW_022196906.1:31348602-31467348 GCF_008632895.1 Mastomys coucha | reverse complement strand
GGAGACTCATCCATTATAGCAACTCGACTGCACTTGTGCACTCACGTGTTCTGCTAGGCAAACACCCTGTCACTGAGACACACCCACAAGCTCTCAATTCCTAGCTTGGTTTGTTTTCTTGTTACTCTTGAGTAGGTGTAGCCAGTGACAAAGTAAATAGATGTCTTTCTTGCTTTTATACAGTGTATATAATAGGGGCATGAAAAAGCTCCAGAGCCCAGCAGAACAGCTACTCCAGAATCTCAATTCATTGCGATTTGGAAGTGGTTTAAAATTTCCCAGTCAAGTTCAAGGAAATGAAATTGTTCTTGTGACCTAATCATAAATTAGCACTCATCAGTCACTCCTGAATATTTCCGTAAAGTCTTGAGCATTGAAGTATCATATAGCTATAAGATATATCCTTGTTTGTGTGGTTTTATTTTGGTTTTTGGACACAAGGTTTTTCAGTGTAGCCCTGGCTGTCCTGGAACCAGATCTGTAGACCAGGCTGGCCTCAAACTCTGCCTGCTTTAGCCTCTAGAATGTTGGGATTAAAGGCGTGAACTGCCATCACCACCTAGTCAGTTTCCATATTCTTTAAAGCTGGAAATCTTAACTGTTTATCTTGGATCATTAACTTTAAAACCTCAGTAATGACCAGAGAGATGGCTCAACCGGTACAAGCGTTTGCTTCCAAGCCCGATGACCGAAGACAACCAGCTCCCATGACTTGTTCTTTGACCTTCACACATATGACATGCTACCCATATCCCCACACTTACACACACACACACACACACACACAAATTAAACTTCATTTTAAAATGCGTTCGTTTATGCCGGACAGTGGTGGCCCACGCCTTTAATCCCAGCACTATTTCTGTTTTCCTGTCTCCTCCCTGAGCCTATCCTCCCTCTAAACCAGCCTTTACATACAGAGACCGATGTCCAGGTTAGAGACTAGGAAACCCTAGGAAGGGTATGTGGAGGATGGCAAGGTTTGAAGGCTGCTCACAGTAGTTCTGGACAAGACTTTCAAAAACAGATATGAGCTAGAGTTTGCACGCATTAGCTTTGCAAGAAACTCATCCCAGTGGTGGCTCATGTCTTTAATCCCAGCGCTTGGGAGGCAGAGACACTCGGATTTCTGATTTCAAGGCCAGCCTGCCTGGTCTACAGAGTGAGTTCCAGGACAGCCAGGGCTACACAGAGAAACCCTGTCTCAAACCCACCCCCCCACCCCCAAAAAGTGTTCATTTAGTTTTATGTGTATAAATGTTTGCCTGCATGTATGTGTATGTCTGTGAAGGGGCCTGGTACTGAAAAAAGTCAGCAAAAGGCTTCAGATGGAGCCCTTGGAACTGGAATTACAAGACTTGCAAGCCATCTGCAGGTTCTGAGTCCCTTGTAAGAGTAACTACCAAGCGATCTCTCCAACCTCCACACAAGATAATTAAAAAAAAAAAAAAGTTTAAGGAATTTTGTTTGTTTTTTGTTTTTAAAGTAGACTCGTAACTGAGGCAGCTGACCAATGATATTATGAATAAATTATGCAGTCTCTCAGTTACTCGGTGTATTTTTAATTAACAAGTATGTTATGATTTTGAAAGGAAAAGAAAAGAAAAAGCAGAAGTCAGCCAGTTATAGAATAGCTGTGGTCATTGTTGAAAAGCCAAAGGATTGTGCTTTAATAAATCAGACCTAACTCTCTTCATCTGTCATAGTAGAATGCAATCATAGCTTGCTTTAATCCCAGCACTCAGGAAATAGACTTCTGTGAGTTCAAGACCACATGAGTCTTACATGAGTTCCAGGCCAGAGCTACAAAATAAGACCACTGTATTTTGTTAAGTTTGCCGTATAAGGAAGTCTAAGAACCATTAAAGAATTTTTTATTTATTTGGACAAGTCCTACTCTAGCTGGCCCACCTTAAAGGTGAAATGACTCTGCCACTACTGAGTTAGCTTGGAGTCCCCCCACCATTACAGTGATATGGTTCAGTGTGCCAAGTTGTGTAGGGCAGGAGACAGAGACTTCATTTATGGCAAGTAAACCTTTGAGAGCTCTGTCTTTTGGCTTGGAAGAGCTTTATGGAGGGATCCCCGAGTAAGAGATAGGGATTTTCCTCTGTGGCCTTGCAGCCACAACAGAGAAGCATCTGGCAGGACACAAGTAGAGGAGTAGTCTAGGAAAGGGAGCTGAGGAGCCCTTTTGGCTTTGAAGGAGCTCAAGAGAAGTATGGACTAGCTCAGTACAATGACACTGATAGAGATTTCTAAAGAGCTGGCAGTTTAGTTGTTCAATCAGGCTTGTAAATAGATATTTTGTATACAGTTAGGAAAATAAAGTTACCTCGCTTTATTATGAGCAGGCTTTTACCTCAGTTCCCAACTCAATAATTTAAAGAGATAAATATTACATGGATGTGGGCCCTACATGCATGTGTCTGGTGCCCAAGGAGCCTAGAGGAGAGCCTTGAACACCTGCAACTGGAATTCTAAGGGTTGTAAGTTGCAGTATGGGTGTTGGCAACGGATCCCAGGTACTATGCAAGAGCAGCAAATGCTCTTAACTGTTGCATGGTCTCTCCAACCTTTTCCCGTTTTCCCTAAAGACTTCCTCAGGCTGGTGAGGTAATCCAGCAGGTAAAGGTACGTGCTCCCTAGGCTGACCACCAAGTAGAAGGAGATAATCAGCTACCTCAGTTGTTCTCTGACCTCCTCATGTACACCATGACATCAGGTTGTTCACACAGGAGCATATGCATACATTCTTCTTAAATGTAAAATGAATAACAGACTTTCCTGAAGCAAAAGTTGGACAGAAGTCCTTCATCTAATAATCACTCATACAACCTAGCTCTTCTTATAACAATCTTTCCTGAATATCCATGGGGCATTGATTCTAGGACCTCCACAGTACACCCAGGTCTCTCCTATACAATGTGATAGTGTTATGCCCAGGAAATATCAGTGATCCCCAAAAGACAGGAGCTAACCCAATGCAATCACAGTAGGGCCTTTTTATTTTATTCAAGCTAGCTTGGGCCCCTCAGCACACTGCCATCACGAAGGACAGTTTTGGTGATGAAGAGCCCCAAATATCTATCGAGGTAGGGCTTTATAGGAAGCTACAAGCAGGAGTAGGGGTATGTGTTTAAGCATCTAATTGGAGAGCAACCATGGCCTTTAACATAATTGGCTGGTGCTAGGAATCATATCATAAACTTAATTTCTGTCTCCCTGGTGGTTGTTAGGCAGGGGACGGGCTTGTAACTTGGGGTGCAAGATTGGGGAAATAGCCTGGAGACGCTAGCTGGTCTTGTTGGGGATTAGCCTAGAGACAGGAGCTAGGCTGGCTCCGGTTTTGTTGGGGGATAACTTGGAAACTAATGTTAGGTACCAGCCTGTTAGTTTACCTGAGTTCAAACTTTGGTCTGAACTTAAAGATTTGGTGTCTTGGTAGTATGCAGTGTGGTATGGTAAGAAATGCCTATAAGCCCAGCTTGTAGGAGGTAGAGGCAGAAGGATCAAGAGCTCAATGCAAGGTCGGCTTTAGTTACATAATACATTTTCAACCTGCCTGGGTTAATAAAGTCTCTGTCAATCCAGTGTGACATCATCCCATCCCATTCCCCAGCCCCTGTCTGTCCACCCTTACCCCACCTTCCCACCCTCAACCCCCACCCCACCAGAAGCCTTAGGTTACTGAATGAAGTCTCAGTGCCAAGATTGGTCTACTTCCCTATGATTTATTGGGCAGAAAGTCCCAGAAACCTTCAAAATAGTTCAGACTATTGCCACTGCTACTGGGTGCCCCCCAGAACTAGACAGTAAGACCCTCCTGCTTAAGACAACACAGGTTTCATTTTCAGGATATGGGAATTCAAGCTGAAACTGAGCTGGAAGCAGCCTCCTGGTGACTAGCTTTCATTGTGCTAGAAGATGCCTTACAGGTTGCTGGAAATTTTTAAACCACTCAAAAGACAAGCATGGTAGGTAGCACTTGTGGGGCACACACAGAGGGGTGAGCACACTGGTACTAATGCACACACAGAGGGGTTTTGCACACCTGTACTTCATGCACATACAGAGGGGTGAGCACACCTGTACTACTGCATACACAGAGGGGTGTGCACACCTGGACTCGTGCACACACAGAGGGGTGAGCACACGGGTACTCATGGGCACACACATTTAAAGAAATGATCAAATTACAAATTTTAAAAAGTTTCAGCTCCTTGTATGTTAGTTCTATCTCAATAGAACTACTGTTTTTAAGTGGGTTCAGTGAGTAAAAGCACATGCTTCCTATCTTAATGACTTAAATTCAATCCTGGGGAACCATACAGTAGAAGAGAGAAATGACTTTGCCAAGTTGTTCCCAAACATCCACAGATACACCCAGGGATGGAACTGAGGTCTTCTGGTTTGGCAGCAAGCACCTTTACCACCTCACCAGCCTTTAGTGTCTTTATAGTTTGCCTTTTCCAGAACATGATATGCTAATAAAACCTTGTTCATGTAGGATTAGACATCTCGTAACTAAATCTTCCAATGTGATCATTTCCTAATATACATTTTTAGAAGAAGAATGTCAAGTTCTTATGTTATTTGAAGATTTTGATATTTGTCAAAATTTCTCTATAGAAAATTACTTCCAGTTTACATTCTTTTTAGCATTGCAGAGAAATACACCTATCCTACAACCCCTTGTCAATCTCTTGACACCACCTCCAGGGAGTTCATTTCCTTTTATTTCTGAGTAGCATTGTCAAATCGGTATTATAAAATGCTTTAGAAATGGAAATCTCTTCCTTTTATTTGCTGAATATAAAGATAATTCATGCACATGCTAACATTTTCAATTATTTGGAAATTGAAAGATTAAAAATAGTGTTTCATTATTTCATTTGTATTTCTTCAGTTGCTAACGAAGATAAACATTTTGTCAGAAAAAAATATTATCTTTGTGCCACTTAAATGACATGAATCCAATGGGTAGGTGATAAATACTAAAACAGTACGACACTCATAAGTCAAATTATTGAGCAGCTATACCAACATACTATTTCACTAGGCATTCCATCAACACATAGGGAAGAATCTATTATATATATATATATATATATATATATATATATATATATATATATATGTGTGTGTGTGTGTGTGTGTGTGTGTATAATATATATCTATTATATATAATATATATAATATATTATATATTATATATATTATTATATATATTATATATAATATATAGAGACTCTATTATATATATAATATATATATCAATATACAAACAATAATATATATATTGATGGGAGAAGCATGAGCTTATAGTGCCTCTGCAGAGGTCAGAGGGCAACTTGTTCTCTCTTTCCAGCATGTAGATCCCAGGGACTCCCTGGAGCTGGAGTTACAGGTAGTTGTGAGCTGTCTGACATGGGTGCTAATGACAGAGCCTGGGTCCTCTGGAAGAGCAGTATAGGCTCTTCGCCATCTTTCCAGCCTCTAATTAGAAGTAGCTGGACTCAAACTCACATAGGTGCTCTGGTCTCTGCCTCAGGGTCCTGAGATTAAAGGCAAACACCACCATGCCTAGCTAAAAATTTCCCTAAAAAATTTAATCTGCTGGGCTGTGGTGGCACACACCTTTAATCCCAACATTCTGGAAGCAGAGGCAGGTGGATGTCTAAATTTGAGGCTACCCTGATCTATAGAGTTTCAGGACAGCCAGACTGCACAGAGAATCCCTATCTCTAAGTCGATAGATAGATAGATAGATAGATAGATAGATAGATAGATAGATAGATAGATAGATAGATAGATAGATAGGTTGATAGATTGATAGATTGATAGATTGATAGATAGATAATCTGGCCAATCATGGTGGCGCACGCCTTTGATCCCAGCACTGGGGAGGCAGATACAGGCAGATTTCTTGTGAGTTCCAGGCCAGTCTGGCCAGCCAGACTGATCAGCCAGAGCCAGTAGTATTCTGTAACAGTTGAAACATTCTATCCTGCAGGGAAGCTCCTTAAGCAGGAAGGAAAACAACTCAGAATCCTGTCCAGGAAATCCCTGCAGCTGACCAGATTCATTAGGCTCTAGCTTGCCAGAGTAACCAACAACCGTGGCAGAGAAGCTTCTGACAGCACACCCGCTGCCTGGAAGAAGCAGAAAGCAGTGGAGCTGCTTACTGAGGGCCAGAAAGGTCACTCTTGAGGTGGTTGAGCTGCTCACAGCATGTGTAACCTATGTCCAGCTTTTGTGTGCTGTCACTCATGCTGGGGTGGGCCTTGGTGAGACAGCTGTCTTTGAATCATTTTTGTTCCAGGAAGCAACCCCTCACTCATATTCCTGTAAGTAACCCCAATAAAAACCCATTGGTTCACCAAGTTATATTTTGTTCTGTCGTGGGGTCCCTATCTGGGGTGAGTAGATGTGTGTGTTGGGTCCCCCCAGGAACAGTTTTTGTTATTTAACACATAGGGAGACACTTCAGAGAGGCAGTGGGGGTGAGGGGGAGAGGGAGGGAGGCAGAGAGAGAGAATCTAAAAGAAAAAAGTTAGGAAATTAGAGAAGAAGAACATGAAAGTCACATTCTGTCCATCCCAAAACACTGTGTGTCACCACATTACCAGGAAGATGAAAGGAGAGCCATTGAGGTGAATCAGGATAAAGGCATTTCTGTGCAAGCCTGATTATCTGAATCTGAGCTCCAGAACCCACAGTGGAAGGAGAGAACCAACTTCTGAAAGTTATCCTCTGACTCCCACAGGCACATGTTCCACACTCACATGTGTACCATGCATAAACACATAACATTAAAATACTTTTTAGAAATGACTCATTTGACCTGGGTGTGGTGGTGCATGACTTTAATGCCAGCACTCAAGTGGCAGAGGCACTATGGGTCTCTATGAGTTTGAGACCAGCCTGGTCTACCTAGAGAGCAATACAACTAGAGATACACAATAGAGAGACCTTGTCTTAAAGGGGTTGTCGGGGAAAGCCGGCTGGTGAGCTGGGTGTGTCGGCACACAGCAGAAGCAGGCAGAGGCAGGAGCAATCAATGTGAGTTTGAGGCTAGCTTGGTCTACAGAGTCAGTTCTGGGCCAGCCAGAGTTACATAGTGAGTGAGTCCCTTCCAAAAAAAAAACAGAAGAGGTGAGGCTAGTGATATGGTTCAGCAGATAAAAGTGCTTGCCCTACCAGGCCTGAAGATATCCACAGTTGGAGCCAAGAACCAACTCCCAAAACCTGCCCTCTAACCCCACAGGTCCATATACACTCTCACACACCTATAAATAATAACAGTGCAATTGTTTTGTTACTGTTTTGTTTTTTAAGCTGAGAATGAAGAGAAACCAGAAAGCATATGCCACAAACACCTTCATAAGAAATTATATACCAAGAAGTTGATTAAAATACATCAGAAGCATGGGACATTGCCTACACAAACCATGAAGTATAAGTGTCAGTTTTAATTATTCTACTGCTATGTCATAAAAAATACTTTCAGAATTAGGAGAGAAAGATAGATATAGTAACACTGGTAATTTCAGCATTTGTATGGCTGAGACAGGAGGATTTCCGTGATTTCCATTTGAAACCAGCATTCACAGTAAGTTAGTCCTAGGTCAGCTTAGGCTAAAGAGTAAAAGCCCTGTCTCAATATCAAAACAGAGCGCCATGAAAAAAATTAAAAGATTAAAAAAAATAAAAAGGCCCCAAAGAAGAGCAACACAGATACATGTGCTGTTGTGCTTTTTCCTGGGGAAAGGTCTGACTTCTGTACATTCCTCAGAGCTTCTCTCTGACCTTTTGAAATTCCCTGAAAGGTGGGAGGAGTGAAGCCAGCTTGAATAGCAGGAATGTGACTGGAAACCGAGTTCACCCGTGAGGGTGACACTTGAGTCAGGCACGATTCTCTAACTGACTGCAACCTGAGTTCAATACCGTAGAACTACAGTCGTCGTCATGGGTAATACCCTCAGCACACATCTAAGCTGGGAGGATGATACAGACCCCGGGACATAAAGCTTGGGACGTCTGTGGAAGGAGTTTCTACCTTTGGCTGGTTATTTGCTTTGGTTTCTTGAGACTGGGTTTGGCTGTGTAGCCCAGGCTAACCTTGAAGCCCTAATCCCACTTCAGTATTCCAAGTGCTGAGACAGGCTGTAGCCCCAATACCTAATGCACCAGCTGGTTCTTCACTGTATCATTTCATTGGTGTTGAGCTACATCTGTTAATCCCAAGTTCTGAGACTTGTTCCAGAAGATTTTGGAACTTTCAAGTAATCATGGGAACCTCTGGTTTATAACTAGCTCGTTAAACTCGAATGAATCTGAATAAAATAAATTCAGTTGGCACATTTACTTTTTTGAGAAGCATCATGATCTCTCATACTATCAGACTTTCTCAGGGGAGGAGAGGCTTTGTAGACCTCACTAGGAGCAAAACTGGGCATCTAAGGAAACTTCTAGCTCAGAGTAAAGACTGTAAACTGTCCCAGAATTGGTACCAACCACACTACACTAACGTGCAAATTCTTTAGTATACTATAAAGCAAAAAGGCAACAAACCAAAGGGACAAGAGGAGATTGATGAATGATCAATTTCAAGAAAAAACAGTGCAACTAAGTAAAATATATCGAATCCCTCATCTAGTGCAAGATATGTGAGACAAAGCTACAGAAAGATACTGTTTTAAACCACCAGATTGGCAAAGGAAAATTGTTAGATATTATGCCACATTGTGAGGCCTAGGAAAAGCTGGTCTGGTAGCCTCACACATCGCAGGTGGGATTCAGAATGAGTGAGACTTCTCTGCAGGGCACCGTAGGAATGTCTCAGAAAACTGCTAATGCATTTGGCTCAGCAAGTTCACCTTTAGGAACTTGCCACAGGTCTGTCCACATGTTGGCAAGGAGCCATTTGCTACAATTTGGAAAACACTGTCCCAATACTTAATAACTCTTCTATTAACATTTGAGTCACTTTCCTTACACCCTGGATCTGAGATAGCCCTGTGATTTGGTTGTATCGGTAAAATGTGGAAGAAGCCATGTTGTGCTGGAGCCTAACCTCTGCAAGCTTGTGTCTTCTACTGCCGTGTTGGAATTCTGCCTTTGGACCAGCTGGCACTAAGAACTGGAAAACCACCAAGGAGGCTGTAAGGGAAGGCTGGAAGGATGGTGAAGCAACAGCTGCTAGTGCTGGGAAAGAAACAAGAAAGCAGTTGCTGCGGCTGGAGAAGTGGCAACTCATGTAGTCCTGGGTGTGACTGGCCTTTGGCAATGTGAGAGAGCAAAGATATTTAATAATGTTTCAAACGGTATTTGAACTTGTTTACTGTATGTGTGTGTCGTATGGGGATATGTATGTACATGTGGGTATGTGTGTGTTATGTGGATGTGGAATGTATGTATGTAGGTATGTGTGTATAGTATGTATGTGTGCTATGTGGTTGTGGAGTATGTGGATATGTGTGTGTGTGTGTGTGTGTGTGTGTAGGTATGTGTATATGCTATGTAGTTGTGGGGTATGTGGATATGTGTGTGTGCTATGTGGTTGTGGAGTATGTGGATATGTGTGTGTGTCTGTGTGTATAGGTATATGTGTATGCTATGTGATTGTGGGGTATGTAGATGTGTGTGTGTGTATAGTTATGTGTGTGTGCTATGTGGTTGTGGAGTATGCGGATATGTGTGTGTGTGTGTGTCTGTGTGTATAGGTATATGTGTATGCTATGTGGTTGTGGGGTATGTGGATGTGTGTGTGCACGTGTGGATGTGTATGTGTATATGCATGTGTGTGTGTGTACGTATGTGTGTGTATGCTTGTGTGTGCATTCTCGAGCTCTTGTAAGCGCATATACCATAGCATACATATTCAGGTAAGAGGACTACTTGACTTCAGAGCTATCTCATTGGCCGTTTCAGGATTTTAAGTAAGGAAATAATAGGAAAGAATGTGAAAACTCCATTTGATATCTCCCAACTCTGTATATTTCCAGTGCTTTCAGCCTTAGTTTAAGCTTGCTGCCCAACTAGATCTTAACTTTTATCAACCCTTCTATACTACTCTGTGTTCTGCCATATGGCTGGTTACCTCTCCTCTGTTTCATACATCCTACTTCCTCAGCATCTTGGTGGTGAATCTCCTGTGCCTGACTCCTTTCCAGAGTTCCTACCTCTCTGTTCCTACCACCTTACTATCTTACCTTTTGTTATAAGCCATAGGCTTTTTATTTTAACCAATCAGAAGATGCCTTAGGCAGGCAAGAAAGAACAGAGACACATCTTCACACAGTGTACAAAAACATCACTCTAACAGATGAGCAAAAGGAGAAATTATTCCTTTTACAGCAGAATTTGGAGGAATTTTTTTTTTCTTTTTCAAGACAGGGTTTCTCTGTGTATTTCTGACTGTCCTGGAACTAGTTCTTTAGGCCAGGCTGTCCTCAAAGTCAGGGATCCACCTGCCTCTGCCTCCAGAGTGCTGTGATTACAGATAGGTGCCACCACCATCTGGATCCTGGGAGACATTTTTTCCCTAAGGGTTCACTCAAGGTTTAGAAGCAATAGTGAGAAGGCTAGGCTGACTCCATGATAACCTTCAAAGTGGCAGTTCAGGAGACTAGGCCTAAAAACCCAGGCTTCATGAAGCTAATCAGAAATTGCCCCACCACCAGGCCTGAAACAAGGACAATAGGTCAGCAGTTTTCAGCCAGCCCCATGCCCAAGTAATGGAATGTCCTTAGAGATAGTGTAAGACAAAGACCACCTACCCTAGGACTTCCCTAAGGTGAGAGCTCACTTTCGGCTCTCTCTATCTTGGTAATGGAGAGACCCCAGCATGCTGGACTTCTGCAGAATAAAACGCTCTTTGCACTTACATACTATTTGAGTCCAGGCTGTCATTCTTCGTCAAATCATGGATCCTTACAATAGCTGACTCATTCCTTTTCTTGGTGGTTAATATTTTCTCAGAGCTATGGGTTTCATCTCGAGCACTGAAAATAAAACAAGCAAGCAAAACAAAAGACCAAAGCCAAAACAAACAAAAAACAAACAAAAACAAAAACAACAAAACCCTTCCCATATATATATAAGATGGCTCAGAAGATCTGAAGGGGACTCAGAACAAGAAAAGGTTCTGTGGCAGCATCTGGCTCCAGTTAGAGTAGCCTGGCTGCTTGGACCACATGACAGCAACTCCACATTACTAGAGGTATTTTCATAGATGTACATGCCACATATGGAGGCTCTCACAAACTCCATTAGGTTGTAATAAGGAGCTAAAGAGCCAGTTCCATTGTTCAAGGCACTTGCTTCTCTGAAAGGGGACCTGAGTTGTGCTCCCAGCATCCACAAGGAGGCTCACAAGTATCTATAACTCTAGTTAAAAGGGTCTACTGTCCTCTTCTAGCTTCCTCAAGCACTGCATTTACTGGTGCACTTACACATGCATTCAAAGCACTCATAAAAGTTATGGTATTATACTATCTAGGGTTCTGTGAGGCCATTCCACACCTCACTCCCAGTTAAGAGAGATGGAGATGCGGCAGATGGAGAGTTTGTAGCTGGATATCCCAACTTTGCTCCTCGTGTGGAATAAGTCTGAGAAGATCTTTACACCCGCTCTCAAAAGATTAAGCTCCAGCTCTTCGCCTCTATTGGCTCCCTTCCTT
Source organism: Mastomys coucha (assembly GCF_008632895.1). Lineage (NCBI taxonomy): Eukaryota > Metazoa > Chordata > Mammalia > Rodentia > Muridae > Mastomys > Mastomys coucha. Next base: position 31,455,661 of record NW_022196906.1, on the reverse strand, counting down.
TTTCTCATACATCTGTTTCCTTACTGCCAACTCATTTCCCCCGTAAACTTCTGTGCTCAAAACTTTGTCTCAGTGTTACCTCTGAAAGATCTGACCCATCGGAGATTAGAAGCTACCTTGTTCATCTTTGAAGCGTCTCAAAACAGAGCTTTCTCCAAGAACATAAAAATCCCTTTGAAGCAAGGGATTTTTGACTGGGAATCCAGTGAGATTTTTGTTCTATTTGCCCAGACTAATGGATGCTTCTAAAGGCAGTAGAAAAAAAATAATGGTCTGGAGAGATAGCTTAGCAGTAGAGACACTGTGCAGGCTGATTTTTGTTAATGTAAGTTAGAGCCATTTGGGAAGACGGATTGTGGTAGATATTGATCATCAAACCTTACAGGTTCTAGAATCACAGAGGAGACAAGTCTCTGGGCGTGCCTGTGAGAGTCCTCTGAATTAGGTTAGCCCTTGGTATGTTTGTGAGACATTGGGTAGATGGGGTAAATTGAGGTAAGAAGACCTACTGTAAATATGCACTGCACCATTCCATATGCTGGAATCCTGGACCACATCAGAAGGAGTAATTTAGCTAAGGATTGGTGTTCATCTGAGAAAGCAATGTGGCCAGCCCCTGGAACTCTGCCTCCATCCCAGAATGACTCATACCCTCAGACTGTGAGCTGAAGTAAACTTGTCTAAGTTGCTTTTGTTGAGTATTTTATTACAGGAGAAGAAACTAAGCAAAGGTTTATGGAATTGGGAGGAGAAACAGAACCTCAGAATAGCCCCTTAAAACTTTCAAAGGTGGGCTGGAGAGATGGCTCAGTGGTTGACGGCACCGACAGCTGTTCTAGAGGTCCTGAGTTCAATTCCCAGCAACCACATGGTGGCTCACAACCATCAGTAATGGGATCTGATGCCCTCTTCTGGTGTGTCTGAAGACAGCTACAGTGTACTCATACATAAAATAAAAATAAATCATTAAAAAAAAAAAAACCTTTCAAAGGTTAACATTTTCAGCAAACAGTCCTCAAAATGTTTGTCATTTTCTAGTTTAAAATGAGCAAAAGAACAGCTCGGGGTCCTAAGCTGGTTACAACATGAAAGGTTTTCACAGAACTATCTGGTTTCATTGAAAGTTTCCTTAGTCGAGAGGTGGTAGTAGTGTGTGCCTTTAATCTCAGTACTTGGGAGGCAGAGGCAAGCAGATCTCTGAGTTTGAGGCCAGCCTGGTCTATAGAGCAAGTTTCAGGACAGCCAGGGCTACAAAGAGAAACCCTGTCTTGAGAAAACAAACAACAACAAACAAACAACAAATTCCTTTAATCATCCTTCTCCTCTCCATTTGTTTTGTTTTCTTGCAAGGTGCCTCGAGGAGGTGTCTCTGACCTTAGGCTGCTGTTATTAGGCTGAGGCTCAGCCTGATAACAATGCCTTTACTCCAGACGTCGTCTACACATAGAGTGTTACCTAGAAACCTCTTCTCATGAACACCTTCCTTGGATTTAGCTCACAGAACTTAGGGAAACCTTTTACTTGCCATCTGCTGACTTAATATTAAGACTACTACAAAGGACTCAGATGTGTAGCCAGATGGATGAGGTGCATGGGGCAAGCATGTGAGAAGTGATACCATGTCTCCTCACTCTCTCTAGAGCACCAGTCTGGAAACTTCCACCTGTTCAGCTGTGCTAAAGCCCCATAGGCTCTGGAATCTACACTAAGTAGGCGTAATTGATTACATCATCGGTCTCTAGGAATCCTCTCAGGCATCCATAGGTTCCTCTCATCTTCCGGAGGTTCAAGTGCTGAAACTCCCAACCTTCATCTTTTGTGAACAGCTTCAGGATGGTGTCCCAGCCACCTCGTTAGCCTAGTAAGGATTCTTAGCACTCGCCTCGAGGAGATCTGAAGGGTATTATGAGCTTTGTATCAAGAGAATAATAATAATAATAATAATAATAATAATAATAATAATAATAATAATAATAATAGCAACAATAATAGTAACAACAACAATAATAGTAACAATAATAATAATAATAGTAACAATAATAATAATAAATAATTCACAACAACAGAGGTAAGGCAGTTGGAAGTCACAGAGTTCAGGCCAGCTTCTGTTCTGCTCACACAGAAAGTGTGGGTTTGTGATGGGCTCTAAGAACCTCCACTCACTAACACTTTGCATCACAGCAAGAGTTTTATAAGCACTGTAATTTCACTTACTTTACAAAAGAAGGTACTACCATATGCTGGGATCAGGCTATACCCTGGCCTATGTTCCTCTATATTGCACAAAAATGGTGCTTCTCTACGCTGTGCCTTGCCCAGAGAGACTCCATTTTACAAACAGCTTTTTACTCCTTCTGAGTGCAAACACAGAGCCAAAATGACTCTGCACCTTGGCAGACCAGTAAACAACACCAGCTGTTCAGCACCACCCACAGGCACAGAGTGATAAATAACTTATTCTTAAAAGTAAAAAAAAAAAAAAAGGTACTGCTTTATACATTTTTCAACACAAAGCAAGACTAAAGAAGCACATGGAGATATTCAAATCCTTTGGAAAGCCAAGAACTTACCAAGCACACTAAGCTGAGGAGGGAGAGCAACTCCTGACTCCATAAAAAGGAACACTGATGTCAACGATGTCAACTTGTCCTGTGATAACACAGTGTGTGGTCAGGGACCTGCCAGGTAGAGAACCCTGGACTGTCCCAGGGGCTTCAGCTCTGCTTGTTTCCTGCTGTTGACTGGTCCTGTTGGAGTTGCTGTCTGTCAGTTTGACTGTTCATCCCTCTAGATCTGCCATCTGCCTATCTGTCCTTCTGTTCACCCAGACCCAGTTGCCCTTCGTCTTTCTAATCTCTCCCACTTCTGCAGCTTAACTCTGAGCCTGAGGTCTGATTCCGAAGCAGTAGCAGCTTTTGGACATCTCCAGCCAATTCACTAACTTAAGCCACAGAGACTCTTTGAGTGTCTATTGATTTCCCAGTCTCTGCCTCTGAGGCCTCTTTGTAACTCCTTGAACTCTGCTGGGGACTCTCTAGCCCATTTGGAGTGGCGGCAATGCAGAGGAAGGCGATAAGATGAGGAAATGACAAGATGAAAGAGAGATTTAGGGCTGGTGAGATGGCTCAGCGGGTAAGAGCACTGACTGCTCTTCCAAAGGTCCTGAGTTCAATTCCTAGCAACCACATGGTGGCTCACAACCATCTGTAATGATATCTGATACCCTCTTCTGGTGTGTCTGAAGACAGCTGCAGTGTAATCACATATAATAAATAAATAAATCTTTAAAAAAAAAAAAAAGAAAAGAAAGAGAGAGATTTAATATGTGATTCAGAATGTATCACTTGAAGTGCTAGTAATGTGTGCCTTGGTTGGCTATCCTGGACACTGGGACTACCCAGTAAGTTGCTGGAAAGACAAACCCATACTTGTCTGGGATCTGAAATACCATATGTGGTTGTTTCAATATGCTCGGCCCAGGGAGTGGCACTATTAGGAAGTGTGGCCTTTTTGGAGGAAGTGTGTCATTGTAGGGTTGGGCTTTGAGACTCTCCTCTTAGCTGCCTGAAAACAGTCTTCTGTTGGCCTTTGGAACAAGTGTAGAAGTCAGCTCATCCAGCGCCATGTCTGCTTGGATGTTGTCATGCTTCCCCCCATGATGACAGTGGACTGAACCTTAGAACCTGGAAGTCAGACCCACTTAAATGTTGTTCTTTAAAAGAGTTCCCTTGGTCGTGGTGTCTCTCCACAGCAATGTAAACCCTAACTAAGACGCCACACTAAAAGTGCTTGAGCTGAGCTCTGGTTGCAAAATTACCTGATCCCAGTTTCTGCTCTAAATTTATACAGTTATCCTAAAGCTAGTCACCACATTTCCCTATTGATGACAGAAGGAAGTGCATTTTGTTTGTTTGTTTGTTTGTTTATTGAATTGATGTTGTCAAGGGTGACTACTGCTGTAATAAAACATCATGACCAAAAGCAACTTGGGGAGGAAAGGGTTTATTTCATTTTATATCTTTTCATCATTCAGAAAAGTCAGAGCAGGAACTCAAGGGAGAAACTGAGTCAGAGAGCATGGGGGAGTGCTACCTACTGGCTTGCTCAGCCTGTTTTCTCATAGCCCCAGGACTCAGCCTTCTGATGAGTGCATATGTTCTACAAGTGCATATCTCCGTGTTCAACCATTATATTATCCCTCTTTAAAACATCAGAACAAACCCAAAACTTACTTGTGTTACTCATGTGTGTGTGTGTGTGTGTGTGTGTGTGTGTGTGTGTGTGTGTGTATGTGTGTGTGCTGGTTTTAGCAGGGGTCAGAAAAGAGTATTGAATCTCCCAAAGCTGTAGTTGCAGGCAGTTATGAGCTCCTGGCATGGGTGCTGGAATTTGATCTTGAATCCTTTAGAAGAGCGACATGTGGTCTTAATGGATGAGTCATCTCCCCAGACCCACACTTGCCTCTTTCAAAATGGCATTTGTTACCTAGCATAGTGGCACATGCCTTTAATCCCAACTCTCAGGAGGCAGAGGCAGGTGGATCTCTGTGGAATTGAGGCAAATCTGGTATACATAGAGAGTTCCAGGACACAGCTGGGGCAAAAAGGGAAATGAATAAATGGGGGGGTGGGTGGTGAGAATGGAACGGGGAAGAAAAGAAAGAAAAGGTTCTTTTGCCCAACTTTGATCTTTCTTTTGCTGCCCTGAGAAAATGTAATAGAGGGTTTGGATTGGCATTATAGAAAATTCTGGAGTAGGAACACAGGACAGAGATAGAGATGATCCATTCCACTATAGCTGAAAACTCTTAATAAGACCTCATAACATAGATGCTATATAAGAAATGGGGGAACATTCTATCCCACAGCCTAAAGTAGTCAACATAAATGTCTTGTTAACTAATTGGAATAACAGGTCTGGACAGATGGCTCAGCAGTCAAAAACACTAGCTCTTGCTGAGGACCAGACTTCAAATTTCCAGCAGCCACATGGTGGCTTACAGCTGTCCATAACTCCAGTTCCAGGGGATCCAAAGCTCCCTTCTGACCTCCTCTGGCACTGGGCATACATGTGGCACACAGACATAACAATCATAGATGAAAAAAATAAATGAATAAATGAAAGAAGATGCAACCAACTGAATATATGCATATGCTAATAAAAGTTGAAATTTTCAATTAAAGAAGAAAAAACTTATGACATCTCCTTACATTTACAAATCAAATTTAAAGGCCATATGTTGGATTGAATGAGTCTGTTTTTACATTGATCAATAAAAGGAGTCTTTCTTCAAGCCTACTTCTCTGGCATAAAGGCATGAGGGTATGACATTCCATGACTGTTATAGATGTGAATAGTTTTATTTACTAGGGTCATTAACAGCCTCTAACCTTCTAGGTAAACATTTAACTTTGGTGCATTAGCATATGATGATTCACTAGTTTTAAACCCTTCTTCCCTTATATGTACATGTTAGGGCCATTGGGGCTTCAGACTTTAAGCCCATATGCCTAGATACAGAAACAAATTCACGTATATTATCTCTGCTTAGTTCAAATGGGACTGTTAGTTTTGTATCTCAAATTAGTTCCTGCCAATCTAGCAACTAAGAAAATTCTTTTGTTAAAAAAAAAAAAAAAAAAAGCTTCCAAGCATGACCTGGCAATTGTTCTAATGGATTTTCAATGAAGGGTGAAGTGCTAAGTTATGTAGCCTGCAGGCATTCCATAAATATATTTAGACTGACTCTTTCAGCAGCCCACATAGAAAAAGACCCAAATATGTGCAGCTTCAGTCTTCTAATAGTGTTTCTTCTAGGCTCTGTTCGCACATCTTTAAACATGTATGACTCACAAGGGAGCCTCTACCATGAATGTGAACCACCGAGAGCATGGAAACTCTTTGGACTGGAGATCATTGTTGGGCAGAGAGCCATACACTGCTTTATAGAGAAAGAGAGCTGAGGAGTGAGTTCAGAACCAGCCAGAGCAGAGCTCCGTGAGAGCCTGCCTTAAAATAAAAGGTAACAGCAACAACAATAACGACAACAGCAACAACAGCAACAACAAAAGAGGTCTGGAAATATAACTCAATGCTAGATCACCTGTCTAGCATACAGGACACCAAAGTTCAATTATTAGTACTACAGAAAAGCTAAATAAATAAATAAATAAATAAATAAATAAATAAATAACAAAGAAGGAGTTAGTATGTACAAGATCAGCTTACTCCAAATAGGGCAATGAGTCTTCAGAAAAAGAATAGCCATTCGGGCTAAAAAGACAATACCTCACTTGTGTTGATATAAACAATTTTATTTACTTATTTGATGTTATATTTTTATATTATTCATCTGGTATTAGAGATTGAACACTAGGCCCCCGTATGCTAGGCCAATATTCTGCCATTGAGCTACATCTCTAGTTTGACAATCTTAATTTCTGTACAAGGTATAGATTAGTACTCATCTTGACTTTGTGATGAATGCTTTTATATTATTAGGATTTATAATAAAGACAACTAAGATGAGGTATGCAAGCAAAATAGTTCTATAAGAGAAAAATATTATTTGTGTATGTGTATGTATGCATAATACTGGGGATAAGGTCCAGGATTTTTCACATGTTAGGCATACAATTTTCTTACTAAGTGATCAACTCAGCTCACAATAAAATCCTCCATATTCTTGCTATATGTCACTTCTCCTATGGTTATTTAGGTTTTGTTATACACTGAGTATCATTTGAGAGTCAAGATGGTTAAGTATTGGCTCTGGATCAAGCCAATTTCTAAGCACAAAGAAGATTGATTTGCCCCAGAAGGACAGAGGACAGGGAATAAGAGACAAAGACAGGAGACAGAGGACAAGGGAGAAGGGGAAAGGAACAGAGAGAGGGAGGAGGGGTATTTATCCTGGAGGGACAAAGGACTACGTCTTGATAGAGAGGAGACAGACATGACACATAGAAAAATGGTAGTTTATAAAGAAGGGAAACCCTGTGTCAGGATGAGGTGTTTAATTTTAATTGGGCATGTTAACTAGGTGACCCAAAGGGGGTTTTGATTGTTGGACTTCAATACTTTGATCTTTGGACCTTGGTAGATAGCTGACCCTGTCCCTCTTACTGGCTGTAGAACTCTGGAGAGCAGGCCTTATACCACACCTGGACAGCACAAATATAGCTGGCCCGTGTGTGTGTGTGTGTGTGTGTGTGTGTGTGTGTGTGTGTGTGTGTGTGTGTACACAAGGGTAGGTGGGTGGTGTGGTGAGCTGGCTCTACCCCTGTCTGCCAGGTGATGGTGTGGGTAAGGGAGAGATGCCCTTCCCAAACCCCTCTCTTCCCACTGTCTCCACCAACAGGAAGAGCTTGCCCCACCTCTTGCTTGGTGAATTAGCTGGAGTAGTGCTAGAGACCTGGCCCTGGTGGTATGGGTGTAGGAGAGATGGTGGGCTAACCAACTCAGTTACCACCCAGGCCCAATCAGATCCAGGGCTTTGAACTGGCCCACCCCAACATCTACCCTATCTATAAACTGCTGGAGTGTGTGAAGGGACCAGTCCTGCATATCCAAAGCTCCAGATCTCTATGACATGGGACAACAATAGGATATCTGAGGGAAGTCAAGGTAAGGATTCACTATTGATAGTGTAGCAGAAGCCAGAAGCCTTGAACCAGACCAATGACTCATTGCAAAGAACATTTGCAAGTAAAGATGTGTAGACAAAAGAGTATACTGTGTGACACACTGTGACACACTGTAGCTTCCAAGATGACAGATATTTTATTCTTTCTGTAGGGAAGTTGCAAGGGCAGAGAGTGGATATAAAAGGACTGGATGACAAGTGGGATTAAGATGATGCAACATTCACAAAGAATCAATAGAAAGTTTTAAACACACACATGTATCCCTTTATTTTATAGAAAATTTTATTTAATGTGTATCAGTATTTTACCTACATGTATGTCTATGTGATACAAGTGTTAGCTGCCATGCAGATGCTGGTAATAGAAGTCTGGGTCCTCCAGAAAAACAACCAATGCTCTTCATCACCATCTCTCCAGCCCCAATTATCCTTTTCTAAAACCAACCCCAGAACACATAAGAGAGTGACTGGCAGACATAGGCTGGAAGCAAGAGAAGCCAAGCTATGTGCTTGCTAAGTTGTGCAAAGATATCACTTTTTTGTTTGATTTTTGTTGTTGTTGTTGTTGTTTTGTTGTTGTTGTTGAAGACAGGGTTTCTCTGAGTAGTCCTGGCTGTCCTGGAACTCACTCTGTAGACCAGGCTGGCCTCGAACCCAGAAATCCTCCCACCTCTGCCTCCCAAGTGCAGGGATTAAAGACGAGTGCCACCACTGCCTGGCAAGATGCCACATTTTTATAGCTTCAGAAACCTCCAATTTAAAACTAGATTCTTTGCATTGTTCTTAGTTGAGAAGCCCATTTTCTGGCCTTTATCAGAGAGTAGGTCCCTTTCCAGAAAGAAAATGTAGCATGTCTAAGCTGCCCCACTCTCACAGATGAGGAATCACAAGATGCCTTAGGTATATTGGCGGCAGATACAGAGGCATTTTCAACTCCCTACCCTCCCTCCTACAATTCCCATCTAAGTACAGAAACAGCCTCCTTTGCCCGGGCTCTGATTTGAGAATCCTCCCTAGGCCTTAGTTCTGGGAAGGATTCTCATTAATGAGGCAAGGTCTGCCATCTGGTGGCCAGAAATAAAAAGCCACTTGCTTTCTCATCTCATGCTTCTTTTATTTATTTATTTTTTTAAGATTTATTTATTTATTTTATGCATATGAGTGCACACTGTAGCTGTACAGAGAGTTGTGAGCCTTCATCTGGTTGTTTGGAATTGACTTTTAGGACCTCTGCTCGCTCTGGTCAGCCCCGCTTGTTCCTGTAGGTCCCACTTGCTCAGTCCCTGCTTGATCTAGCCCAAAGATGTATTTATTATTATAAATAAGTACATTGTAGCTGTCTTCTGACGCACCAGAAGAGGGCGTCAGATCTCATTACGGGTGGTTGTGAGCCACCATGTGTTTTCTGGGATTTGATTTCAGAACCTTTGGAAGAGCAGTCGGTGATCTTATCTGCTGAACCATCTCACCAGCCCCTAATGCATCTTTTAAATAATGTAATTTTTATTTACATTTCATTAATTTCAGCATTACTTGCGATAAACCAAAGGTCCCTTACCAATGATAATAATTTGACACTTTAGGGAATAATTGTCAGCAGATTGCTGAAACTCAATCTCACCTTAAGAGTGTCTCAAAACACCCAAGCCGGGCAGTAGTAGTGCATGCCTTTAATCCCAGCACTTGGGAGGCAGAGGCAGGTGGATTTCTGAATTCCAGGACAGCCTGGTCTACAGAGTGAGTTCCAGGACATCCAGGACTACACAGAGAAACCCTGTCTTGAAACACACACACACACACAAACCAAAAAGCAAACAAACAAACAAAAAACAAAAAACAAACAAAAAACAGCCAGAAGCAGCGGGTGGGGGGCATTCATACACAAACACTGAATTGCTCTTATGGTACTATAACCTTTGTGAGTTGATTTACAGGCAAAAATGAGTAGACCACACCTGTACTGCATCAGTGACTGATGGACAAGTTAGAAAAATAAATCAGGTAGCTCTTGCTCCTTTAAAAGACTGTGGGGTTTTGTTGTTTGTTGTTTTAGGATATGTTTTTTGTTTGTTTGTGCTTTGAGATAGGATTTCCCTCTGGCCTGGACTAGACTGACCTCAAACTTACAGAGATCCTCCTGTCTCTGCCTCCTGAATGTAAGGGATAAAGGCATGCACTACCATGGCCTGCTTTGAAAGGCTATGAACAATAGTGAATCATGAGTCCATTAAAAGGTGTGCTCAATCTCCAAACACAGACAGAGAGACAGAGAGAGAGACGGACAGACAGACAGACAGACAGAGGCACTCACACCCTGTGGATCTGCCAGGCATTAGCTTGTGGATCTGTCCCTGAGAGTGAAGATACCCCAGTTTCTCCAGGACTGAGTACTTCAGCTTCTGCCAATTTCAGTAGCCCAGATTCTTCCCTCCCAGCTAGACTAAACTCTTAACAGTGAGAATGCTATTACAACAGCTTTACCGCAGCAGTCACTGGGAAGCTCTTAGAAATGCAAATTGCCGGGGGCTGGAGAGACGGCTCAGCAGTTAACAGCACTGACTGCTCTTCTGAAGGTCCTGAGTTCAAATCCCAGCAACCACATGGTGGCTCACAACCATCTGTAATGAGATCTGACACCCTCTTCTGGTTTGTCTGAAGACAGTTACAGTGTACTTACATATAATAATAAATAAATCTTTTAAAAAAAAAAAGAAATGCAAATCGCCTGGCTTCCCAAATGAAAAGAATCAGAAACTGTAGGTGTTCAGGCCTCCAAGTGATTGCGATGCAGACTGTATTTTGACTAGCACCGACAGAAAGTCGCAGACCTGGAGACTGATGGGAGTTGGAGGGAAGGAGGCCACTGAGCCTGTCAGCCAACCAAGTTACTTCCCCTGAGTGGTAGAGGAAACAAAACAGCCCCAAATGGAAAAACACCGGGTCATCACAGAGAATTTTTGCCAACTCCACTTGGCACTGTTGCTATGAACATAATCTCCAAGTTAGCCTTGGTGAGACAGGTTATGGTACTGTGATCTTTATACAGAAGCCAGAGACTCAGACTTCATTTCGTATTGCTTTAGAGAGAGACCTCTACAGTGTCCAGAATAAGTAACTGGGACTGTTGCCACCTCAGTATCTTTTTCTCCATCCCTTTAAGACTTCATGGAAGACTCACCTCACTTCTCTATAGTGTGGAAGACTGGAAAGTGCCCCAATTATGTCTGGAGACCGAATTGACCCCATCAAGTTCCAGGGGCAACCAACTCTCCTTTACTCTGTTGGATGGTTGCAATGCTACCCTAGTTAAATATACAGTATCATGGCAATATACTACAAGCAAGTATTATTCCTTAGCATTTTTTCTCTGCTCTCCTTGCCCACCCCCATCCTATCCTTCTTTGTCTGTGCTTCCCTACTGCTGTTTCTAGCTTAAAATGGGCGTTACATATCGAAACATGCTTCTTTTATTTTTCCTAGCTCTCTTCAGCTACTGTCAAAAAGCGACAGCTCAGGACCAGGGTGGCAGACTGCCACAGTCTCATCTGAAGAAACCACTCTTTTTAGGAAGAAAGTAGTAGCTGAATTCAGGCATCTCCCCTTTCCCTCCATGACTTCTCCCAGCAGTGAGGACACACAAAAAAGCACAGGACAGATGCGGGGAAGTGGAGACAGGCTCCATATGTCCTAAATCCGGGGTCACCTAGGTGTGGAGTCCGCGGGACTCAGCTGCTGAGTAGAAGAGGGGCGTGGGCGCGGAGCGGAGTCCTCCCCAGCCGCCCGGAGCTGGGTGACTGACTGTCAGGCCACATCTGCTCCAAATTTACGACGCCTCCTCCGGCCTCGGGCGTCCTCTCTACGGCCTCTTTACCAAGTGCTGCCCCAGCTGAGGCCCCTCCCCCGGGGAGGGGGAGGCCACGCCCGTGCTCGCCGGCCGGGGGCGGGGAGCAGGTGTGAAGCGAGGGGCGCAGCGGCGCGCGTGGTCACCCTCCACCGCGCCGCGGAGACCCAGCCTCGCCCCAGCGTGCACACAATGGCGTGGGGCCAGTTGCCTGGCGGTTCATTACTCCAGCCCGCCGGGGAGCGGCTGATGGAGAAGGTGGGAGCCAAGTGCGCTGCCACCCGGTCGCTAGAAAGACAGCAGGGCGGAGGCACGCGGGGATGATGAAGAGGTCTGCACCGGGGACCAACGGCCAACCGGAGGAGCGGGTCCCCGGCTTGGCGCAGGGTGGTGGGGCTGGGGAGGGACCGATGCGCCCCTCTTGCTGCTGTGCCCCGCATCCACGATGGCCCATTGTGTGTCGCCGCGCGACGTCGGCCTGAGCCCTATCGCCGCTCGCGCCGCGTGGGTGCAATTCATTCTCTCAGCTGCCCTTTCTTCACTAAGTGAGCAGCTAGCGCCGCAGACGCGTGCCTAGCGAAGGGGTTATCCTTATATAAAGGAGGAGTGCAAACAGGAAAGAGACTGTACCGAAATCAATCGTACGATGCTGGGGGTCGGCTCAGTCTCTCAGTCCAGCCATTCCTTCGTTTATTTATTCTCCTAGGCAGTAGATGCCTTTGGCCTCTGCAAGAGTGAAGCCTAGCTACTTAGAAATGGATGAAGAACTTGAACTAAAGGACCTGTTCTAGGTGGCGATACTTAACTCCCAGGGTCCTTATTGTGTAGTGTCCCATGGCCAGGGACTCGGGTGGCTTTATTTAACTCTCCTCTCTAGAAAAGGACCTAAAAATGGACCGAAAAGGGTTTATGAGAGCGAGGTCTGGTAGACAGGGTTTGAGTTCACTACAAGAGGTGGATTGGATGGAAGTCAACTTTGATCAGATCCAAATGTCACAGTCTGTCACAACCCATGGACCAAATTTAGAGGACAGGCACGTTTTGGCCTATACATGTATTCTATATATACTCTGTGATCCAAACTATTGTTATGGATAAAACAAGTACACAAAATTAGAACCCTCAGATATTCAGCTCAGCACTTACACAACCAACACCTGTCAATATTGATATCAATCCCTGCATCTGCTCGAGGTTTTGGAGCAAATATCAGATACCTTACAACTTCTGTAAATATTTCAATGGAATCCTTAAAAAAAAAAAAAAAAAAAACTTTTAAAGAGCATTAAGGGGCCAATGAGGTGGCTCTACCCGTAAATGTGCTTGCTGCCAAACCTAACAGAAATTTGACCCACAGAGTAGGAGAAAACCAACCCTCCTCACAAGTTATCCTCTAACCTCTGTAGATGAATTCTGACGCATGCTCAGTCTCACACATACCTGCACAAATAGATTGCAGTAAAACGTTTTAAATAAAATAAAGAGCAATAGGATTAGCATATCTAAAATAACAATTCTTTATCAACAAATGTACAAATCTGATGACGGATTATCTTTAGAGAGGATTCCAGCTCACAAGTGAAGAGGAAATCATGGAAACGGGAAATTTGTCCACCTCCAATGGAATAGTGCACATATGCCATCACTGCTCCCACTGTCTTACTGCCGTCAGTGTTCAGACTTAGATCCAAATGAATATATACAGTGTGTTGTCTCTTTTAATCTGCTGTCCTTCCCACCCCTTAATTATTTTTTTTTTCTCCTTACAATTCATTTGTTGAAGAAAGCAGGTCATTTGTTCTGTGGAGTTTCCAGTCTGGGTTTTGTTGAATGTATCCCTGCGGTGTCATTTAACATGTTTTTCTGCCCCTATTATTTCCTGTAAATTGGCTGTTAGATATAGAGGCGTGATCAATTAACGCTTGATTTTTTCCCCCAGAATACGTCATAGGCAATGTGTCTCCGTCTATCAGGAGTAATGTTTACTGCCCTGCTTTGTTGTCATCTGAGCGTCCAGTGACAGCGATTACCCAGCTTCATTAATCACGGGAGACAGCTAATTCATGACATCCTGTCTCTATGATTTCCCCATTATGAGCTAAGATACTTTTCTAAGGTGAGCCTGTAGTCAACTATTTGTTTATCCTGTTTTGAATAAGAAAGGCAAAATAAATATTTGGCTTGAACTTTCTCTGTAGATTAGGGTGGTCCCAGAGATCCACCTGCCTCTGCTTCCCAAGTGCTGGGACTAAAGGTGTGCACCACCATACCCTGCTTACTTAGTATTTTTGAAATAACCAAGTTGATTTGTTGGCATCTTCTAAAGATATATGGTGGTTTTCTTACTCCAATCCAAACCAACCCAAAACTTACTTTAACGGGTGGCTGGGATTTAGCTCAGTGGTAGAGCATTTGCCTGGTATTTGATAGGCCCTAGGCTTTGTCCCCAGCATCACAAAAACTAACCAAAAGAAAAACATCATTACAATTTAGACTTAAATACAGTTGATGTGTTTTAGACTCAGTATATGTTGACTGCTATTTTAAAATGAGATTTCATAGAGAAACCACTAAGCTCTGGTGTCTGTTCTTTGTCCCTTTTCCAGCAGATTAGAGCAGGCTTTGCCTGAGGGGCACCATCCCCCCAGTGGGCACTTAATCTTGCCTGGGTCTTTTCTATCTCTTCCTTGGGTTGTTGCAGCTCTGTGTGTATGTTGGTCAGCTAGATACATTCCAATGTTCTCATCTTATAAATGATAAAAACTGATACAATAAGTTACCTAACCTGGAAGTGTCCTGGCTACTTACTAAGAGGAGAAGGCAGATGGGGTCGGGGTGGGGATGGAACAAGCGACCTGTGCCTTACCTTCTGTTTGAGCTGAACCAGGGGCCTAGCAACATCTCAAGAAAATCTCCTTCCTGATTTCCAGAGCATGCTTTGTAGAAAAATACTGGGAGTATTCCAAATGCCTCTCTTTTACCCCCCACACTCAGTCACCTAGCTTGCTAATTAGCCTCCCCGCCTTCATTCCAGGCCCCTCCTTTTGTGCACAAAGGTTTTCCAAAACATAAGTCTAATGGTTTTAAAATCCACAACTAACTCATCATTGCCTTTTTAAGTGGAACTTAGCACTGTCTGTGAGGCCTGGCTGCCTTCTACCTATCCTGTCACCTTGTCATGACCAGCTACACTGAATTATGTTCTGTCCCTATACACACTGATCTGTGTAGTTTTACCCTTTCTATTAGCCCTTTGCTTCTAGCTCTCATTTACAGGTTAAGACCCATTTCAAGGCTTGAACTTAAGAAACTCTATTTTTGGCCTACCTTGGCAGGTTGGTATTCAGCACACCAACCAACTTGGCCTGCTCTTCCACAGCATGCTGTGTTTTCCTTAAGAATAGCGCCTTGCTACTGGTGGCTTTTTGCTTTGTTTGGATATTTAAATGTATTTGGGTCCGTGCTCCTAACCAGAGCTATGTCTGTTAAGTTCAACACCTGGAGGATGTGGCAAGTAAATGAAGTCAGATGAAAGAAATGGGTTGGCGGAGTTTTGTACAGAAGAGCATCTTCGAAGCCTTAGAAAGAGGAGAAAAGACCCCACAGTGACTCCTGAACAGAAGCCAGAGAGACCCGAGGATTTCTTGTCACAGCCTAAAGTCGTGCGTTTGGCTGGGTCATGCCTGGCCCTACCTGAGCTCAGCCATCCTCCGACCTGTGTGGATCTGTGGGTCTGTGTGTACTGGTGTAGCTCCGCGCCCGCCCACCCCTCCGTCAACCCCTCCTTCTTCCCGCTGGGAGGATAATTAAAGCGCCAAACGGCGGAGCGGGGCGGGCAGTGTTCCCGGGGGCGCATTTCATCGGGGCTGATTAATGAGGCCGGGGAGTTAATGAGGAGAAAGCTAAATGGTGGAGCTGAGCAGAGGAAGCCCTCTCTGTAGCCCTGGAGGGGGCCCTCCGAAGGCATCTCCCGCCCTCTTCTCAGTGGCAGCAGCAGTAGCGCCAGCCACATGGTGCCCCTGGCTCCACTCTCAGCTTTGACTCAGGGGAGGAGGCAGCTTTACTACAGCCAGCCTCAATGTAGAAGTCGTTTTGTCCTTCCTCTGCGGATGCTGACCAGACAGAACCTGACCCCGCATCCAAAACAGCAAAAGACATCTGGAAAGCCCACTTTTATTTTCTTTATGGGAAATTTTGAACCTGGGTCTCAGACCACCTGCAGATTTCACTCCTGGCCAGAACTGAGAAGCAGCTCTGCTATCATCAACCCAGCGACCTCAGGCAGATTTTGTCTTGTGAGAGACGAATGCACCTGTAAACCGGAGTCATACTCTTGCATACGAAGAAACACGACTCGCTGTTTTCTGAAATGGACAATAAGAACTTGGTAGAAGAATAAGTGTAGTTCTCACTTATTCTTCCCAACTACTCTAGGGAGCGGGCTCTAACATCAATACCTTGGTCCCACAGATTAGGGCACTGAAACCGGGAACTGTGACATGTGGCCCGCGATCACCCAACCTAGCTACGTGTCTGCTGGGATACCGAGACCCAGCACTTAAACGGTGGAGCTGGGAACTGAGTACACACAGGCATAGTCAACAGATTCGTTATTCTTAGCATCGAGTTACTTCCAGTGCTGTTCTCAAAGTGACTGCCGCTGTCGGGGATGGAACCCTCAAACAGAAAGAGAATAGTGATGATGTTCTCTCCAAGAGTCTGTCCTTAGCCCTTAACCTCTGCCAGTCTGCATGAAAAGACTCAGCAACCAAGAGTGTTTGTTGCTCTTGCAGGACGGGAGTTTGATTCCCAGCATCCCCACTGGGCAGTTCCCAACCTCATGTGACTCGAATTCCAGGGGATCCAAGGACCTTTTCTGGCTCCTGTGGACCCCAACAATCACATGCACGTGCACGGGGCGGGGGCAGAGAGAGGGGGCTTTTTTTTTTTTTTAAATGAGAATGGCTTGAAATCAATCAGCTTCCAACACAGAGCGGATGAGTTAGGGATCCCTGACTTCTGGACAGGTATCTGCTGAATCAAGGACACTGAAGCTACTCATGTCCACGGAAAACAAATCTATCTACCCCTTCTTGTCAGACACAGGATAAACCCTGAAAACTTCATCCTGCTGATGCTACCGCCCCTCCCCAACACATAGTGAGAGCCAGCATCACCTACAAAAAGGGAAGCATCAATAATTTTCTCCAAAGGAGCTTGAATCTAGAGAAACCAATATTTAACATTCCCATTTACATTAAAAGCGTGATTCTGATTATAAGATGGTAATGAGGGGATTAGCTAGACGAGAGAGAGCCCCCTGCTTGCTGCCCTCTCCCATTATTTCCAACATCTCTCCCTCACCAGGCAGGGTGGGCTTACTCCTGGAAGAGGAGTGTGAGGGAGGGGGTGGGGCCCTCCCACAGGGAGAGCATCCAAGATGCCAGAGCAGGGCCTGGGCCCTTCAAGACCCATGTGAGAGCCCCTTATTCATGTCTGGAATCAATTAGCTCAGGAGAGGTGATGGGTGAGATGGGAGGCACCTGACTTTGGTCCTTCCTAGTCACGTCCTATTGTTCCCCATCTTCCCAAAGGATCTCTTTCCAGTGGGATTCTGTCTTGAATTCAGGGTAGCAAGTTCCTTGTTCCTTGCTAAGATGAAGAGCAGAAGTTAAACAAAAGTATGTTAACATAATCTTAAGACCCCACACAGTGGTGCATGCCCATAAGCCCAGAACTTGGAAAGTGGAGGTAGGGAGATGGGGAGTTCAAGGTCATCCTTGACTACAAAATGAGTTTGAGGTCTGCCTGAGCTATGCAAGACTTTGTTTCAAAGAACTGAAATCAAAACCAAAGTGCAGGTTAGGAGAGAAAAGGGGGAAAGAGAAGACAGGAGAGCAGAACACCTCAGCCTGGCTCCTCTGTCTAAATCCACTGCCTCTCTGAAATGGTGTCCTTGTTCCCCTTGTCCAGAGCAGACCTTGTCTTTTAACCAGGCTGCAGTTTACCTCTGGCTTTTCCAATGAGGCAAGCAGTGGGGATGGGGATCACCCAAGGGGGTCACCCATCCAGAGGCCCCGTTTGTTGGTGGACAATAGTGTTCAGAAAGGATAATTCAGTGTGTGATTGTGGTCACGCCCCCCCTTTTGTGCCCCTTTCAGAGCCAATCTCCCAGGCCCAGATGGGTTAATCCATAATGCAGACGAGCAAGTAATTGGCTGTCAGCCCAGCCCCCTGAACCCCCTCCCTATTAGTGCCACTGCCCTAATGAAGCCCAGCTTGGAGGGTCCCCTTCTCAATGAGGTGCCGGCCCCAACTCAGCCAGACACACATGTGTCTCTGCTGCTCTGCCTGAAGCTTGGCTCCCTTTAGGGACACCCCCCCAGCCCAGCCTCCCTGGGGTGACCCAGCTGCCAGGGTTGCAGCGGCCTTAGGGGGAGGCTGTGATGGATGGGAGGGAGTTAGTTAATAGAGCCCAAAACACATGGGCCCTGTCTCCACACACATTGCTCTCCTCCCTGACACTTTTGCAGTGTCCTCTGGCACTATCCCTCATCTCTTAAAGGTAGCCCCATGGAATAGTCTCCAAACTCATGTCTGACGTGTGCAATGCTGAAATACAGTTTAAACGGGGTTGATGAAACTGCTTTCTTGGTCACTGGCCCAACTCATTGCTACATTGCCCATTCACAGTCTTTGCCAACTTAAGGCCCCATGTTAGTTTTGGCCAGAGGTGAACGTCAGGGATCCACAGTCTCTTTCTTAACCAACAGCTTTTCTTTTCTTCAGTTTGGCCTCCCATCTCTGTCTCTTGACCTTAATTCTATTGCCACTCACTTCCAAACTAACTCCTCAGCTCCGATGCAGGACCTGCACCAAGTCCAGCAGAGGAGACTGACTCTACAACCCAGAGCTGCTTTGCATAGCACATCAGGCCTGAGTTCCCTGACTAGAAGGAGTCAAGCCAAATGGGATGATATTTGTTTAGAATTTCACAGAAGGCTGTTTTAAGGGATGCTTGCAAAACGACTATCATTGTCTGATGCCCCACACTTACATCCTAACCCCTCTGCTCCCTCCTTTCATCTAATGTAGAGGTGGACCATCATACCGGACTGACCATCATACCAAACCAAGGAGGGAAGGTGGTATGGTTGTTATTTGGTCTTGGGCAGTTCTCAAGTGTCCATTGAGGCAGGCAAGAGCTCTGCAGCCTGAGGGTTCTAAGCCCACAAGCTGTCTGTCTCTTCAGCCAACTGGCCCTTTTATAAATGATCTTTTCAAATTCTTTTCATTATTTAAGTTGAAGATCAGGTCGGAGTGTGAGTCTGTTTGGAATATGCTTATAATCCCAGCACTGGGTGAGGGAGGAGGTTTCTGAATTCAAGGTCAGCCAGAGCTACATATTGAGACCCTGTTTCAAATAAGGAAAAGTGTGGGAAGGATGAAAAAAAAAGGACATATTCTTTCTCAGTTCAATAGTCGCTTATGCATTTGGTTTCTTCTTTTCTATTTCCGTATGCATAAATCATTTAACGTAACAAAACAGAAGTTTGCTGAGTGTCTATATACCAGGCATAGCACTTAATCATTTTTATACCTGTATTGTAATTGCAGATCCATTCCTGTTTCCTTCTCCTTTTTCAGTGGCAGGGCTTTTGTCGTGGATGGGTAAATCTTCTCATCATGGAGTATTTAGAGATAGGGGCCTGAGACTATCAATGTTCAAATCCATAAGGGGTTCCAGTCACAGTAGGAAATCCCTCTGTGATTAGGCCTCCTGCTGATAAGTGCAAGGTGAAAGGGACAACAGCAAGAGACTGAGGAAAGTCCAGCCCCCTTTATGATGAGATGGGTGAACAACACTGGTGGTGAAATAGCATCAGGAGGTTGCTCCTAGGAAATGCTGAATATGTATGAGCTATGCAATCAGGACTGAGGAGGAAAGGCTTAAAGAATAAACAGGGCTGCAGGATTGGAGGGGGGGCTCAATAGGCATGGAGAAGAGAAAAGGACAGGAGCACGCAAAGGAAGAAAAGGGAAATACGTTTTGTGCATATAGTAACCTCTCCTTTATTCCTTTGCTCTCTATGTAGATGGGGAATGAGGCTCCAGCAAGGCTGGGCTTATCAGGTTGTGCTGCTCCTCTGTGGGGAGCTCAGAGAGATTTTTGGAGTCACCTTTACCCTAAGGATTGCGCTCCTGGAGAGCCAATGGAAAAGAGCAGCTCATGGTGTGAGAAACCAACAGGGGGCAAAGGGTTCCTGTTGATTCTGGAGCTAAATCTGGGATTCAAGGAAAATAGAAAAAAAAATTCTATGAACCCATAAGCAACAACAAAGCACGAATAACCCTCAGCTATGTGACCTGGAAAACTCACATATGTATTTAACACAAAAGCATTTCCCTCTGAATGGGACTCATTAGAGACAAGGGAATATTCCTCTTTAATTGAAAAGTGGGACATCCTCTGTAGGACTTAGGGGATTTGAAGATCCTAATTGGTCTCTTCCTTTGTTAATTTCATTCCCACCAAAGAAGAGGACCAATGGAGGGGGGAGGGAAAAGAGGGAGAGAGATGAAAGAAATTAAGAAATGTAAAAGAGTCCATTTTGGACTTTCCTGAGACTGGAGAAGTGCCAGGTATTACAAATATGAGCAAATGCAGATAGCAGCAGGATTACTCCAGAGGTTGGAGGATTTCAGACTCAGAAACAGAAGAGCAGAAAAGGAGTCATAGGTCTCCATGAATTTCATACAGCAAAGTGACAGTAGATGTCATTCTGCTCCTTGAATTATGCATGAGGGTGGAATATGTTCGTGCGGGAGGTGGGACAAGGGAGCTTTTCTTCTGCTAAGGAGATGCAGGGTTTTTGTGGAGATACTGTAAGCCTTTCTGATTAAGCTTATCTGTGTAGGGTCCTGAGCCCTCCATTTCCTAATCAGATAGCTCTGGGCCACTTCTTTAACCATACTGCTCATCTCCCCATCTTATAACATATGAATAATAATTGTAACTAATTTTACAATTATTAGAGTTAATGGAGTAAATACATCAAACATACACAGAACAGCCTTATATGTTTATAATATCTTCAGCATTAAATGAGGCCTTTTAATAATGTGTCATATGTATGGTGGACACCAGAAATACAAAGATAAAAGAAATTCCCTTGCTCTTTAAACAGAACTTGGAATTTATGGGGTATAAATAAAGTAAAACACCACCTATGAGAGCCAGACAGTAAAAGTCTGGCAGAGTGCTTGCTTAGTATACACCATATGCACCAGGCCCTGGGTTTGCTTCTCAGCATTATATAAAGTGGGTGTAATGTCATTTGCATGTAATCCCAGCACTTGTGAGGCAGAGCCAGGAGGATCAGAAGTTCAGGGTCCTGTTATTTGCATAGAGAGTATACTGGCTGGTTTTATGTGTCAACTTGACACAAGCTCGAGTTAACACAGAGAAAGGAGCAAAACTTGAAGAAATGCTTCCATGAGATCAAGCTGTAAGGCATTTTCTCAATTAATGGTTAAGGGTAGGAGGCCCCATTGTGGGTGGGGCCATTCCTGGGCTGGTAGTCCTGGGTTCTATAAGAAAGTAAGCTGAGCAAGTTGAGCAAGCCAGGGGAAGCAATCCAGTAAGCAACACCCCTCCATGGCCTCTGCATCAGTTCTTACCTTTAAGTTCCTGCCCTGTGTGAGTTCCTGCCCTGACTTCCTTTGGTGATGAACAGCAATGAGGGAGTGTAAACTGAATAAACCTTTCCTCCCCAACTTGCTTCAGGCACGATGTTTTGTGCAAGAATACAAACCTGACTAAGACAGAGGGTTTGAGGCAACATCAAAAAGAATACTACCTATGAAGGCTTATACGAGGGGAATAAACCAAATGGTCTAAGGAAGGGCTCTACATTAAGAGATTCAGGAATATGCACTAATCAGGAGACTAAGGTTGGATCAATGGGTAGAAGGAATTTAGATGCTGGTGAATGGGGGGAGGGGCAGGAAGAAATAGCAAGCACCAAGGCACAGAAGACTGTCACATAGATATGAAGACTGTCACATAGATAAGGATAAGAGGAAGGCTGATGTCGGGATACAGATGGTTAGAGGACTGAGGTGACAGTAAAGAATAATGAAAATGTTTTGGGAAAGTTAGCAGCGCTTTGGGACTATGGTGAATATTGTCTGTTGCGTGTATAAGATCTATCTTACAGAAAAGAGGGAGCCACTGTGATGTGACATGATCAGGTTGTACAGAGGTAGACGTGTACCTCCATGCCTGGCACTTAGTAGGTGTCTTCTAAGTGGAAGCTGGACAAATGCATAACAACTTCTTGCAGTACTGGTGTGGAGGAAGGATTCTCAGTACTGGTTTGGAGGAAGGATTCTCAGTACTGGTGTGGAGGAAGGATTCTCAGTAGAAGAGAGAAGGTAGAGACTTAGGGCTTGCAATAGTCTGGATGAAAAACGGCAGAAATCTAAACTGACCCAGCGACAACAGAGACACGTAAGGGGTGACGTTACCACTTGGAAACTCACTAGAGTGGCATGGTCATTTTGAGCGTGAGACATGAAGTTAGAAAAAGTTCAAACAAACAAACAAACAAAAAAGACCATTTATTATTGCAGCTCAATGGAGATATAAACATTAGAAGAGCATAACAAAAACTGTTCCAGATATAAAGGAATAAAGTTTTAAGATTATTAAAGGTAAGCCTGGTAGCTAATCTCACAACCTGTATCCCTGGACTTAGAGATGGAGTAAGCTTCTCATGGTTCTATCTGATTTAGTCTCTTCCTCCTCCATAAAACATGGTAATATTCTGGTACCCTCCATCTCGGTGCTACCCAGTGCTTGCCTTTTTGTTGTTTTTTGGTTTTGCTTTTGTTTTTTATTTTAATTTTTTAATTGAATAATTAATTTTTTTGAGACAGGGCTTCTCCGTGTTTCTCTGGATGTCCTGGAACTCGCTTTATACACCAGGCTGGCCTCCAACTCAGAGAGGTCCACCTGCCTCTGACTCTGGAGTGCTGAGATTAAAGGCAAGTGCCATTACACCCAGCTCAGCTCATATTTCTTTTCTTTCTTTCTTTTTTTTTTTTTTGGTTTTTCGAGACAGGGTTTCTCTGTGTAGCCCTGGCTGTCCTGGAACTCACTCTGTAGACCAGGCTGGCCTTGAACTCAGAAATCCGCCTGCCTCTGCCTCCCAAGTGCTGGGATTAAAGGCGTGCGCCACCACCGCCCGTCTCAGTTCTTATTTCTAAGGCAATGACTCCTCATTTCTCATACAGTTTGCTCCCAGACTTTCACCAACTCTCCCTTCCTCAGTTCTAACATTCCGTACATTAATATGAACTCAAGCAACCCATCCACTACCTTTGCTGCATTTCCTGACCTCCTGTTCTCCAGCAACCTTGTCTATTCAACCTTAGCCATGTGTTCCTGTGACCTGTGGTCACATCCTGTTAGACCGTCATAAACAATCACAACTCCATGATCTCAATTTCAAGCATTTTCATATTCTATCTCCACTTCCTGTTTCTTGCCTAGTGTGCTTGTTGTTATTATTTCTTTAAGTAATTCTTAATGTGTTATTGTTATTAATGCGTGTTGGGGGTGCATGTGGAGGTCCGGAGACAACTTGAATTCTGCACTTCTCTTTATGTGGGTTCCATAAACTTATAGACTTAGGATGTCAGGTTTGCATCCTTTGGGCCATTTTCTCAGACAGCATTGTTGTTATTTTGACCCCAACAAGTCTTAGGTCAGAACTGGACAATCTACTGACCTCAATTCCCTTCCATTGGCTTCTACTTCTTTTCACATAGCTCTTCAGCTCATTAATTCATGACCCAATTTCCATCCTTACCTCAAACTAGCGTGGCCACTCATTAGGGTGTTTCCTGTGTACACGCTCCCCTGACTTTCACTGAGGTGAGCTTGTCTGGCTCACCCACAGCTATGGACGAAGGCAGCTAACTATATCTCCTGTACCTGTGCTCAGAGAGCCAAATGGAATGACAAAGCCATAGAAAGACTTGTAATTCACGACCACTCACCACAGCTTGGTTTCTGCTAAGTTCACTCTCACCTGATAAAGTTGCTTTCTATCTCATGGAGAACAGGAAACAATCAGAAGAGCAAGGACTGCTGTGGGCTGCCAATACTACACCTTACCACCTCCCTCCAAGGTGTCCCTACGTGCTATTCTGTCATGTTGGGGTACATGTGGAGGTCAGAAGACAACTTGATAGAGTCGGTTCTGTGCTTCTGTCCTTATGTGGGTTCCAGGCTGTGGACTCGGGATGTTAGACTTGCATCCTCTGAACCATCTCAAGTATAAGTCATAGCCAAGTGAACTCATTAACTTGCCCATTAGACTTCACCTTTCCTGCTCCTGAAACTCTCTTTTCTGTGTCATAATTTCTCCCTTTCAATGACAATCTTAGTGACTATATCAACATGAGTGTTTCTCTCAACTTAATACAAAAATTTTCTTTATCTTATTTTTCATCTATCTCATCCCCCAACCTGACCCCCACTGAATTTCAATAAGATTCTATTTTTTTTCTGTTTATCTTTGAACATACTCTAGACATATTTGGTTTCCTATCTATTCTTAACAAAGGCAATAGTGGCATTCCCATGATTAAATTCAGGCCCATCTTGGTCTTTATTTTACTTGTCTTAGTCCATTTGAACTGTCCTCACAGCTCTTGAAGCTGGAAAGTCCAAGCAAAAACGCTGACAGAGTCAATCAATAGTAAGGACTTCCTCCTGGTTTATAGATAGAATCACATAATGAAAGAGCTTAGACAGCTCTGGGGTGGGGGGTTTCATTTCATCAGAATTCTAATCTCACTCTTGAGGTTATCACCCTCATGACATATTATGTATATATCAAAATATCATGAAGAAGTATATTATTTTTTAACGTGTGTTAAAAATTCAAGAATTGGGGGCTGGAGAGATGGCTCAGTGGGTAAGAGCACTGACTGCTCTTCTGAAGGTCCAGAGTTCAAATCCCACCAACCACATGGTGGCTCACAACCACCTATAATGAGATCTGACACCTTCTTCTGGTGTGTCTGAAGACAGCTACAGTATACTTAATTATAATAATAAATAAATCTTTTTTAAAAAAATTCAAGAATTGGGGCTGGAGAGATGTCTCAGAGGTTAAGAGCACTGACTGCTCTTCCAAAGGTCCTGAGTTCAGATCCCAGCAACCACATGGCGGCTAATAACCATCCGTAATGAGATCTGACACTCTCTTCTGATGTGAAAACTGCTACAATGTACTTACATATAATAATAAATAAATCTTTAAAAATGATTTTTAAAAAGCCAGTTTATTAAAAAAAATTCATGAATTATTTTCAAAAATAATTACCCTATTTTTTCATGATTCAACTTACCTATTGGCTGATTTGACTGATTTATCATCTGTTACCTCCACCAGAAAGTAAGCTTACTGGAACTGGCCTGAAAGCCTTATTTCTGAGAAGTAGCTTGCATGGTACCAGGTGGTGCCATGCAAACTCCTTGTCATGGTAAATATCATTTGGGAATTTCTACCCCACCTTACATCATTTAGTTTCCATATAAAATACAGGAAACATTTATATTTATAATAAACCTTAGAGCACTAGAGCTGGGCAAATCTCAACCCCTCTGCTCTAGTTTGTCTAATTCCCTGTCAGTAATTCCAAGATGTAAGTTGCCATGTTCTGCCTGGGCCTCTCCTACTCCACCTGGCAAGCCCTCATGACCATGCACTCAGGATCCACCTACTCCATGGTACCTTCTTCCTTCTTCCTCCTCCTACCCTCCTGTTCTCTCTGCCTCAGACCTCAAGCTCCAGAATGGAAACCCTGCCTACCTCTCTGCTGTCCAGCTCTGGCTATAGGCATCTGTTTTCAACCAATAGTTTTAAATTAAGGAACAAGCTTTGCACAACAAAAGCTGGCATATGTGAAAATTCACTCATCTTGAGGCAACAAGACCTTGGGATGCATAATTTAGCACTATAATACACAGCAACAGACCAAACCTCAATGGCTCCCAAAAGAGAGAGACAACAAAGAGTCCTACCGCTAGGACACCCAAGAGCCACAACAATGACCAACAAGGCTTAACCTTAAGGGTACAGTAGTGACACATCTACATTGGCGATAACCAACAGCTTTCAAATTGGATTTAATACCCACTTAACGAAGGGAAATTATACCTGATATTAGAAACTTAGTCAACTACACAGGGCTAGTGAAGTTGTGGATTTACAACTGCCACTTTACTAAACCAGTATAGCTAATTACATTCTAAATATTTCTTCTTATACCCATACACAACTGTAGTCCTTACCCCTCATCAAGGAAATGTCTCTTTGTAACAGACAGAGATGATTACAGAAAACCACAATTAAAAATATAGAGTAGTAGAACCCAATCCCAGTAGACAACCTACAATATATACAATGTTTATACCTAAGGCTCAGGAAGTATTGCAGAAGATGGGGTAGAAAGATTTTAAGGGGCCGGTGCCCTGAGCAGAACTTGAGCGCAAACTCCACAGAGAATCCCACAACACCCAGAGGTACTCCCAGGCACTCTGATACACCCAGGATCAGAGGATCAGAGGTGAGGAAGACAAATCTGTCCTAACACTGGGAGTAGCTGGGACCTGAGGCACCCAGGCACACAGGAACTCCACCAGTCCAGTGGCACTGGTTCCTTCTGTTCTGTCTGGGCTGGTGCCCTGAGCAGACCTAGGGCACAAACTCTGCAGCCAGTCCCACAACACCCGGAGAAAGCTCCATTCCCAGACACTCCAACAAACCCAGGATCACAGGATCCCAGAATCACAGGATCACAGAGACAGCTTGACTCCGAGGAGTTCTGACACAACCAGGATCACAGGAAGGACAGGCTCCAGTCAGATTTAGCCAGGGCAGGTAGCATTAGAGATAACCAGATGGCAGGGGGACAGGCATAAGAAAATAAACAACACAAACCAAGGTTACTTGGCATCATTAGAACCCAATTCTCCCACCATAACAAGTCCTGGACACACCATCACACCAGAAAAGCAAGATTCAGATCTGAAATCACTTCTCATGATGATGATACAGGACTTTAAGAAAGACATAAATAACTCCCTCAAAGAAATACAGGAGACAGGTAAACAGCTAGAAGCCCTTCAAGAGGAAACACAAAAATCCCTTAAAGAACTACAGGAGAACATAATCAAACTGGCGAAGGAAATGAACAAAACCATGCAGAATCTAAAAATGGAAATAGAAACAATAAAGAAATCATAGAGACAACCCTGGAGGTACAAAAGCTAGGAAAGAAATCAGGAGTCATAGATGCAAGCATCATCAACAGAATACAAGAGATAGAAGAGAGAATCTCAGGGGCAGAAGACACCATAGAAAACATTGACACAACAGTCAAAGAAAATGCAAAAAGCAAAAAGCTCCTAACCCAAAACATCCAGGAAATCCAGGACGCAATAAGAAGACCAAACCTAAGGATAATAGGTATAGAAGAGCGTGAAGACTCCCAATATATTGGGCCAGTAAATATCTTCAACAAAATTATAGAAGAAAACTTCCCTAACCTAAAGAAAGAGATGCCCATGAACATATAAGAAGCCTACAAAACTCCAAATAGACTGGACCAGAAAAGAAATTCTTCCTGTCATATAATAATCAAAACACCAAATGCACTAAATAAATAAAGAATTTTAAAAGCAGTAAAGGAAAAAGGTCAAGTAACATATAAAGGCAGGCCTATCAGAATTATACCAGACTTCTCACCAGAGATTATGAAAGCTAGAAGATCCTGGGCAGATGTTATTATACAGGCCCTAAGAGAACCCAAATGCCAGCCCAGGCTACTATACCCAGCAAAACTCTCAATTACCATAGATGGAGAAACCAAAGTATTCCATGACAAAACCAAATTTACACAATATCTTTCCACAAATTCAGCCCTACAAAGGATAATAGATAGAAAACACCAACATAAGGAGCAAAACTACACCTTAGAAGAAACAAGAAAGTAATCTTTCAACAAACCCACAGAAACCTAATTCCACCTCTTACAACAAAAACAACAGGAAGAAACAATTACTTTTTCTTAATATCTCTTAATATGAAAATTAATATTACCAACATATCCTAATCAATTGAAATCCAAAAATATGAGGAATTAGAAATTTGTTGACTGTCATCCAGTGGTCTCTCTAATTTGGTAATTGGAGAAATAGGTTCAATATTGTACAACCCATATACACTTTCTGTTTGTTTGTACCTAACAGTGTCTTGCTGAGTACCACATAATGGTCTTGAAATCATGTTTCTCCTATCTCGGCCTCTCTATTAGTAGTATTGTTTATTTCATGTTTTTACACTATACTATGGTTTTCAGAACAGCTTACATATTTCAAAAGTATTTATACAGACAAAAGAAACGTAGACAATTAACTTGGGAGGTGGCTTGTAAGAGAACAACAAAGTGAGACTGAATGCTTTGCTTGATGTTTGTAACTATTGTATCAAGTTTGAAGAAGAGGACTTTATAAGTTACTCTTTCTCTGAGATGAATGCTTTTCTAAATTATCACAGCCAATGAACCAGATTCTTACCCTCACCTAATGTCTGTACCACCCTCCAAGCAGAACCATTGTTCATTGAAACAATTGGTGAATGATTTTATGGATAGACCGTCTTAATAGACACACCATTTCTTAAATGAATGTAACCTGTTCTCTGTGGGCTGAGAATAAAGACACTCACTCAGGTCAAATAGCTTTGACCATAGCAGAAAGTCTTTATCCAAAAATCGTGCCTACAATTCATTCTTTGGCACAGCAGAACTGTCAACTCTCGGTTTACCTATGATGGAGGTAAAATCTTTGGTGATGTGAGGGTCATTGAAGTATACAGCCTTATTACAATGAAACCCAATGTCTAAAAATTGTTCTTATTTTGGGTTTGTACCACAGTAAGAGCCAAGATTTTAAGCTCTACTAAATACAAAACAAACAAACAAAAACTTTATATATTCATGTTCATTTAAGAAAATACTAGTAGTGGTGTATTATTTTCAAATATACGTTAATATGTTTGGAGTTATTTAAAATTTATATTGAGAAAAACATATGTATTTTCAGTATTGCTGTAGAGAAGCATCTACATAAGACTGTTAAATTGATTGTTGTTTATATCAAACAACTTTTATAACACTAATTTTTATTATTATAATAATTTACAAATGTTAAAGAATATGACAAAAAAGGTATTGTAGGTGTTGAAGGGGGGTCTCTGGGAGGAGTTGGGTACAAAAGAGAAAGAAGAATGTGATTTTAATTCTATTTACTTAAAATATGCTTTTAAATGTTAACAAATTCAGATAAATTGAAATCATGTATCTTTTCTCATCATAATGCAGTAAAATTTAGATCAATTTAAAAAAAAAAGATTTTAAGGGCCAGAGGAACATGGAGTTTGCTATGAGAGTGTGCTTCCTAATGTCAGGAGCTATACCCATAAAGTCTCACCAACATATAACTTCCTAAACATGAGCTGAATAAAAACAACAGGAGGCATGCTAATGTGAATGGGAGAAAGTTCATGAGGCCTTCCAACCTTACTCAAAGAACTACAGGCAACTAAGGAATGCTGAGAGTGGGAGAAACAGTCTTCCCAGCGGAAGAGCACATCAATTGGCTATCCAATGCCAAATGGTCATCCCTGAAAGCATGTGTTATATATATATACACACACATGTACATAGACGACAACAATTAATGAAAGAAAAGACCATAAATGTGATAAAGAGAGGAGTGTATGGGAGGGGTTTGGAGAGAGAAAAAGGAATGGGTAAATGGTGGGGTTATATTATTAATCTCAAAATAAAATAGAAATAAAGCAGAGTAAGCTCACAGATGTGGTGGACCATGACTATGCAACTCCGGCGCTCAAGAGACAGAAGAGCATGAAGAATTTGAAGTCAAGACCAGCTTATTCGACACAGATTATTACAAAAGAATAATGTATGCTATTATGAGACTTTAGGCAGTTTATTTAATTAAAGTAGCTGTTTATTTAATACATAGTCCCTAAATCGGGTAGTGGTGGCACATGCCTTTAATCCCAGCACTTGGGAGGCAGAAGCAGGCAAATTTCTGAGTTCAAGGCGATCCTGGTCTACAGAGTGAGTTCCAGGACAGCCAGGGCCACACAAAGAAACCCTGTCTTGAAAAACCAAAAAAAAAAAAAAAAAAGACATAGTCCCATATAGTTCATACTGGCCTCAAAACTCACTGGGTAGCCTTGAACTCCTGATCATCTTGTCTCCAGATCCCATGTAATGAGATCACAAGCATTTGCTCACCACAAGTTGCCTAAGGATAATGTTTTTTTAATCCTTAAAAATGTTTTGCATTTGGTCTGGAGATTGGCTCAATGATTAAGACCACTGGCTGCTTTTCTGGAGGACCTGGTTTATATTCCCAACACTTACACGCCAGCCTACAGCTGTAAGTAACTCAGACATGTGTGCATGCAAAAACACTCGTACACATAAAATAAATATATAAGCTAACATTTATTATTTACTTGTGTGAGTGTGAGTGTGAGTGTGTACACACATGCGTGGAGGTCACACATGCATGTGGAGGTCAGAGAGACGACTTGAAGAAATTAGTCCTCTTTTTCCATCCTGTGGGTTCTGCAGTTTGGACTCAGGTCATCTGGCTTGGTGGTAAGAGCTTTTCCGGCTGAATCTTATCACAGGCCTCCACAGATAAGGTGCCCCAGGGGAGACAGCCGGGTGGATCAGCGAGTAAAGGCAATTGTCACCAAACCTGACAACCTGAATTTTGCCTGCTGGAACCTACAAGATGTTAGGAAATAACCAGTTCCCACGGGATGTCATCAAACTTCCACAACCATCCCATTGCATGGTTCCCCCATCCTCCAACACAAATAAAAGTTATTTATTAAGAAAAAAGGGAGGCCTTTAAAAGGGGCTAGAGAGATGGCTCAGTGGTTAAGAACCTTGTAGTTTAGTCCCCCATACCCACCTCAGGCAGCTCACAACCACCTGCAACTCCATCTGCGCACACATGGAAATGTATACACACACACACATGCACATAAATAAAAATAAAACAATAATTAAGTTTTTTGCTTAAGTGCAGCTAGTCGTGATGGGAAGGCAAGGCAAGGTCAGGAGTTTGGGCTAGAGAGATAGCTCAGCAGTCAAGGACACTAGCTGCTCTTCCAGAAGGTCAGGATTCAATTTCTAACACCTACAGGACCGCTCCCAACATCTGTAAATTCAGTCCTATAGTATCTGATACTCCCTCTTCTGGCACTACACACACAGACTGCATAGATATACATACATGTAAAATATCCATACACATTAAAACAACAATAGTAAAATGAAAAAAATCAGGCGTTCAAGGCTATCCTTGACTACATAGCCAGGTCAGTTTGGGCTACATGTATTAAAGAAACCTAAAAAAAAAAAAAAAAAAATTAAAATTAAAATAAAAAAGAGTATATCTTACCAGGTGTGGTAGTATATAGATAGACTTGTGTTACATGGCAAAACCTTCCATAAAACAAACATCTGGGAGAGGCAGTGGTGGTGCACGCCTTTAATCCCAGCACTTGGGAGGCAGAGGCAGGCAGATTTCTGAGTTCAAGGCCAGCCTGGTCTACAGAGTGAGTTCCAGGACAGCCAGGGCTGTACAGAGAAACCCTGCCTCGAAAAAAAAGAAAAAACAAAACAAAGAAAAAACAAAACAAAACAAACAAACAAACAAACAATCCAGCTTGGTCTAGTGGTGCTTACTGTAATCCTAGCACCTGGAATCTGAGCAGGAAGATTTTAATCTAGCCTGGCCTACATAGTAAGAGCCTGTATCAAAAACTCCAAACCAGCTGGGCATCATTGCATGTACCTCCAATTTCAGCATTTGGGAGGTAGAAATAGGAAGAACTCTATAAATTCAATTTAGGTCAGCCTGTTCTACAAAGCAGTTTCTGGCCAAACAGGGTTACATGATGAGAACCTGCCTTGAAGAAAGATAGAAAGAAAGAAAGAAAGAAAGAAAGAAAGAAAGAAAGAAAGAAAGAAAGGAAGGAAGGAAGGAAGGAAGGAAGGAAGGAGAGAGAGAGAAAGAGAGGAAGAAAGAGAGAAAGAAAGAGAGAAAAAGAGAAAGAAAGAGAGAGGGAGAGAGAGGAGGAAAGAGAGGAGAGAGAGAAGGAAAGAGAGAGAGAAAAAAAGAAAGAAAGGAAGAAAGAAAGAGGAAGACAGACTGCACACCTCCAACCAACAACACAAAACAAACAAAATTACAGAATAATAAAAATGTATCCTGCAGATAAACTAATATGCAAAGACATATGTGTATGCATACAAAGCTTATTTGTAGCACAGTCTGCAAAACAAAATCCAGAAATAAACTAAATATGACTAGGTAGGAGACTGATTGTAAGTGCATGGTACAGCTGTGCACTGTTCAGCAAAACATGATGGTATTCAGGTCCCCAAAGGATAGTAAGATATGTGCTTAGATGCTTTTTTTTAAAACCTCAAAGGAAGGGCTAACAATGCAGAGAAAGCTGCCCCAGTCTTCTCAGCCTTTGTTCTATCTGCAATGAGATGTGTTCACTTCCACCCAGGCGCCTCCAGATTTCTGGGCTTGGTAGGGTTATGGCAAAGTGTGCCCCTGCAGGGCTTTCCATTGGAACCCTGTAGGGAGAGGGATACTCTTGGGCAGGGGGGCCTGGCTTATTATCTTAGCAGTTACAGGGTCTCAGCCAAGGAAGCTTGGCTCCTGCCAGGGGAAGCTCCTGCTGTCTGCCTGCCAGCTGGGTGCTGCTGCTCTCTGCTCTCTGATCCCCCCTCCTGTCACCTCTCTAGCCCCTGCTGGCTGGGTCATTGGCCCAGGAATCATCATTCTGAAGTTAGCAACCCCGTTGGGCTATTCTTGGCATAGCTCAGTGGGGGTGGGGCAGATGTTAGGTCCGTGTGTCCTTTCCCCATTCCACACAAACACATACACCCACACATATGTTAAATGGGAATCCATGCCCTGGGAGGAGATCAAGTCAGGGAGGATGATGGGAGGCAGTAAGCTCTAGGGGGATATAAACAAAGTTCTCTCTCTCTCTCTCTCTCTCTCTCTCTCTCTCTCTCTGTGTGTGTGTGTGTGTGTGTGTGTGTGTGTGTATGTCTGTGACTGTGTGTCTGTATGTGTCAAGAAGAGGCAGAGGCAATAATCAGTGTGAGATTGCAGGGGCTGTCTTCAGACTACCCTCTGGGGTAATCACATGCCAGCAGCTCCATCCACTACCAGCTGGCATATGGGTGTTGGACCACCAAGAAGCCTCTCCATATGGCCCCCAGCTTGGTCACTGAAAATTCCCAACCACATTTTCTGGCCTTTGTGCTGGCACTGGGCCAACAAATGTTAGCCTGGGGTGGGAAGTCCCTTTAGAGTCACTTGATTCCCCAAACACCATTCATGTCAGTTTCCTATATGACACAATCACTTTCTTCCTTAGTTCGGTCTCCAAAATGAAACCCTCGAGAAAGATGTCTGCCTCATCAACGCCTGCCCCATGCTGTCTTCTACAGCTCCACCTGTAAACACACACTTCTTTCCCTTTGAGATCAGGATGCACACTCAACCCTCCCATCCCCCATGCCCTTTGTCAATTTCCTTCTTTACCAACTCCCCTTTAAAACCTCCTTTTCTCTCCTCAGAAATTTCTCTTTCTAAAATTCAACTCTACATACTATTGGCACAAGTGAACCCCACCAAGGGCAATGCCTAGGCGGTGCACCCGATTAGAAAATGGAGGAGGGAGTATTGCTGCCAATCCCAGCTGAGCAAAAAACAAAAGCCAGAGTTGTGATAATTTTGGTTGCAGTCTGGTGCAAGGAGGTAAGCAGGAGTCATTCTTTGCAAACTGCCTTTGGAAGCAACTCACAGAGCTGCTATACTTGAAGAGGTCAAGGGCTTGTTTCCTGCCTGCCCTAGAACCAGAGTAATTTCAGGGGAAATGGAGGAAGGCTGAAGAATTGCTGGATATGTGACCTTCATTGGGTCTTTTCTTCTTACTCTGGGTTCCACCTCTACCAGTGGAGAATCTCTGGGGACCCTGGGTGGATGTGTAAGTGGAGAAAGGAGATGGAAGTAACTTGTGATATAGATGGCATATCTTCATAGCTATCTCCCCTGAGTCCTTAACCCTCTTTTGTCTTTAGATCTGGCTGATTTTCTGAGGAGAAATAATATTCCAGAGATACAACAAACGCAGAGAAGAAGAAGGAAAGAGTGGAGAAAGACAATCAGGAAAATAGTGAGATTTTTTTTCTTTAGAAGTCAGTTAGAGAGAGAGAGAGAGAGAGAGAGAGAGAGAGAGAGAGAGAGGTGAGATTCACAAGATGGACCAGATAGGGGCCAAGAGTCTCAGAAAGATGGCTTTCCTCCGTTTGTTCAGTATCCAAACCCAGATGACAGGGATTAGGAAGCAGC
Source organism: Mastomys coucha (assembly GCF_008632895.1). Classification (NCBI taxonomy): domain Eukaryota; kingdom Metazoa; phylum Chordata; class Mammalia; order Rodentia; family Muridae; genus Mastomys; species Mastomys coucha. Next base: position 31,421,602 of record NW_022196906.1, on the reverse strand, counting down.
AGTGCCCACGGGCTGCGCTGCCGCCTCCGCTTAGGGAACCCAGAGCAAATACGTCCTGATCCCCACATAAAGGGCCAATTAACTGTGCGGTCTCCGGAAACAAATCCGCTAACAGGGTGACAAGCCCCTAGACACCGGCGGAGGGTGTGTTTGCCCAGAGGCCGGCCGGGAGCAAATCGGGGGATTAGGATAGGGCAAGATCGGCATGGTTAGGGAGTTTCCAGCCTTCCCAGCTCCAAAGCAGGGCCCGGTGCCAAGAAGTTAAGTTTTTTGCCCTGCTTGGGCTTCTAACGTGATGGAACCTGTAAGACCAGCCCGCAGAAGGCCAAGCAAAAGGTCCCTAAGATCCCGAACCCTAGGATCAGAGCAGATTAAATCGTCCGATTCGTCCTTAACCTAGAAGGGATTGGTCTCGAATGGTGATGGTTTCTGATTGGCAAATTCGCACACCCTTACCTCTCCTGCTGAATGTGGTCTAGCCCTGCAGCAAGCCCTTGCGGTAAGGGTCTGATGTAAAAAAGTCTATCTCTTTAGTACCCTAACCTACCCCATTCTTAAGACCTGCCCAGATTTTGTCTTCAGCGGATGCACCAGGTACCCAGTTCAGCACCCACAGATGACACTGGCTTATGAGTTCCCAGGGCTCTAAGTCCCGTGGGAGTGTCCTACAGAACTTAGAGCCCCATCAACCCTCACCGTTTAGTTCATCCTGCCTTGAGCTCTCTGGTCCTGGACAGAGGACTCCAAAGTCCCAGAGTCTGAGTTCCCTTGGTAGGAGAGTGGATTGTAGGGACAAACTGGCTGGCAGAAACACGTTTCTCTACTCATTGACCTGCTTTCGGTCTGAAATCCACCACAGTTTCACCTTCCACCCTGGGATAGCTCTCTGAGCTGTCTTCCTGTGCAGGCGTCCCCTGACGGATCAGAAGCAGCCGCTGCACGACTGCCATCGTCGCATAGCCTAAGAGCAATCCAAACCCCATCACTTTCTCATCCGCAGAACCTACTGCAAGATGGGAAGGAAACCCAGGGTCTCTTGCTCCACATTCAACATTATTTCCAGTCTAGAAAAAGTGTGTGCAGGAGAGGGGCAAAAGCAAAGATGATTGACTGCGACATCTCCAAGGCCAAAATAACCCTATTCAAGACAGAACTGGGGCTTTGGTTTCCCTGTTGCACACCCCAACTCGGAGGATAACCAGCTGTTATCAAGTTCCAGCAGTTTCACACAATTCGGCCTTCACCCGGTCTATGGCACTTTGCTTCCTTTGTTCTAGACTTTTTGGTCTCTTCAAAACTGTAAAACAACTTCGTAAAACATGCCAGAGCGGAGCAATGCACTATGCTAATAGGTGCGAGCTGCCTGGATTTTCGGAGTCTCCTCCAATTTTACTCAGTTCTAAGCACCCGGCAGGAATTCCCGACGAGGAGGGGTTGGGGGTGGGTATCTGGAGCAGGACTCCAGGTCAAGTTGGGTCATTGTATCCCTGTGGGTTCCTAGTGGCAAACCACAGGATTAGGGGGAATCGGGCGCGTACGTGGGGTGATCCAGAGGTGGAATTCTATTCTTCTCCCCCAGCTCCCAAGTATACTAGCATCTTGTGCTCACGGTTCCAAGCACCAGAATTTGAAAGGCACTGGAAGCTAGGACATTGAGAGCTCAAGAGCGTCTGCTCTTCTAATGCCTCAGCTTATCTGGCGTCCAAGAAAGAAAACAATTCTTGCTATAATTTTAGAAAAAAAGGGCAGAGTCTGACAGAGGCTCAGTCAGCGTCTTGGGTGCTCCGAGAGAGAGGAAAACTCTCCCGCCAGGTTCAGAGCAACATTTTGATGAGAGGAGTGTGGGGCGGGGACTCTTAACTTGCGCGCGGCCCTGCTAGTGGCCGTTCTGGTGGAGGTGGGGGTATAGAGAGAGGAGGATTAAGCCCTTAATTACGGCGTGATCCGAGTGGCACCTGCTTTCCGCCCGCCCAGCTCCCAGGGGATTCTGGCACTGGAGAGTGGAGAGAAGAATCAGTGAAGGAGGACAGCCCGCGCAGAGGCACGGCCGGTACCCAGGCACGCCTGCAGGACAGCGGCATCGTGGCTGCCGCAGCGCGCAAAGGCTGTGGAGGGGCTTACGGCTCCCGGCCCACGGGTCCCAGACCCAGGGGCTGGGCTCCGAGGCCCCCGCCCAAGACCCAGGCGGGCTGCGCTATGCTGCGCTACCTGCTTAAAACACTCCTACAGATGAACTTGTTCGCGGACTCCCTGGCCGGGGACATCTCCAACTCCAGTGAGCTACTCTTCGGCTTCAACTCCTCGCTGGCAGCGCTCAGTCCTAGTCTGCTTCCTCCTGGAGACCCCTCTCTCAATGGTGAGACTGTTCGATGGGGACCTTAGATTTGGGGATCGGGGTGACAGGGGTGCTTGGAAGGGAAGATCAAAGGTCTCCTTCCCTTCCAGGACCCAGGGGCGCCTGTCAGGGCCCTCCTGGGAAGTGGGGTCCCAAGGGAGCCTCTGAGTCGGTGTATTTGCCTGTGGTGGAGGGCTGCTGAGCCCGTTTCTCCTCATCTCTCCTACTACCCACCTAACACACCCACCCCAGGTGGGGGAACCGTGAAGGGCAAATCCCAAGCTAAGAAGGGAGGTCGGAAGAAGGCTCGCTGTCGCCAGTCGGCCAAGGCTAAATCGGGCACTAGGTGATCCACCCAAGTAGTAGAAGTAGTAGATGTCTCTTGAAGAACCTAAAAAAGTTTTCAAAAACCTCACTCAGATCAAGGGTGAGAAAGCCCCGAACTTTGTAGGTGTGTTGATGCGGAGGGTCAAAGTCAGCGATCTTTTTTCAAGGAAACTTAGTGCTAAGTTTGTATCCCCTATGAGAATCACAGCTGACCCAGCCTGGCAGAGCGGTGGCGAGGTCGTTACCGCTAATTACAGTGATTAATAAATAACTTGAGACAGCGCTGCATCCCTGAGCGCCCCAGGCAGAGAGAGGCCTGATCGCGCTCCCTGCTGGCTACGTCGGGAACTCTTCCACTGCGAAGCCTCTGCCTCACCTAGGTTAGGGCCACCGGACTCTGACTGGCCACCTTTGCGGAGGGTCTCTCTCTCTCTCTCTCTCTCTCTCTCTCTCTCTCTCTCTCTCTCTCTCTCTCTCCCCCTCCTTCTCTTCCTCCCCCACCCCCCATCTCTCTGGTACTCAGGTGCAGGGGAGGAGCCCCAGAGCTCCATTTGCATGGTCATTAGCTATTCATTAGGCTGCTGTCGAAGCATCTCTGGAGACTCCCGAATGACAGGGAAGAAATTCCAGGGAAAGGGAGCCCGTGTTGTGTCTGCAGGAATTAGGGGAAAGGATGGACCAGAAGGGTGTTGTATGGAAAGAGTTTGAAGACGGCTGGGATTATCCAGTCTTGTCACTTTTGAGGAGTCCCAAGAGACTAAGCAGTTATTTTCTCGGATTTTCGACTCACCTAGAGCTTTATACCAGACATCTATCTTCTCATTTAAGCTTAAAAAGCCAGTGAGGGAAGATGGTTGTTGCTCGCTCCACACTGCCACTAGGAAAACACAGTCACAGAGGGTGAAGAATAGGTCAGTGATCGCAAAAGCAGCATAGAGCAAAATCTTGGCAGCAGGGAACCTAAGTGTATGTTCATCACATACGAGAGGTTTGTGAAGATGGGGTGGGTTTAGAAATACTAGAGCCTAGAGTCTCATTCAGGCAGAGGCTATAGGAGTAAAGTGCTGGTGTAGGTGTGGGGGAGGCTATTAAATAAATAACTTGTCATAGCTACTGATGTGCTTTGCATCCTTTTGGGATTCTGAGCCTCCACATCACAGATAAAGAGGTGAAATTTAGAGACTCGAGCCCTTTTGGTTTTTTGAGACCTAGATTAGCTATGTAACCCAATCAGCCTCTGAACGTCTGATCCAAATGCCTCCACACCCAGAGCGATGGATTTACAGGCATGGGCCACCAATGGGCTGCAGTTAAACAAGTCCAACTTACTAACTCTGGGAAGTCTCAAATCTGAGGTTCCAGCTCAGAGCGTTTCAAAGCCAAAACTTGTGTTCTAGCCACTCCAGGGGCCTCTCTCGGTGGGTGGAGAAAAGAGACGCGTGAGCAGCAGAGATTTCTTCCATCTGGAAGGGAAAAGACTGAGAAATTTATTCTCTTCCATACGTGGGAGAGAAACTGATTTTACTCCGAGCAATCAAATCAACTCTACCAGGGTGGAGCCTGCACCCGACCCGCCCCAGCTTTCTCTATACCCAAACTCTTAAAAGGAAGGGCAAGAAACCTAATCCCCCACTGGGCTTAGAACCAAGAGGTCCCTGAGGATCTTGGAACAGGGTAGGCGGGGTGGGGGCGAGAGAGAGCGGCAGAACAGATGCGCCCAGTAGTCCCTGGTTATTTAAGGACACCAGATTGTTGCAAGGCTTCAGCGCCGCCTACTGGCAGAAACGGATAGGTCTGACTGAGAGCTTAGTCAGTATTTAACTATCCGGTATAGGCGAGAATGAGGATGGGGCTACAAATGGGGGCCTGGGAACATTTGTGGGTGAGGATGACACCTGGATCCCAAACCTGAGGCAGGGGACAGACCAGCTTCAGGACGGAGGTCTGTAGGACAGGAGAGAGGCAGGGGCAGAATCTACAGAGCAACGGTTTCAAGAGAGCTAGGGAGGAAAGGAATTTTTCTGATTTTTAAAACTGTACCTCAGGAAAAGCAACACCACTTAAATTTCCACTTCCACAATGTTTAGTTTCTGTGATGTCACAGGATGGAAATAAGAAGAAGAAGAAAAAAACAACCGGTGATTACCTGGGCCCTCATAGCATTCAAATTAAGAACCTTTCTAGTCTTAGCCCCCACCCTTAACACATTTTCTTAAACGAAGGATCCAGGACAATTAACTTTGTTCATTTTATCTGTGGGAGCAGAGATCACGCAGAGATAAATAATCTTAGTGTCTGCTGTGGTATAGTATGCATGGTTTGTTGCTCACTGAGCAAGAATTATATGCGAACCTGGGTGTGTGAGTGTAGATCAGCTTGCTAGGGTACAGGTTCCTCACCAAATCATGCTCAGCCACCTCTCACTAGTGGAGAAAGGAGGCCTGGATCTCAAGGAGACCCAGAAAGCCTTCCTAGGAGTTTGTGCCCGGATCCCTCTAAAGATTTGCCTATCTGAGGGCATTTCTGTTCCAGGCTGACACCAGAGCCTACAGAGCAGGAGGATAGGTGGCCTTTGCAGGTAGCTCTCTAGCAAAGGAGCATGGGAGATGAGCGAGGGAGAGGGTTCGCTTACTCTCTAGAGCAAGCCTTGGTCTTCCCCCAGTTGCCTTGCTGGGTCCTTTGAGTTCCCTTCTTCTCCAGGTTCAAGAGTTGGACCAGAGGATGCCATGCCACGCATCGTAGAGCAGCCGCCAGATCTACTGGTTTCCAGGGGCGAGCCTGCCACTCTGCCCTGTCGTGCCGAAGGCCGGCCTCGACCTAACATCGAGTGGTACAAGAATGGGGCGCGCGTGGCGACTGCACGGGAGGACCCGCGCGCTCACCGTCTGCTGCTGCCCAGCGGCGCCCTCTTCTTTCCCCGCATTGTGCACGGGCGTCGCTCTCGGCCTGACGAGGGTGTCTACACCTGTGTGGCTCGCAACTACCTGGGAGCAGCGGCTAGCAGAAACGCCTCTCTGGAAGTAGCTGGTGAGAGAGTTCGGTCACCTGATGCTTCTAGAGCCTGGGGCACTCGGAAAGAACAACAGAGAGTTGGGCTGGGGGGCGGGGCGGAGCGGGGTCAAACCAAACCTGGACCATGGGGGAGGAAGTAGGTTTGACTTCGTATTTCAGAAAACCGAGTCAATTGTGACCCCCACCCTGACACTCTGCTCCTCTTAACATCATTCTACCTTGTTTATTTCTTTTTTGACCTTTCTCCCCATGGCCCCTTCTCTATTCTCAGTTCTCCGTGATGATTTCCGGCAATCGCCTGGGAACATGGTGGTAGCGGTGGGGGAGCCAGCAGTAATGGAATGTGTGCCCCCCAAGGGTCATCCAGAGCCTTTGGTGACCTGGAAGAAGGGCAATACAAAGCTTAAGGAAGAGGAGGGAAGGATCACCGTGAGTGTGTGTGTGTGTGTGTGTGTGTGTGTGTACACGTGCGCACACATGTAGGTATGGAGTCTAGGACATGCTTCAGAGGATGAAGTCTTAAATCTAAGACCGTGCTTCTCAGCCTGTGGGTTATGACCCCTTTGGGGGTTGCATATCAAATATCCTGCATATCAAATATTTACATTACTTCTGCATATCAAATATTTACGTTATGATTCATAACAGTCACAAAATTACAGTTATGAAGTAGCAACAAAAAAATTTATGGTTGGGGGTCACCACAATATAAGAAACTGTATTTATCAAAGGGTTGCAGCATCAGGAAGATTGAGAGCCACTAGTCTTAAGGTTCTTGAAACCTATGAATAATGTCTTGGTATTGTACAGAAGATGATCTGAAATTAAGCTATAAACAAAGAACTCAGGTTTTTAAAAAAAAGTGGAAAGAGCTGGGTGTTAGTGCACACCTCTAATTCCAGCACTTGGGAGACAGAGGCAGGCAGATCCTTGAATTTAAAGCCACTCTGGTCTACAAAATGAGTTCTAGGGCACCCAGAGCTAAACAGAGAAACCCTGTTTCAACACCTCCCCTAAAAAAACAAAGTCAAGAGAGATACCATGATGCCCCAAAGCCCTATATCTGACACACGAATCAACTTCATTAGTTTTCTTCATTAGTTTACTATAAAAACCAAGTAAAATTTACACACACACATCATGCACACGCGTACATACACACTCACAAACATTTTGATGGCTGTAAAGGACCAATGTTACCATTGTCATTCTCCAGATACGTGGAGGAAAGCTGATGATGTCACACACGTTCAAGAGTGATGCTGGCATGTATATGTGTGTAGCCTCCAACATGGCTGGAGAACGAGAGAGTGGGGCAGCTGAACTTGTGGTACTGGGTAGGCACCGGGCATTTTGGAGTTATGGGAGTGTGTAGCCCAGTGAACAAGTAGCTGTGCAGAACCCCTGACAGTTCAATGGCTCCTACTCTGTAGAGCGTCCCTCATTTCTGCGTAGACCAATAAACCAGGTTGTCCTGGCTGATGCCCCTGTGAATTTCCTGTGTGAGGTGCAGGGAGATCCCCAGCCCATTCTACGCTGGCGCAAGGATGATGGGGAGCTGCCCACCGGCAGGTGAGAAGCCCCTTCCTACTGACTGCAGAGGGATCCAAGGAGCCCCAGACATAACCTGGCCATGGCATAGAGAAATGTATTTCCCAGAACTAGTGGTCCCTGGCTAAACTTATCTCATGTAGTGGGTGCCATCTTCTTCTGTGCCATTTGAACCTTTGCCTATCTTGACCCTGGTGTTTGTTCTGGGGGAGAGAGAAGGGGTTTGTAGCTGTGGCCAACCCAGCTTGGTGTGGGGAGTGGAGCAGGTATGAGATTCGGAGTGACCACAGCCTTTGGATCGACCAAGTGAGCTCTGAAGACGAGGGGACATACACCTGTGTGGCAGAGAACAGTGTGGGCCGTGCAGAGGCATCTGGCTCCCTCAGTGTTCACGGTGAGGGCTCTTCCTGGGTCAGCTTGCAGGGGTGATATGTAGGGTGGTGTTGGAAGAGAATGGGGGAGAGAGGACAGAATTGGAGGTATGGGTAGATAACATGAGATCCTTCTGGAGGGAGAAAAGGTAAAGCCAATGAGAGCTGAACCAGAGATGGTCACCTGCTCTATTCAGCCAGCTTTGGACTTCTCTACCACTGACTCCCAGCTCCTTTTTTTGTCTCTTTCCTTCCCAGTCCCACCACAATTTGTGACTAAGCCCCAGGACCAGACAGCAGCTCCTGGAGAAAATGTGTCATTCCAATGTGAGACCAAAGGAAACCCTCCACCTGCCATCTTCTGGCAGAAGGAAGGGAGTCAAGTGGGTAGCCCGTTCCAAAGCTCTGACTGATTTTCCTTCCAGATCTTTCTCTCCCTCCACTTTGTATAAACCTCTCTCCCAGCTTCCTGTCCCAGAAACTCTTGCAGATTGAAAGGGGCAAATAAAACAATGAAGATAAAAAAAACCCGGAGCATTTGGGTGCTTGAACAATTCAATGATAATACAGCAATATGTTAGGTGGTGCAGAACGTTTGTGAGTGGCAAGTTCTAAGAGGATCTTTATGTGTTGAGCAGTGCTGTCTTGAAAGTAGAAATCCAGTTAAGTTTTTCTTCCCCCAAACCCTTTGGACCTTGGCTTTTGGACCTGGAAACCAAGTATTGAAGGAATTAAAGTTTCTTAGGGTAGTATGACTTGCTCTATTGATTGCTCATTCCATCAGGGGTGATCACAGCCATCTCCTTTCTATCTATTAAACGAATCCAGATCACACTACCCAAAAGAACGGAAGTTACAATCTAAGTGATTTTCTCTATGGAAAGAGTGGGCACTGTGCTACAGGGTCACTATAGTAAATCTGGTTATCCCCACACTTCAGGAAAACTACAAGGTTTTTGTCCCAAACCCATGTTCTCAATGTCTCCAGTTCTTGCGACTGTTATATTTTAATTAGGTCCCCATGGGGATGAAAATGGTGTTGGTAGGAGGGAGTAAGAGGGGGTCAGTCAGAGCCTCAGCCTGGCCCATTGTCCAGAGACCCAAACCTGTTTTCCTTCCTTCCCATGTGTCTCTCTAAAGTAAAATGCTAAGCCACAAAATGTTTAACATATATCACATTGTTTTATAAAACATTCACATGATTGCTTCATACTGAGTTTGACCCCTAAGTTTTTAGAGTCAAATTGGGAGAAATTGGGGCTCATAAAGATATACTTGCTCAGAGGTTTTATTTTAGTTGTTGTTGGTTAGTTGGTTCTTCCTTTTAAAAAAGATTTATTTTATGTGCATTGGTATTTTGCTTTCATGTATGTCTATGTGAGGGTGTCAGATCTACCAGAACTAGAGTTATAGACAGTTGTGAACTGCTGTGTAGATGCTGGGAATTGAACCCAGGTCCTCTAGAAGAGCAGTCAGCGCTCTTAACTCCTGAGCCATCTCCCCAGCCCCTAGGTGGTTCATCTTCTGAGCTAAGGTCGGTTTCTTATCTTGTGATCCTCCTGCCTTATCTCAGAGCTTAGTTTCTTAGAGTTTCTCAACCAATAAAGTCACAGAATTGGGGCATGTACCTCAAGCGCTTCTAATAAATGCCTGTCTTTTTTGTCAGTTGGCCTAACTAATTTGGCCAGGGTCATGTCAATGGCTGGAGGCAGAGTACAAACTAAAATCTTAGGTCTTCTCTCAGCAGGTGTAAGTTTCTCTACATCCTGCCCATACCCCATCTTGTTTCCTTGCTCCATCCTAGGTCCTGCTTTTCCCTAGTCAGTCACTTCAGCCCATGGGACGCCTCTTAGTCTCTCCAAGAGGCCAGCTCCATATCACTGAAGTAAAGATCGGGGATGGTGGCTACTACGTGTGCCAGGCTGTCAGTGTGGCTGGTAGCATCCTAGCAAAGGCCCTGTTAGAGATAAAAGGAGGTATGTGTTCGTGGAGAGTGGGTTGGACCCAGGATCTGCAAAGATTGTTTAAAGAGATCTGTTTCCCTTGGATGCTGGTCAATGTGTCTAAAAGGGAAATGGCATTTTCCTTAGGGACATTCTTGATGTTTGGAAACTAGCAGCAAAATGGTCCCAGGTAGAGACTAGAAACGGTTGTTAAAGCCTTCTTAGATGACAAGGAGGGAGGAATGAGATGGTAAAACAAACAAGGCGGAAGGACAAGGTTTCCTGACCCAAGTTCTCCCTCTCTCAGCCCCCATAGATGGGCTGCCTCCCATCATTCTCCAGGGACCAGCCAATCAGACGCTGGCACTTGGCTCTTCTGTGTGGCTGCCATGCAGAGTGGCTGGAAACCCTCAGCCCAATGTCAAGTGGAAGAAAGATGAGAGGTGGCTGCAGGAGGATGACTCACAGTTCAACTTAATGGACAATGGCACTCTATACATTGCCAGTGTACAGGTGAGTGTCATCCCTAGAATCCTCGTAACTGGAAAATAGCTATCTGGTCCACATTCCAACTCTAGTAAGTACCAACTAGGCATCTAATCCATTTCTACCTCTCTGCTCTCTCAGACTTCCTAAAGTATCCAGCATCTTCCTCATCCTTCTGTTACCTGCCTCTCCACCCCTTCACCCTACTTTACTCCACTCCCAGTGGGCCAGCACTCTACCTTCTCCTACAGGAGATGGACATGGGTTTCTACAGCTGTGTGGCCAAGAGTTCCATAGGAGAGGCCACATGGACTGGCTGGCTTAGGAAGCAAGGTAAGTTTATCCATCAGTCTAGTCTTGCAGCAGCTTTCTCCAGATTTTTTTTTTTTAAGCCAATATCTTTCAAGCCTCAGGGTTAATTTTATCTTCCAAATGCTATGTTGGTGGGGATGAGGATGGACTGGATGAGGATGGATCATATATGTTGGGAGACAGATGTGAGTCTGGGTTAATATGCTAAGCTACCATTGCCGCTCTTGGAGCTCCACAGCTTTTCTAGGAAGGAAGCAGGTCTCACTTTCTTCCCCAGTCTCTCTATCTAACGATAATCTATCACTGCAGAAGATGGGGGAGCATCATCAGGTCCAGCAACAGAACCCAATAATCCTCCAGGCCCTCCCTCTCAGCCAATAGTCACAGAGGTAACCACAAACAGCATTACCTTGACCTGGAAGCCCAATCCACAGTCTGGCACCACAGCTACCTCCTATGTGATAGAGGCCTTCAGGTAGGGAGACGATGTCGTGTGTCTGTGTCTGTGTGCTTGCAAGTATGCATGTGTATATGCATATGTGCACATAGAGACCACAGCATAGTATCAAGTGGCCTCCCCCATGGTCTGTGAGACAGTCTTGCTTTGAACCTGGGTCTCACTAACTGGTTAGACAGGCTGACTAGTCATCTCTGGGGATCTGCCTGTCTCTATCCTCCTCCCCCAACAAATGCTAAGATAACAGGTGCACGCCACCACACCCAGGGTTTATGTGGGTGCATGGGATCTGAACTCAGGTCCTCATGCTTACTCAGCAGGCATTTACCTACTGAGCCATGTCTCCAGGACCATGGTGATAACTGTTGACTATAAAGCTGGAGAGTTAAAAAGAAGGGGGATCCTATGTCCTTTAGGGCCTTTGCTATTTGGGGATAATGATTCTCTAGGCCTCCTCTCCCAAGCTAAGGTTCTATAGGGAATGGGTGAGACTGAGTAGACAGATTGGGCATTCCTGGCTTAGATGGTCCTGTCATCTCATTCCTTCTTAGCCAAGCAGCTGGCAACACATGGCGGACGGTGGCAGATGGGGTGCAGCTGGAAACGCACACCGTCAGTGGCCTGCAGCCCAATACCATCTACCTATTCCTAGTGAGAGCTGTTGGAGCCTGGGGCCTCAGTGAACCCAGTCCTGTCTCTGAGCCTGTTCAAACTCAAGGTAAGGCCAGAGGCCTTATGGGTATGAATATGAATGAGTGACAGCAGAGAGTAGGCCCCACCCCATCCAAACCACAGAATGGTGGCGGTTCACCAGGTTTTCTTTTGATTTGCCAAGTCTATACTGATGGCCCAGACTATAGCAGGAAGTCATGTTTCTCTCTCGTGGAAGGCCCAAGAAAGGGAGGAGGGGAAAATGAGGGAGTGTGAGAGTCATTCATCTCAGCAACTCCTTACCATTGAGCCTCTTAACCACATGTAGTACATATTGCTAAGACTAAAAGGGATTTGGGAGAATCAAGTGCATAGTAGAGACAATGAGTTGAGGCCTCTAATGAACACAAAAGGAAAAAAAAAATCATGTTAGTTGTTCCTCCTAGTTACCTCTGTAAAAGATTCCCCTAATGTAGTTGTGCTATAAGGCATTATAGTCTGTGACCCTGGCAGAGACAGAACATAAACATAGACTTAGTACAAACTTCTTGCCTTTGGTGGCCCCTGCTGACTGGGCTCTTCGCTCAGCAGAAAGCAGCCTGTCTAGGCCAGTGGAGGACCCATGGAAAGGCCAACGAGGACTAGCAGAAGTGGCCGTGCGAATGCAGGAGCCCATACTCCTTGGGCCCAGAACTCTGCAGGTGTCCTGGACTGTGAGTGTGGCGTCAGGATGTGGTTAAAGATGGCATGGTAATGGGGGACATGAGGCCATCTGAGGAGGGGGAGTAGTGGGTGAGAGGCTAGGGAAGGCAAGAGTGGACTAGGACTGGGCTTGTGGGTCCTGTGTGGCTGCAGCCTCCTCCAGGACTAGAACACACTCTTTTCTATTTCCTATAGGTGGATGGTCCAGTCCAGCTGGTGCAAGGATTCCGTGTGTCTTGGAGAATTGCAGGCCTTGACCAAGGAAGCTGGACAATGCTAGACCTACAGAGTCCACACAAGCAAAGTACTGTGCTAAGAGGACTCCCTCCAGGGGCCCAAATCCAGATCAAGGTGCAAGTCCAAGGCCAAGAGGGGCTGGGGGCTGAAAGCCCTTTTGTGACCAGGAGCATTCCCGAGGAGGGTAAGGATGTGATGCAGAGTGATATAGACTGGAGAGGAGGGAGAAGAGGGAGATTTGAGCAGCAAGGTGGCAAGGGAGGATGCCTTTCAGTTCTGTCATGTAAGGGCTGGGAGGAGGAAGCTTGGGACAGCTTGCAATGACTGTCTGTGTCCTTCTTCTTACCATGCTCCACCCTGGGCTAGCCCCCAGTGGCCCCCCTCAGGGAGTGGCTGTGGCCTTGGGGGGTGATCGAAACAGCAGTATCACTGTATCCTGGGAGCCTCCACTTCCCTCCCAGCAAAATGGGGTCATCACTGAATACCAGGTACAGAGTCAGGCTGGGGATTGGTGAGTGGGCTGGGTGCTGGGAGTGGGTTGGTGGAGGTGAGACATAAGCCTAAAAGTTATGGTGGAGGATGGAGGTAATCTTTGGGTCTGGGAAGAGTCTGGGAGAGAGGAAAAGGGTTCGACGCATTGTCTTCAGGGCTGAGTTTCTCCTAGCTGCAACCCCAAGTTTCTCCATGGGACCTAAATCCAATTCCTGACAACACTGTATCTGGGATCTCCCTAGATCTGGTGCCTGGGTAACGAAAGCCGATTCCATCTCAATCGATCTGCAGCAGGCTGGGCACGCTCTGTGATGTTTCGGGGACTGCTACCGGGCCTGCTCTATCGAACCCTGGTGGCAGCAGCTACCAGCGCTGGCGTGGGCGTGGCCAGTGCCCCAGTGCTAGTGCAGCTGCGTGAGTCCGGTGATGGGCATGGGAGAGCAGAGCTAGAGAACTTGGGGGAGACAAGAGTGGCAGAGCTTTAACTCCCTCACTCCCTCACTCGGGAGGCAGAGGCGGTTGACTCTCTGTGAATTCGAGGCCAAGCCTGGTGTATGTAGAGAGTTCCAGGCCAGCCAAGGATACAGTGAGATCTTGTCTCAAAATAAATAAATAGAATGAAATTAGATAATAAAAATTTCAAAGTAATAAAAAATAACTTGGGGGAATAGTGGGGTAGTTGGGCTGACGGATCCGGAGTGCGGCTTTCCGAGCCCCTGGATTTCGGGTTCGTCTCCTTTCATCTTTCTGACCCCCACAGCATTCCCTCCGGCGGCGGAGCCCGGGCCCGAGGTCAGCGAGGGGCTGGCGGAACGGTTGGCTAGGGTGCTGCGGAAGCCCGCTTTCCTGGCTGGCAGCAGCGCGGCCTGCGGGGCGCTGCTACTCGGGCTCTGCGCCGCCCTCTACCGGCGCCAGAAGCAGCGCAAAGAGCTCAGTCACTACACCGGTGAGAGCCACGCCTCCGGGCACTAGGATCATACGTGGGCGGGGCTTCGGGGAGGCGGGGCCTCAACTGAGTAGATGGGCCGGGCCTGAGGTGGATCCACAGAGAGCCCTGCCCATCAGAATAGGACGTGGCGCTAAAAGTGGAGAGCCTTGGACGTGAGAGGGCGGTTCCAGATGGGGAAGTACCTAGATTTGGACAGAGGGATCGGATTTAACACTGGGACACTGGCTTTGCAGCTCAACCTCAGTAAACAGGGAAGTACCTTTCAAGTCAGAGGGCCTGTATTGACCCCTTGACGTCTAGACTGGCCGGCTCAAAGATCTACTCATTAATAAAAGTAATCTCTGAAGTTTGGTTACATGTAGGAATCACTTGGAAAAGCTTTAGGATAAAAAAAAAGTGAAAATGAAGCCAGATGTGGTGGTTCTCACCTGCATTCCAAGCACCTGGGACTGGCAGAAGTAGGAGGACCAGGAGTTCAAAACTATCCTTGGCTTATAGTGAGGTCAAGGCCAGTCTGGGCTTCATGAAATCTTGACTCAAAGGGAGTGTGTGTGTGTCGGGGGAGGGGGTTGGGGGGATAGACAGTGACAGAAGACAGACAGAGAGACAGAGACAGAGAGTCAGAGACAGAGACAAACTTGAGTCTCATTCCAAGAAATTAGTATAAACATGAGTAGATTTGGGACCAGGATCAAGGAGTAGACAAACAAATGGGGTTCCTAACCACTCACCTCATTTCCCCTCTTCTTTTTCTTCCGGGTTCCTTTTCGGAAGCTTCCTTTGCCTATACACCTGCAGGTAAGCCTCTCTGCTCTATGGGGTTCAGAACCCCAATACCAGCTCTTCTCTCACCGCTTTCCCCTTTATCTTCCTTAGTGTCCTTTCCACATTCAGAAGGCCTTTCTGGATCCAGTTCCAGGTAATTCTTGGGACCTTTCTAACAATAATTGTTTTGACAGAGAGAGTATCCCTTCCACTCCAGGCCTGACCACCTCTCCATGTTCAACCTCTCCCAGTTCCTACCCCTAACTATCATTTCTGTCCCATGACTCTTGATTTCTGCCATCTTCCTCCCTTCGCTGGCCTCTTTTGGCTCCCCATTCCCAATATTCACCTGCTCCCCCTCAGGCCACCCATGGGCCTTGGCCCTGCTGCCTACCCATGGCTGGCAGACTCCTGGCCCCACCCACCTCGGAGTCCCTCAGCTCAGGAGCCCCGGGGGAGCTGCTGCCCCAGCAATCCTGATCCAGATGATAGATACTACAATGGTGAGGAGCTCTAATTTCCTTAAGGGGGTCCACCTACCCCATCCCCCAAGATTTAGCCCTCTCCCACCCTCACTTCTTACTCTGTCAGCTTCCTGGGGGCACACTGAAGAGATCTGAGGAAGCCTGGCCTTCCTGAATTTGGTTAGTCCTTGGAGGACTGGGGAATGACCTTGGGCTTGAGCTATAGCATAGCTATCAGAACTCAACCTTTGCCTTGGTTTGACGTGTCAGATTTGGGGTGGGGGAGGAAGTTGATCCTATGGAATCTCCTTCTGCTTTCCATCTCCCTCTGTCCCCTGTGTTTGTGTGTCTGCCTCCTCCCCTGGGCTTCCCTCTTTCTCCTCCCCAGAGGCAGGAATCTCCCTGTACTTGGCTCAGACTGCACGGGGTGCTAATGCCCCTGGTGAGGGTCCTGTCTACAGCACCATTGACCCAGTAGGGGAAGAGCTTCAGACCTTCCACGGAGGGTTCCCTCAACATTCTTCTGGGGACCCAAGCACCTGGAGCCAGTATGCTCCTCCCGAATGGAGTGAGGGGGACAGTGGTATGACCCCAGTTCTTAACCTCCTCATTTTAGTCCCCTCCACAATACCCTCCATCTTCTGGCCTGGCCGGTCACTTCCTTCTGACACACTGACTCATCTCTGGCTCTTTTCTGCATGTTCCTGGCGTGCCCCTATCTCCTCTCCTCAGGAGCCAGGGGAAACAAAGGGAAGCTTCTAGGCAGACCTGTCCAGATGCCATCTTTGAGCTGGCCAGAAGCCCTGCCGCCACCTCCCCCTTCCTGTGAACTGAGCTGTCCAGAGGAGCCTGAGGAGGAGCTAAAGGGCAGGTAGAGACACTGTCAGCAGCACGTGCCCCTCATATTTAGAGAAGCCCAGGACGTCCTAGAGCAGCAAATGGGCAGAGATGCTTCCAGAGGAAAATGTGACGCTACTCAATCACTTGCTTCTCATCTTCCTTCCCCACCTCAGTTCGGATGTGGAAGAGTGGTGCCCACCAGTGCCTGAGAAAAGCCACTTGATTGAGTCAAGCTCCAGTGGTGCGTGCAAGGCGGCTCCAGCCCGAGGGGAAACTCCTTCCCCTACCTCTTCTTATGGACAGCAGTCCACAGCCACTCTTACCCCCTCACCTCCTGATCCTCCCCAGCCCCCTACTGACATCCCACATCTCCATCAGATGCCCAGGTAAGGAGGTGTTGAATAGCCTGCATATTATAGGCCCTCTGTAGACATTTGTTCGATGGGTGGATGGACATAAAGGGGAAGAGAGTCCAGAGGTCTCCTGGCTGTGTTCAGGTGACAGCATGCCGTGGGAAGGAAGATGACGTCGAGCAGAGCTCTCACTCATCTTCCAGGCTGTCTCTCTTTGGAGTGGGTCGGCAGAGTTCCAAGGCATTGCATGCAAACATGGATGTCCTCACGCTTTCCCAGTTTGAGGCCTTGTGGGGGGACAAATCATGTCTTGCCTATCTAAATATTAGGTCGAGTGTACAGCATAATAACTGGCGCAAAGTAAGCTCTTGTTTCTGTGGAGTGAACACATGCTGAGGCCTTATGTCGTTGCAGGAGGGTGCCCCTAGGGCCAAGTTCTCCTCTCAGCGTATCCCAGCCCGCTCTGAGTAGCCATGACGGAAGGCCCGTTGGTCTGGGGGCTGGCCCCATCACCTCCTATCACGCTAATCCCAGTCCTGTCCCTAGTACAGCCAGCAGTGCACCAGGTGAGTGTGCCCGACATTCAGCTTGCTTCCACCTCACTGTCTCCCCTCAAAGCTTGTTTTCCCTTTACAACCTCCTTTCTCAATGCCTTCCCATACCTTCCTCCCTTTGTCTCTTAATCCTACAGGGAGAACTCGCCAGGTAACTGGAGAGATGACTCCCCCACTCCATGGACACCGTGCTCGAATCCGGAAGAAACCCAAGGCTCTTCCCTACAGAAGGGAGCACAGTCCAGGGGGTAAGAAGAGCCCTGGGCCTGGGAGATGGTAACACTTAGTAGAGAGAATTGGCAGGAAACCAAGAGGAATGGAGCAGGTGACACCAAACCTTGGGTCATTTATTTGCCTCCCAGTGTCAGGGATGGGGAATGAGGAGTATTACTGTCAGGAGAATCAGGAAACTTGGCTGAAAACAAGTTTTCTCCTCAGACTTGCCTCCACCACCCTTGCCACCACCAGAGGAAGAGACAAGCTGGCCGTTGGGTCTGCGGGCAGAAAGCAGCATGTCTTCCCTAGAGCGAGAGCGCAGTGGGGAGAGGAGAGTGGCTCAGGCAGTGCCTCTAGGCGCCCAACCTCTAGGTGCCCAACGTGGGCCCCACCCAGATGGTAAGGAGAGCCAGGACAGAGGGAGGGGGACTGGAGGCTTGCAGAAGTCCCAGTAGTCCCCAGCTTCAGTTGGATTCATGTGTCTGGTCAACATTGATATTGTCTCTTGTCTCTTTCACTCCCTCTAAGTAAAAGTCCTGAGTCCCCAAGATTCCCCCTCCCCTCCCCAGGACTGAAGCCAAGGATGAAGAAAAAGTAGGGTCTGGGTGCTGTGTCCTCCCCTAATCTCTTTGTGCTCAGGAGCACCCCACATGTTTCTGAACCCATGTCATGTCAAGGTCATGTGTCAGGCCTTCAACCTGCTGGTGCCTATCCCTCAGTAATTACACAGAGCTGGGAGAGTGTTCAGGGTGGCCGGTGCACAAGTAGTGACAGTCTGCTTCCTCCTGTGGGCCCAGCCGCACTTCTAGGTTGTGCTGCAGAAGAGGCCTGGCTTCCATTCGGCAGACCAAGCTTTCTGAGCCATGGCCAGGGCACCGGCACCTGCTCTACTGCTGGTAGCAATTCTTCTAGGGGCTCCAACAGCTCTCGAGGTTCTCGGGGCTCTCGGGGCCCTGGACGCAGCCGAAGCCGAAGCCGGAGCCAGAGCCAGAGCCAGAGACCAGGACGGAAACGCAGAGAGGTGGGAACCAGAGGACATAGAGAAGAGAGCAAAGGGCTGGGAGAATAGGCCAAAGGGAAACAGAAAAGTAGTAAAGGGCTCCAGAGGAGATCACAGAGAGAGCCCAGAGAGGGTTGTAAGGGAGAAATCCTTGAGAAGGAATGACAGGGGCTGAGAATGTAATGAGGAGAGTCTGGGTATGCCACAGGAGGAGTAGACTAGAAAAAAGGCGGACACTTTCCTATGTGTGGCTTGTGACAAAATAGCAGTCCCCCACCCCTGCATTACACACTCTTTTCTCCTTAGGAACCAAGATGACCCTTCATGAAGCAATGAGCTTATTGAAAGCTCCACAGGGGAAGAATCTGAACCCCTTCCCTGGTCAACAGATGTGAGCCAAGAGGAGCAAGGATGGGCAGCCTTTCCTCCCAGCAATGACGCTTGTGATTCACTGAAGCACACTATCTGCAACAGCTCTAGTTGCCTTGGGAATCAGAGAACTAGCTCTTTCTAGTCTTCTTCTGACTGAGACATGTTTGTACAAAGGGAGAAATAAAAAAAAGCCTCCGATCTGAGTCCTGATCCCTGCTTGTTTGGTGCAGCATTGTAAGTAGAGCAGGTTGTGAAGGTCTGTAGACCAACAAACACTGGTAGCTTCGCATGCTCTTGAATTTTTGTTAAAATCACAAGAAAAGGACAAATGATAAATGATACTGGCCTGGACTGTGCCACAGAGGAACTAAAGCCACTGTCCCCCAGTATATTAGCCCACTGTCCTCCAGTGTGTGTTAGTGCACTGTCTCCCAGTGTATTAGCCCACTGTCCTCCAGTGTGTTAGTCCACTGTCCTCCAGTGTGTTAGTCCACTGTCCTCCAGTGTGTTAGTCCACTGTCCCCCAGTGTGTTAGCCCACTGTCCTCCAGTGTGTGTTAGTGCAACTGTCTCCCAGTGTATTAGCCCACTGTCCTCCAGTGTGTTAGTCCACTGTCCTCCAGTGTGTTAGTCCACTGTCCTCCAGTGTGTTAGTCCACTGTCCCCCAGTGTGTTAGTCCACTGTCCTCCAGTGTGTTAGTCCACTGTCCTCCAGTGTGTGTTAGTGCACTGTCTCCCAGTGTATTAGCCCACTGTCCTCCAGTGTGTGTTAGTGCACTGTCTCCCAGTGTATTAGCCCACTGTCCTCCAATGTGTTAGTCCACTGTCCCCCAGTGTGTTAGTCCACTGTCCTCCAGTGTGTTAGTCCACTGTCCTCTAGTGTTAGTCCACTGTCCTCCAGTGTGTTAGTCCACTGTCCTCCAGTATGTTAGTCCACTGTCCTCCAGTGTGTTAGTCCACTGTCCTCCAGTGTGTTAGTCCACTGTCCTCCAGTGTGTTAGTCCACTGTCCTCCAGCGTGTTAGTCCACTGTCCTCCAATGTGTTTAGTCCACTGTCCTCCAGTGTATATTAGTCCACTGTCCCCCAGTGTGTTAGTCCTCTGTCCTCCAATGTGTTAGTCCACTGTCCCCCAGTGTGTGTTAGTCCACTGTCCCCCAGTGTGTTAGTCCACTGTCCCCCAGTGTGTTAGTTCACTGTTCCCCAGTGTGTTAGTCCACTGTCCCCCAGTGTGTTAGTCCTCTGTCCCCCAGTGTGTTAGTCCACTGTCTCCCAGTGTGTTAGTCCACTGTCCCCCAGTGTGTTAGTCCACTGTCCTCCAGTGTGTTAGTCCACTGTCTCCCAGTGTGTTAGTCCACTGTCCCCCAGTGTGTTAGTCCACTATTCACTGACACATAGACAACTTAAGGCAGGAAAGGGTTATTTTCACTGAGCTTTTCAGTACTGATCCAATGGTTGGCTAGATCTTGTATTGTGGCTATGCTGAGGCAAAGCATCATGGTGGAGCATAGTTGCTCACCTATAATACCCAAGAAGCAGAAAGAAGTATACAAGAAGTGGCCAAAGTTAAAGACATGATCCCAGTGACTTACTTCCTCCAGTCATACCACACCTCTTGGTAGCTCACAGATGAACTCGCTGCCTTTATGATCCAGTCACCTCTCAGTAGTGACACCAGATACATAGGCCTGTTGGAGGGATATTTTATATCCATACCATAACACTCTGTTACTATAGATATTCAAATAGCCAACACATAGATCATTGTCCCTCCTTCAGAGAACTGAACCAACCTCTTCTTTGGTGCCCTTCTCCAGGGTCTATGTGCTCACTCACTTCACAACAAATACAAGGTTAAAAAAACAAAAACAGAACAAAACAAACAAACAGACAAAAAACAAAGAGAGACAATGTGGTGATGTTTGCCAGTAAATTTCTAACTTGAGAGGCAGGAAAATTAGGTGTTCAAGGCCAGTCTCAGCTACATAGCAAGTCTGAGGTTGGCCTGGGCTACATGAAACCTTGTCTCCAACAAAGCAAAGCAAAACAAAACTAGGAGTATATGATTGACATCCCAGCCAAGAAGAAAGTATGTGTTTCATAGCCTGGGCTCCTTCACAGAGGGTGTCTGCAAAGGGTACTTCTTAGCAACATTCTATCTAGAGTTTGTCTGTCATAGACTTACGTCATAGTCGCTATCACTCTCACCCCATAGTTGACCCACATGTTGGCTGCTTGCGTCCTCCTCACTGCTCTAAATAGCTTGTATCTTCAGAGCCATGATGTTCCCCTCCACTTTGACCTGAATATCGTTGTATGCAGATACCCTTTCCCCTTTCAGTCTGGTAAACAGAGTTGGAATAGTTTCAAGAGGAATTTTGCCAGAAAGCTAAAGAAAGAAAAAAAAGTCTAAAACAGGGAAAGAATTGAATGGATGTACAACACTCATCGCTTTTTTTTTTTTTTTCAAGATCCTGCAAACCAGTCAGGTTGGTTCACTGAGCATAGCTCAGAAATGAGCCACCCTGATCAAACCACTTGGCTTCCTAACTCAATGGTCTTCAGGAAGAGCAGCAGGGTTTAGGAAGTAGCCCCACTAGGCCCTGTTGCTGACACACCTTCCTTCCACACACACCAGAGGTATCTTCTTTGGCCATGATGGTGCTCTATAGCACAATTCTGCCCATGGCCTTACCCAGCATGTGTGAGAGATGCAGGTAGCTCTTCCTTTAGTGACTCAGGACCCATCTCCTCCACCAGACTGTCCTGTAGTTGTGTCTAAAAACTTGGTAGTTGTTCACTAGCCAAGTATCCCAGATGATTTTACCTTCCGTGGAATTTAGCTGCCTGTCTATTTTTAAAACATCATCTGGAATTGGACTCTAAGGAGCAAAGCTGGGGCTTCAGGAGACAGGAGTTGGCTCCCTAAGATCTACAGACCCTTAGACCCACCCGCTCCTCTTCTTTACATTCCATTTAAACTTGCTAGGTATATCTCCTTCCCTTCGATTACACACCAGAAAGAAATGAGGCCACTCTCTGAATAACAATGAATACTTGATTCCCTTGCTAGCCAGGTAACTCTTACATCTCTGCAGGTGCCCTTCCCAAAATAGAGCCCAAGGAATGATGTCACAGAACTCAAGTCTTTACAGTTTTATAGAATCAAGTTCCATAAGCTCACAGTGGGAGTGGCATGAGAATAGTGCTTTGGTTCCACGTTCTCCCGCGTCCTTTCCTTCAGCCTCCTTCGTTGGTCCCACTTTCAAGCATCGACTGTGACGCTGGATAGGGCCCACTGCATCCATGACCTTCTTCCTTTAGTTTCCTTGCATGGTGTGGCTGGGGAAAGGGCTGAGCTGGCCTCTAAGGGAGGAGTCCAAGTAGATACAAGAAGGCTCTTCCACAGGTCCTCCATCATAGCCCTCCCAAACAAACAGTTTTGTCCTTTCTGAAGATACGGTTGGCTTCCCTTCTTTTCATGATCCGCATGGGTGGGAGATCAGCAGCCAGACTTACTTAGGCCAAAGGTTCTGGTTGTGAAGAGAGAGTCTGGTGTCCTGAAGATGCTATCTTGTTCTTAGTGGGAATCCAAGACTCCCTCGATCATATTCTGATTTGCTTTCGTTTGTTTTAGCAGCCCCAGTGACAGCTCTCCAGAAGGCCAATGATGATGGACCTCTATTACAGAGAAGCATAGGCCAAGACCTCCACCTGGGAGAAGGCCTGGGGATAGACAGGAGAGTGGCCTGGGTGCTCTTCTAGCTATCTCAGGGACAATTCAGGAGGAATCTAGAAGTTAAAGGAGAATAGAGTTACTAAGACCCCAGGCTCCCTTTTGACTGTTCTCCAAGACTTCTCAATTAAGGTCACCATGCTAGCCAGTCAGCCAGATACTTACCACCAGCCTTGGGCACAGCACCGGTGAGCCAACTTCGCTGGGAAGAGACCCTAGAATCAGGAGGCCAGGGAGGCAGCCCCCTCCCCAGCCTCTGGGTGTGGTTGATTTCAGCATCTTCCAACCAGTCTGGCCTCCACTCCCACAGAGGCAGAGAGAAGCTTCTGGTCAGGGAGAGATCATCTCGAGGGGACGGGGGTGAGGAGGCATCTGACAAGGAAGGTGGATCAGTCAGCAGAAAGTTCAATATTTACCTCCTAGGGACCAATTTATGGCAGGAAGCTTAGGACTGGTTTAGGGTCTACATATATCTCTACCCCTAAATATAACCTAACTAGCTCAGTCCATCAGTTCCAGTGGCTGCAGCCCCTGGGACCTGACAGATGTGTTTGGCTTTTCTTCCAGACCAGCTCTGGCTCTCCGCATTCTTCCTTTCCTACCATTAGGTACCCTCTCCTTTTTGTGATGATCACTTTTGACCTGGATATAAATATTTTTTATACAGATTTATTTTGTTTTTAAGTATACATGTATGCATCTCTGTAAGTTAAAGTTCTTGTGAGTGCAATGTCCATGGAGGCCAGAAGAGAGCATCAGATCCCCTGGAGCTAACATTACAGGTGAGACCAGACCTGAACACGAGTCCTCTTCAAGAACACTAAAAGGCCCTT
This sequence comes from Mastomys coucha, assembly GCF_008632895.1. Classification (NCBI taxonomy): domain Eukaryota; kingdom Metazoa; phylum Chordata; class Mammalia; order Rodentia; family Muridae; genus Mastomys; species Mastomys coucha. The sequence continues at coordinate 31,398,647 of NW_022196906.1, read as the reverse complement.
AACCACTTAGCCATCTCTCCATCCCTGACCTGGGTAATTTTTGTCCTGTCCTTTGCCATAGACCTTGTTGGTTTTCTTGAGGACAAAAGGTAGAGAAAGGGTAAATAAGATGGTATGCATGTGGGATCTCGTGTGTGTGTGTGTGTGTGTGTGTGTGTGTGTGTGTGTGTGTGTGTGTGTGTGTAGGGTGAGCTTCCAAGGGACCAGTGATTACTAAATCACCTCCTGCAGACAGGCAGAGAGACTGAACTCAGGTGTTCCTCACTCTCAGTCAAGGACAGGCAATCATGAGGCCTGGAAGCTCAGCAGGAACTAGGAGGCCTATGACATGAAAGAAGACCAGCTGTGGAGCAGCTCTTTCTGGGACCCACATCTGGTGACAAGCACAGTCCTGGAGGTGGGGCTTTGGGCCACCAGTTGGATTCCTCTAGGCTTCATAATTGGACCATTTGTCTGTGATCTATGGCGGAACCTGAAGATGTTAATGCACCTGTCTGACCTAGTGTTTTCTGTGTTGAAAAAGAGAGGTAAAGAATATTCCTCACTGGGCGGTGGTGGTACACGCCTTTAATCCCAGCACTTGGGAGGCAGAGGCAAGTGGATTTCTAAATTCAAGGTCAGCCTGGTCTACAGACTGAGTTCCAGGACAGCCAGGGCTACACTGAGAAACCCTGTCTCAAAAAACCAAGACCAAACCAAACCAAAACAAAACAAAACAAAAAACAAAAAACAAGCAAAAAACCTAAAAAACAAAAAAATACCTCTCTTCCTTTTTGAGACAAAATTCTGCTTTATAGCTCAGGCTGGCCTGGAATTCATCATTTTTCTGTTTCTTCTTCCCAAATGCTGAGATTTCAGGTATGTGGCTCCCATACCTCAATAAAACTAATTAATTGTTTAAATGATTGTGAGAGTTAATGGTGACTAGGAAGCCTTGACTCTTTGTTTAGGGAAAAAGGGAGCTGTGTCCATTCTGAGGAAAGTGGCTGGGCCCACATACCAGTGAAGACACAGTCAGTTTCCCTGGGCTCCAGACTGAAACCGAAGCTATCCACGGCTACTGCCAGGGCACGAGCAAAGTGAGCATCAGCGAGAAAGGAGCCGTCAGAAGAGCTAACCAGGCTGGCCCTGGCGCTGGGGACATTGTCTTCAGAAGCTGAGCCCCAACCATTGGCCAGGGAGCCCTCGCTGGGGGTAGGGGTAGGGCAGGGCCGAGGTGGGCACAGTAAGTTCCCAACCTCAGACCCCACAACCCCACCAGCTCTGCCCATGTCTGCCAGTCCTGAGGAGGCTGGTATGCTGATATAGCCGTAGGTTGTTGGGGGTGAAGGAGCTCTTGGCATAGGAGATACACTGTTCCTAAAAGGCAAAAAAGGGAGACAGGACACTGATTAGGGCACAGTAGCAGGAACATGGCAATTGAGGCAGGCATATATGCTCCCTAGCATGCTTAGCTGTAGTGTTTCAGCGCTCTTAGGATACTCACGTGGGCGTCTCCTCCCCATCACTGAGCTCCAGGCACAGGGCTACCTCCTCAGGGGTGAGTACACTGTCCTGATCCTCCTCCTCTAAGGATGACAGTGAGGAGCTGGACAGGTTGCTGGAAGAAGGGCTAGGAACAGAGAGGAAAGAGGCCTGGGGGCTGGAAGGCCTGGAAGAGCTGAGGACGGAGAGAGGGGCTGCTGGCAGTGGGTCAGAGGAGGGAGCTTGGAGCTTCTCCACACACCTGGGTGGGGGATGGGAGAGACGGTTAGGTTAGTTACTCTAAGATCTAAGATCATTCTGCAGGTCCACATCACTCAGCCTTGGTCTTGTCTCATCAACACCCCCCAAACCCTCAGTGTCCCAACTCTGTTTCCTGACCCATGCCCTCTTACTGGCTCTGTGGATCATGACTGGGGGCTCCACGAAGAGAAAGGGACGTTGGAGGGAGTGGACGAGTTGCTAGCTCACTGGAGTTGCGGTGAAGTTGTGGTCCCAGGGCACGCCAGGCTACCACGGCTCGGGGCGCTTCTCCTGGGGAACAAGAGTTAGGGCCTGAGAGCAACAGATACCCTAAAAATCCCACGCAGTCCAGATCCCAAACTGCTAAGATCACAGTGTACTGCCCAGCCCACTTAACCCCCTCCTCTACCAACACCTACACATTCACACCCACACACACATTTACACCACAGCAGAACCAAGAAGGGCCTGGACTGGTGGGCCTGAAAACCTGCCTTATCCCTCACTTCCCCCTAAGAGATACTCTCTCACCTGGGCTTTGAGAAAGGTTCTTGGAGGCTCTGCTTCCCAAGTCCCAGGCCCAGATTTCCATGGGGTGGCTGCCCCGGAGCAGTGGGGAGCTGTTAGCTTGGTGCAGTTCTAGAAAGGAAAGACAGCTGTTAGGGACAGCAAGAGTAGGCTTTTTGGACCCTAATCGTAGGCCCCATCTTCAGCCTTGTTTTTCACGCACTCAGTCCTGGGACCTTGAATCCAGACGGAGAAAGAGAGGTTCAGCTCCTCCTCTCTGCCCCCATCTTTCTCCAGCCCTGATAAAATGGAAAGCACGCTGGCCGGTTTAGCCCTATGACCTCAGAGAAGTGTGACAAGCTTTATGAACATCAAGTTCATTTGTGAACAACCACTTCAAAGGGTGATGTTGAGGATTCAATAAAAACAGATTGTAAAGCTTCTGGCTCCAGACAGATTTTTCCAAAACGAACGTTCTTCTCTTCCATGTGTGCATTCCAGTGTTCCTGATCTCTAGCCTCTCCTACTGCTCTCCCATCGATTTCTGCTCCATGAAGACAAGTATTCCTCTTCTCAGAGAGAATCTGGTAATGATTTCCATTTCTCACCTTGCCAAGTAGTTACCCTTGCCCTGAGATACTCGACTGTTTTCTTGACTGGGGAGGTGGGAAGACAGGGTTAGGGTGAGGCAAACCACCTAAGTGAAATGCTAAGAGGCATGCTAGGAAGTCCTGGGACAGAATTAGAAGCTTCCTAGGAAATGGCTATAGAGATGAGGATGTGGCTCAGTTGTAGGGTACATGCTTAGCTTGCGAAGCTCCTGATTCAAGCTCTAGTAGCAAGGGGAAAAAAGGAAGAAAGAAGAGAGGGAGGAAGAGAGGGAGGGAGAAATGGAATAAGTGGCTGGAGAAAATAACTCCCCTTTTCCTAGAACAGTTAATGTTCCAAGAGGGACCATATATTCCATTAAAGTCACAGTGGCTTTTCACAGAAAATAATAGTGTTTGTTTGCTTGGTTGGTTGGTTGGTTATTTTTGAGGATTGAATTCCAGGGCCAGATCTGTGCCAACTGCAGGCCTTACCACTGAGTTTATGACCCCTCAATGAGACTTATTCCAATTATTTTAGCTGGCATTTCATTATCACTCAAGATCGATCATGCAATTGCCCTGAGGCAAAGTGAAAAAGAGTGCCAGCTTATTAATATTTACAATCACATAAAATTGTCTATATTTAACAAGCTCTTAATTACTCTTAATCCACCCTTGTCTTTTTTACTGAAGTTGGATTTTGTCTACTTAAAAGCAACTGACTATAAAAACATCTGCTAAGTCTCTTTAAGCAGATCAGAGAGTCCATACAGATGGCAGCCGAAGTGCAACGCCTTGCCTTGTAGGGCAGCAGCTGGGAAAACAGCCCTCCAAGCGGGGACCTTCCTAAGTAATTCCCTGGAAATTCTGTAGCCTTTGGAGACAAATCATCCAGGCTTCAAAGTTGAGCTCTGCATCTCATTTTGGAATTTTGAACAAGTTAGCCAATCATTGCGTCAATATTTTCCTCCCTGTAAAATTAGAGAAACAATGTCCATCTATCTAATCGGCCTCAAGAATTAAACATAATAAAAAATATAAGTAAAGCAGCTAGCACATTTCTCAAGCAACACAAGTAGTTGCCTGAGAAATGGAGATTATAATTGTTTTCTTCTAGAAAATCAAAACAGGCAGCTGGAAATAAAGAGATAAATCTGTCCTTTAAGTACTACAGGTATCTCTTCATATTATAGGGGACTTGATCCAGCATCTTATGGAAGAACAGTCTTCATCCCTGGATGGTTGAGTCTGCAACTACAGACTCTGTGTATATGGAGAGCTGATTATATATATTTCTCTCCAAGAAGCAAATTTGGGAGTCAGTGTCCAAGCAGACCAGTATATAATGTGTGGGACACGAGTTCTGAAAAACCTGGGGAAATTTGTTTGTTTTGTTTTGTTTTGTTTTGTTTGTTTTTTTAGTGCTGATCCCCTTTGGCCAGGCTACAACTATACAACAAAAACAACTATATTATACAACTATACTGTTCGTCGGTTGTCACAGATGATGTTCAGAATAGAGAAAAAGATGTGCCCTAAGTCTCTTGTATCCACCATGCTGGGCATGCAGTGGTGCTTGTTAAATGTTCTCTATGTCAAACTGAGTGCAGAGCCAAGGTCCGCTACTGTAAAGAAGAGCTGAGCAAACATTGGCTGTCAGTGGAGATAAAGTCTATGTTCACTGGGAGACAAAGGCAAATTGGGCCTGATTAAGGCCAGCGGACCAGATTACCACTACTAGTCCCACCCCACCTGTCCCGGAGTGTGGCTTTTCTCCCATACTTACCCTGCTTCTTTTTGGCCTTCCAGGCCTCTGCAGGGGCCAGAGACATGCGTGGGGAACAGAGTCCCCTTCGGCTGCAGAGACTATCCGAGCTAGCCCAGGGGCTGGAGGTTCCGGCCAACTTGGGTGGAAAGCGCCTAGCAGCTGGTGTCTGGGGGCTTGGCCGGACTGGAGGGCTGGAAGGCTGCTCTGCAATAAGGGAGCCATAAAACGTGCTAGTGTCTGGAAGCAGGGGTACACCGGGGCTCCGGGGGTCCCAGGAGATCACTGACATTAAAACAAAAACAAAAAACGACAAAAGGAGTTATAGTGAGCACACTATGCTTCTCCCCCAAGCCCCTTTGCAACCCCGAAGTCCCTGTGCAGGAGGTATAGTTACAGGAGCGCCTGCCCTCTAGTGGGTCGCGAGGGTCCAATCCCAGCCGACTACTGAGGCTGCTGCTGCTGCTCAGGTCTCGCGAGCCAGAGGTGGAACGCCAGGTGTCTGCCAGCCATGGGGAGTCACTGTGGTCCATCCTGGGACAGTGGTGGGGTGATGGGGTGACAAAGTAAGGCAGGGAGGAATAGAAACCAAATTAGTCAAGACGTCCGGTTCAGAGGACCAGAAATGGTAGTGTTTGCTTTAACTTTATAGCTGTTTTTCAGATTTTTTTTTTCCTTCAGATTTTGCAGTCCCCTGACTTGGTGTCCCTGAACTCAGCATATCTTTCTATCCTGGGATCAGGAGAAGGCTAGTTTATCGAGACCTGGGAGGTTTAGAAGCGACAGTTATAGATACTGAGATGAAAAGAACAAGTATGGAGCCAGGGAAACACAAATTGAAAATCCCTACCTGCCACAGTTTAGCTGCACAACCCAGGAGATAAAGAGAGAGCCTCAACTGTTGAAAGCCAACAGAGATCCTCCATACAAGACTGATGCTGTGAAATTTGAGTTGAGGACATTTGAAATCATTCTGCTGGCAGAATAGAAGCTTGCTATGATGGCAAATGACTTCCCACTGCCTGAGCAATCCTTCAAGATCAGTGATTTGCTAAAATTTCTCTGCCTAGAACTTTCAATTGCTCCCTATTTACCAAGACAGAGTTCAGATGCCTAGCACGGCCAAGCTTCTTTGGTTGGACTTCCAGCTTTTAGCATTGTCCTTTCTTCTGACTTATATACCATATATCCCATCCAGAACAAGGATTCGTGTTTCCCATGAATATAGCAAGCTATCTCTCCCTCTCCTCACTCTTTCATAGGGGAAGTGTGGGCTCCTTTTTCTTTTGTTTCTCTGTCCCCTTCCATGTATTGGGTACACACTGCATGTCCAACTCCAAGTTGCTCTCCTGCCTGTCTCTGCCTAGTCTGCAATTTCCTGGTGAATGGAGACTATTCCAAAGGAATGGATGAACTGATCTGAAAAGAATTCCCCTCGAGGACAAGGGAAGAGGTTTCAGAGGAGCAGAACAGACAAAGAAGCAGGATGTAGCTGTGAGAAAGAAGCCAGAGAGCAAAATAAAACTCAGGAAAACAGTGCCAGGCAACCTGGAACCTTGTTCTGGGCTGAAAATATGAGAGCAAATTGCAAGCCTGACATACCCAGTACACAGTAGGGACTCACTGACACATCCAGTACACAGTAGGTGCTCAATAAACTCTCCTCAAACAATTCAAACCCAGAGCAAAAAGACTAAAGAAGTTGACAAAGAGAGGAAATGTTTTTCTAGTGTAAAACTCAGCTAATGGTGTATGTGTGTGTGTGTGGGGGGGGTTGAAGGTTTGAGGTAGAATGTATTTTTTCTTAGAATTGTGTATCACACTACAGACTAACTCTGGTAATAAGCAGTTGGAGCAGAGGTATCTATTGTTTGGCCCTGGTTTGGAACAATGAATAACAATCTATTACCTAGGGGCTGGACGACCCCTACTGGAAGAATGCAGCATGTGCAAGATAGGTGGATGGCTCAAAAGGCAAGCAGTGTATAGAATGGAAAGGTGCTATCAGGTACACAGTGGGAACACAGAGGAAACTAGACACCAGGGCTGCTCATCTTCTGCCAGCTACTACTCACTTAACAGCAAGAGTATTGAGGGTAGGCGACAAGGACAACAGATAGGTGGTCAGGAGGCCGATGTATGTCACTCAGCTGACAAGAGGACTACAAATTCATTGTCACAAGGAGTCCAAAAGAGCTTCAGGTATTAGGACCCTATGCTGCCTGACAGAAGTGTAGAGTAAAATTCCACCTGATTTTCTGCTGAAATTCTACTCACTCTGAACTCTTTGAGGGCTCCTTTTTGGCCTCTTACCTGTGCTTTAAAATGGCATCCTCACTGGTGTATCTGTACAGACCTAGAAGAAAATGAGGGAACAGCTACATGAAGAACCCAGCATCTTCCATCTTCTCAGAGATCTAAGCCTCTGTGGCATTCTGGCTGGGCCCAGGAAGACCTATACATACAGGCTCTCTTCTCTCACCTGGGCCCAGGTGCACCCCAGCGTTGCGTCGTCTGTAGATACACACAGCCATGCCTAGTAGCAGCAAGGAGAGCAGGACAGCAGCACTGGCAATGACTTCTGGTCGTTTCAAGGTGGCTCTCAGCTGTTCCAGGGCCCAGGGAACATGTTTACTGGGGTCTCGTGCTGATTGCTCCATGGCCTGCTCTGTTTGGGATATGTGGAGCTCAGTGGAAGGGCAAATAGGACAATGACAAGAGAGACAGACAAGAGAGAGGAGCTGGAAATATAAGACAAGGACCGGGAGACAGATGGTGGGGTGGAGGATACGGATAGAGCCTTTCCCTTACCTAAAAGGAGGCAGACAGGGGTACTGAGCTCTCCAGCTCCGGCACCAGTGACTGCAGCCACTTGCACACAATAGGAACCTGGCATTTGTGTGGTGATCTCCAGCTGTGTCTGTTCACCCACTACGGTCCAATTGGCAGCAGGCAGTGAGGCATTGCCCAGGCTCCAGACCTAGGGCATGAGCAAAGGTGAGCAGTTGCCTGTAGTGCCTGCCATCCTAGCAGCAGAACACTTCATGTGCAAATGGGCATGTGATCTTCCTAAGGGTGATATCGTCCTGGGGGCTGTCCCATGAGACACACCTCAGTCCCTATGGCCCCTCCTTTACCAAGAGAGATTTCTCTTTAGATAGACAGAAAGGCAAAGTAATCTGTTACAATATAACCAGGATGAGTGGTTCAATATGCTTTCGAGTCACCAAGAGGCTTGCTAAAATACAGGTATCAAGCTTCATCTTCAGTTTCCAATTTTGGGGGCCTAGGAAAGGACCTGAGAGTCTGAGAGTCAGCAGTTTCCAGGTGATTTGCCACTTGCCAGCCCAGCCCACATTCAGAGCACTCCTGTCTTACAGACTTACGTCTAACCCAGTCTGGTTTGATTTCTCTTCTTTCTCTTCCATCTACGACCATAATCTGGCTTTCCCTGTGTAAATTAGAGATACTAGCCTAAGGCTGCTTGTGAGATGATATGAGACAGTAGCTTATAAGAAGTTTGGCAGGGGGGCTGGAGAGATGGCTCAGGAGTTAAGAGCACTGACTGCTCTTCCAAGTTCTGAGTTCAAATCCCAGCAACCACATGGTGGTTCACAACCATTCATAATGAGATCTGATGCCCTCTTCTGGAGTGTCTGAAGACAGCTACAGTGTACTTACATATAACAAATAAATAAATAAATAAATAAATAAATAAATAAATAAATAACTTTTAAAAAAAGAAGTTTGGCAGAATCTGACAGACTAAGCAGGCCCTTGCTCACTGCTCAAAAAAAGCAAATCCCATCGGTTTTTTTTTGTTTTGTTTTTTGTTTTTGTTTGGTTTTGACTTAGAGGCTGGTTTGTAGGTCGTCAGGGAAAGGTTATGTGGAACTCCAGGGGACAGGAATGCTGGTCAGTGTCACTTTGTAGGATTACCTGATAGCCACGGATGATACCATTATGGCTTTCAGCGGGTGGTGGAGCCCAACTCACAAAGATGCTACCATTGCCAGGTCTTAAGGTCACTTCTTGAGGTGGGGCACTGGGCACTGGAGAAAAGGAAGAGATTGTTAGAAGTGCTAAAGGAGGGGACTCTGTGCGAGGGTGAAGAGAGAGACTGGTATATGGAGAGCCAGAGTTCCATAGGGGAAGCCACTTCTTACAGCTGTTTGCTTCACCATGTACAGGAGAATCCACAAATAGGAGTTCCCCTAGCCCCCCTTCCAGCACTTCCAGACTGGATTGGAATAGATAAGGAACCCCCTCTCCCAAGCCAAGCAGGATCCTTGACTGACCCTGTTCAGGCAGCCTCAGGAGCAACACATTGCTGTCAGGGCCTCGAGCCCGGCCGGATGATGGTCTCACTTTGAATTCATAGTCGTGGCCCCAGTGGAGACCCCCAAGCTTTGCATTCTGCAATCCATGAAGCAGTACCTCTGTCCATGGAGATCCCTGGTCCATGGGAACTCTCTGGGCCCTGAACAGGGCTGTGTATGACTCAGCAGGTGCAGCAGGGCCACTCACCTGAGAAGAAGTCACAGCAAGGATAAGGGACTAAGGAGCTCATGGAAGTCCTAATCTGAACTTTGGGTGTTTTCTGGGTCCTGTGTCTCACCTTCCAGCTGAGCCACACAGCTGCCTCAGGCTTGGGGTCTTTTACAGGTTCTGGATTCAGCAGGGTCACATTTTCCAGTTGAATGCGAACAGCCAGAAGCTCTAGATGTTCCTTGTGGTCCCGTGATGCTGTGGGGGAACACAGGGCTGGGATGGAGGAGTCGAGAACACCTTCATCGTGGACAAACTTAGATCCCAGAGTTTTGAGGTCCAGAATATTCATATGCCTAGTCTAGCCTTACCACTTGAACCCTGAACCCCATACCTGGTGACCACACTAACTGCAGTCTCCTATCTTACCTTGAACTTTGAGTGTGGGTTTAAGTACATGTTCACATGGGTGCATGCAAATGAGCATGCATATGGAAGCCGAAAGTTGACAGCAGAGTCTTCCCTTATTATTGCTCTCCACCTTATTTTTTGAGACAAGGTCTCTCACTGAACCTGGAACTCACTGTGTAGACTAGACTGGCTGGCTGGCTTCTAGGATTCACCTGTCTGTACTCCACATCACTCCAGGGATTATCAACATACACTGTCATACTCTGCTTTTATATGGATGCCAGAGAAGTTGGGTCTTCCTACGTATGAGAAGCAAGCACCTTACCCACAGTGTTATCTCCAGGCCCTTATTGGATTTAGACACTTCTGTCCTTACCCTGGATAGACACCCTGGCTGCTCGGCTCTCCCGTTGCCCAGCATTGTTGGTGGCCATACACATATAGGTTCCCGTGTCATTCTTCTCTGCTCTTGCCACCATCAGGGAATCCCCAGACACCTATCGGAGTCAGATACTCCTTGAAGTCTTCAATGTGAGAAGCTTAGAGGTCGGAGGGCAATTTGAGGTCTCCTTGCCCTCCCATCCTCAGATCTACCAAGGGGCATGGCACTGGAGAGTGGGGGTCAACTGCTTGATTTGCCCAGGACAGGATGATGTATGGGTAAAGGAGTTCCCAGAAAGGGGGCTTCACTTACTGTGTGCCTCCCTGGCTGGAGGACCAGAGGTTTCCCATCTTTCCACCACGAGACTGAGGGCTTTGGGTAGCCCCAGGGAGGACCACACTCAAGAACCAAGCTCTCGCCTACCACAGCCACTGTGTCTTGAGGTTGGATCTGGAAGTCCTTCTGGAGGACTATTGGGAGGTCAGCAAATTGGCAGGAAGCATGTCTACCCACCCTGAGTTCTTCTTTGGCTTATCTTAACATGCTTACCCAATTCTTCTGTACTATATCCTTGCCCCTCTATGTCTAGTTTAACCTACTTCTCCATCCCAAGCCCCTCAACCCTGGCCTCCCTTCATAGATAGACCCTAGTATTCCCCTGGACACAAGCATCTCAGCCTTGCTCTGCTTCACCCTGGGCCTACCCTCCCAAGCCTCACCAGCCACAGACAGCCTAGCACCCCGGCTCACTGCTGTGCCCAGCCGGTTGCTGGCCTCACACGTGTAGACACCCAGGATTGCTGAGAGGATGTTCTGGTCATCTTGTGGCCGTCCCTGAACAGGGGGCCGATGTAGCAGGAGGGTCCCATCAGGCAAGAGGTAATGTAGGTCTGGGGTCGCCATGCTGAGGGGCTGCCCATTCAGCAGCCAGCGGATAGTGGGTGGTGGTTGGCCCGATGCTCTGCAGCTCATCTTGGCTGGGCCAGAGCCTTGAAGTAGCTGGTCCTGGGGGTGAACTAGGATCTGGGGTGGAGAATCCAGAGCCTCGCCTCCTAAGAGGGAAAGAGAAACTTCTGTACTGCACCACTTCTGTGTCTTGTGTAGGAATCTGCAGTTTTGTGTAGGCTTATACTACTGACCATTTATTTCCAAATAAGAAGCTAACTAGGAGGGGAGAGGGTCTGAGTCCATTAGTCAAGATCTGCATAGCTCTTTCTCTCTGTGTGCTCTCTGTGTGTGTCTCACACATACACACAGACACACACATACACAGACACACACACACAGACACACACACACACACACACACACACACACACACATACACACAGACACCCATACCTATACCCTTAACCCTCATCTTTGTCTCTGGAACTTCACTGCTAATTAGAAGAAAGACACCAGACAAAAGAGATCCTACTTTGTCCTGCTGGCCTTGGATCCGACCCCGGATCCAGACTGTGGATCCCGTCAGGAACCCAGGAGTGTGGGTTAAGAGAGGGAGGGCCCCACTTACCCATGATGAAAAGAAGCAGCAGAGGCAGAGGCCACTTAGTCCCCAGGAGGCCCGTTCCTCCAGAGCCCATGGCTGCTCTCAGCTCCTCTCCTCGTCCCATACACTTTTGTCCTGTTGTTCTGAGCTCACGGCAGTAAGGGAAGAAGGGGAGGGGTGGGGTGGTGGTAGTTGTTTGTGACTGAGACTCTGTCCCAGTAGGGAAGCAGCTTTGAGGAAATGGATGCTTCCTGCCTGGCCCTCGGTGCCTTAGAGAACTGGGAGGAGACCAGAGGTGAGAAACTCTCTCACTCTACACTTCAGATGTAATCCCTGGGACACTAACTGCAGGCTAAGAGTCTACTTCATGCCTGAGTTAGGGTTTCTGAAATAAAATCCTCACCACATGGATCCCAGTTTTACCCATACCCTTAAACTGCCGACTCCACAGCTCTATTCAAAGCTTATGTTTAAATCTTGGTCTCTATTGTTTTTTCCATTAGCCAGTCACCTAATAGAGGAGGATGAAGACCAGAAGTTGAGCCCCAGACACAGGAGTAAGGAGCTGAAACCCAAAGGGGTTCAAGCCAAGAAATCAAGGGACGCATGGGGGTTGGGAGGTAGCAAGTATGCATCTCTGGTCCATTCCCAAGGAACAGATAGACTGGGTCTTGGGAGGCTAGAAAGTAGGAATGACTCAGAACCTTAAGCTTTGAAAACCCACGGACTGTGTCCATATTTGCTTCAAAAGACTTGGAAATGATGTCTGTGGGCTCTTGGGCAGATTCCTTTATCCTCAAAGCCAGTTTTCATATCTGTAAAATGGGGATTTAATAGTAGATGCCACCTTGAGATCCAGAGTAAAACTGTAATGAGATTAGATATGAGATAGACTCCATACCGACAGTGCTTGACACACAAATATCATCTGTGCTTTTATGCGCATCCCACCACTGAAACTCTCTGAAGTGTCATCAGTGGGATGAGTTCTAGGCCTGGGGAAGATGGTTGGAATGAAGCCTTCTCAGAGGCTTGCCTGGCCTGACACCTGTCTTCTGTGGCTATATGTAGTAAGCAACCCACATAGAAACTAAGCTGACTCCTCCCTAACACCCAGAGAGGCTGCTCTCTTGTCTGAGCCCAGCTCCTGTTTACCAGTCTCTTCCTTCCAAATCTGGAATCTCAGCCATTTCCTAGAGCTGCTCACAGAAGGCCAAGGCCAGGCTCTGGGCTTCAGCGGAAGAGCGTGCAGGCTTTGTTCTTAATTGTTCGAGCCAGCTTCTCTGGAGGCCCCTAACATAGCTGACCCTTCTCCCTTCCTCCCCTGCCCTGTTGGGTTTCACAAACAGCCTCAGCCCTAATCACTGGACTTCTGCGCTTCATCTCTCTCTCTCCTGAGATAAACTAATACTGATTAAGACAGAATTAATGAGGAAAAAACAAACAAACGAACACTATAGTCTCTACAAACTGAGTGAATCCATGGACTACAGAATAGATGTGAATAGAGTGAATATAAAAAGAAGAGTCGGAATTGGGGGTCAGACTAGACTTTGAGATTTCAGGAATGGAAGCACTTGGTGGTACAGAGGATCATGAATTTGGGTCTAGTCCAAGCTGGACCCTGTCTCAAAACAGAACAAAAACAAAAACAAAAAATAAAGCAAAGCAAAACCGGAAGCATTAAGGGTGTTGTTGGCCATGTCTGTGCCTTCTGTGTTGAGGATGTGTGAGGTCAGATTAATGAAAGGGACATTTATGTGGCTGAAGTCAGCCACAGATGAGACAGGAAAGGGTGTGGCGGGCAGATTCAATGAACCTGGGATTTCCCAGGTACACAGGGCCCAAGAGTGTCTGAATTCCACAAGAATGCTACTGGCAATAGTCCTTGTTCAATGTCTTTTGCCTCTACTTATGAGAACTTAGCAAGTTCTCAGCTAATGTTCCAATGCCAACTTGATTTTATTCAGTCTCTATGATCCAGAAAGATGGTATATATTTTCCTCAAAGGAAAAAAATGTTAGGCCGGGCAGTGGTGGCACATGCCTTTAATCCCAGCACTTGGGAGGCAGAGGCAGGTGGATTTCTGAGTTCGAGGCTAGCCTGGTCTACAGAGTGAGTTCCAGGACAGCCAGGACTATACAGAAAAACCCTGTCTCCAAAAATCAAAAAAGAGAGAGAGAGAGAGAGAGAGAGAGAGAGAGAGAGAGAGAGAGAGAGAGAGAGAAAGAAAGAAAAAGAAAAAACTGCTTAGTCTCAAAGGAGCTCAGATTCATCCCCAGCTCTATGCTCAGCTGAGTAGAGAGTAGGGGTGCTGTAACATAGGACTGGCACCCAGAGTCTATGGCAGTGGGAGAGTAGCCTCTACCTATAGTCACATGTTCTGTGCCATACTTAACGTTCAATATTCTGAAGAGTCACCTGTTGAGAACTGAAGCCGATCAGAGGGAACACTGACTGTAAACCATTCCTGTAGGACATGAAGACTCCAAATGCATCCAGGGTAACTCAGGGATGCACATTCATTCCCAGCAACCTGGTCCATTAGCACTCTGATTGTCTCATTCCCACAGGCTAAGGAAGAGCCTACCACATGAGTCATGGGGATGATGTGGGTGCACAGGAGCCACCTTCTGTCTGTTTCTGTTTTGGGGAAGTTTGCTACTTTAGGGGTCTGGTGACATGCAAGCCTAGTGACCCTTTAAATTGTCACCCCTACTTCTAGAATTTTGTGAGTAGTTTATTTTTGGCTGTTTGTAAGAGAGAGAAGAGAGGGAAAGGACCAGGTACCCTTCTGAGTGGTCCTTCAGAGAAAATTTCTCTTTATGTCTAGTTCCTTGCTTCTCTGGATTCCTGTAGTATGTTTTATGTGCATGCAGCTGGAGACTCCTCTCCAAGCTATCAGGGTCAAGGGGCAAACTTAGGTGCTATTTGAAGCCAGATGCAGATAAGTGTCTATTCTTCTGAACAAGTGACCTGAAATAAGTTGTATAATCTATGAAACATCCTGAGGGATAGGAAGTAGATCAGAGGGAACATTGACTCTGAACCATTCTTGCAGGACATGAAAACTCCAAATGCATCCAGGCAAACTCAGGAATACACATTCATTCCCAGCACTCTGTCTCATTTCCACAGGCTAAGGAAGAGCTTACTGCATGAGTCATGGACATTTAAGTTTTTTTTTTTTTAAACCCATATGTATTAATTGACCAAGAGATGGACTATAGTCAGGACCATTCTCTGAAACTGCTCAGCTGAGAATGGCCTTGAGTCATGTGCTACAGGGGTTTATACAGACAAACCTATAGGTACTTTCCCATGAGGTTCTGTTAAGAACTACAATTCCCAGAATTCTAAGAAGTTACCTGGTCCCTGGGCTGGTGGGGCTTACAGGTTAATGTGGGGCATTACAATACAGAACAGCCCTCTTCCTGACCAGCTTGACTATAGTAAACCACAGTCAACCCTCGATCCCCTGGGGCCTAAAAGCCTCATCTGTTTTGTGTCTTCTCTTTTCTCTTCCTCTTCTTTTTAAAAATTATTTACTTCTGTTTTATGTTTATGGGTATTTCCCCTGCTTGTGTGTCTGGGTTCCACCTGCCTGCAGTGCCCCAGGAACATATTGGATACCCTGGGACTGGAGTTACAGACAGTTGTGAGCCAACTTGGGAATGTTGGGAAGTGAGCCCTGGTCCTCTGCCAGTGCTTTTAAGTACTGAGCCATCACTGTAGTCCTTGCTCAAGTTAGGGTTGGTGTCAATATCTGTAAGTTTTTAATCTTTGTCCCAAGCTGCCAAAGGCTAGAGGAAAACTGAGTCAAGCCAGGGCACAATGATGACTCCCCTTTGTGGGCTAGAATAGTGTCTTGATGTCATTTTCCTGGCTCAACTTATCTCTTAGTGCTTTCTCCTGATCCTAAAGCCTGAAATCACATCTGTGTGCACACAAACACTCTCTTAAATTTTCTTTTACTTTAGTGTGTGTATTTGTTTGTGTGTGTGTGTATATATATGAGAGAGAGAGAGAGAAAGAGAGAGAGAGAGAGAGAGAGAGAGAGAGAGAGAGAGAAACAATGTGAAGGCAGGTAGAGAGGAGAAGGCACCTTGTAGGAGTTGGTTCTCTTTTTCTACAAAGCTCTAGATTGTCAGTCTTGGTGCAAGTGCCTTTACCCACTCTCTAAGTCATCTTACCACCTACAACATATCTTTTCTCTCAACTCTACATCACCTCCATTTTTTTTCAAGTAATTATGGATCACATCTACAGTGAACATTGTCTGACTGGAGGGTTCAAAGGCTGATGTCATCTATAGATATACACTTTATGTTTCATTCTGTTATGCCTCCAAAGACCACCAGACATACCTGTGTGTAAACAAGTTGTATTTAAGCTGGACAGTGGTGGTGCACGCCTTTAATCCCAGCACTTGGGAGGCAGAGGCAGGTGGATTTCTGAGTTCAAGGCCAGCCTTGTCTACAGAGTGAGTTCCAGGACAGCCAGGACTATACAGAGAAACCCTGTCTCGAAAAACCAAAACCAAAACCAAACCAAACCAAAAACAAAAACAAACAAAACAAAACAAAACAAAACAAAAACAAGTTGTATTTATTACTGCTCCCAGCTGGGAAACATTAGTGCCTTGGGGTAATATGTGGTGTCTCAATAAGAGGATATTAGGAAGGACCCACTACTATAGAATTGGGTCATATCAGGAACATTTATGAAGAGGGCCCAAGGAAACAAGAACCCTGAATTAGGTGCAATCCAGAAGATAGGGCATTTTATAGTGCTTTCTTTCCAGAATAGTACCAGGATCTTTCTTGACAATGTAGTGCCTAGTCAAATAGTTTCCTTTCATCTTCTCTTATGAACAGCACGGCTGCCTTAGTCAGGGTTTCTATTGCTGGGATAAAACACGATGGCCATCAGCACCATGGGGAGAAAAGAGTTTGTCTTATACTTCCATAGCACTGTTGTTCATAATTTAAGGAAGTCAGGACAGAAATTCAAATAGGCAAAGAAGCCTTGGAGCAGGAGCTGATGCAGAGTTCATGCTGGAGTGCTGCTTACTGGCTTCTTCCCTGTGGCTTGTTCAGCTTACTTCCTTGTAGATCCCAGGGTTCCTAACCCTGGGGTGACACCACCAATAAAGGACTTGGCCTTCCTTTATTAATTCCTAATTAAGAAAATGCCTCACAGGCTTACCTACAGAAGATCTTAAGGAGGTGTGTTCTTAATTAAGTCACCCTACTCCAGATGACTCTAGCCTGTGTCAGATTTACGTAAAAATTAGCCAACACAACTACCTCAAAACTTCATTTGAATAAATCCTTCCCAAAGCCTAGAACCATGCAGCAAGAAGGACTTTACCAGTTGTAGGGCTTTTCTAGTTTCTAAAACTGTAAGAAATAAGTCAGTGTTCTTTATCTATTACTCAGTCTTAGCTATTCTGTTACAGCAACACAAAATGAACTAGGATAGACTCCCAGTCTAATCTTAAGGGTTTAATGGTTTCTCTAGAGCAAGCTGAATAGAGTTGGTTCTAGGTTCTAGAATCCCAGAACTTGATAGCAGAGGTGGGAGGTTCAGGAGTTCAGTGTCATCCTCGGCTACGTAACAAACTTAAGAATAGCCTGAGATTATCATAAAATAAAACAACAAAAACTCCACAATGAAATAGTAAAATAACTTTTCTAGGGCTTGTGCCCAGGACAAAAATGTTTGGGTCTTGGGGTATCTACATATTCAATCTTAGAGGATATTCAACATTTTTCCCCCTTAAAATCAGGTTTTTTTTTTTTCTGATGTCCTTGAAACACTGAATCCCCAGAAATGATCAGCTTTACATTTATTTATTTATTTATTTATTTATTTATTTATTTATTTATTTAATCTATCTATCTATCTATCTATCTATCTATCTATCTATCTATCTATCTATCTATCTATCTAGAGTCTTCTTATGTGTCCCAGGCTGGAGTTGAACTCACTATCCTCCAGTCTCAGCCTTCCATGTGCTGGGATTATGAGCACACCCATCACCAGTGTGGGGGTTTGAATGAGAATGGTCTTCATAGGATCCTATGTTTGAATTCTCGCTTCTCAGTTGGTTGAACTGTTTGGGTAAGATTCTGAGGTGTGACCTTTTTTGGAGGGGATGTGTTATTGGAGGTGAACTTTGAGGCTTCAACCTACTTCCCTCCTTTCTCAGAAGTCTCTGCTATTTTTGTTTGTCAAGTTCCTTGAAAATTTTGTGAAGTTTTTATTCAAATAGATTGAACATATAGAAAGGACTGATATCCTACAACATAGCCTCCTTGTTCACAAATAGGGTTATTTCATTATTTAGAACATCTTTCAGTAAATTTTTATAATTTGTATAATCTTACCCATTAGTTGCATTTTAGCTAACATTAGATTGTAGTGCAGATTATTTGCAAAAGTAGCTGCAGTGCTCCCCACTAGACCGTATGCTTGCTCCTTTGCAATGCTTACTTCCTCTCATCAAGAAGAGAGCTGCAACCAGCAAAATGGAGACAGGTCAAAACACTTGTCCCACAAACCAGAGTGAGCCCATGGGAAGAGGCAAGAACTACCTCCCCCAAATTTTCCTCTGACCTCTACATATAACATGTGTGCACTTGCTCTTACACACACACACACACACACACACACACATACACACACCATACATGTACATATATACACCAACCCTCAATAACAATAGATAACAATTTTTTCAAAGAAAAAGAAACCATTTCTTAAACTCATTGGACTGGCTTCATGATTTGCTTCATGATCAGCAAAATGCAGCAGAAGCACTGGTGAGAACTTCCAGGACCAAGCCTTAGAAGCCTTGCAAAGGTTGCATTCACCTCTTGTAGTCACTAGCTTGGTTTAGACACAAAGAACACAGATCAACTATTATAGCCTGGAAGTTCTAAACCTTCTTGGGCATTTGTCACCAGACATGTGAAGAATTCAGTCATCCAGCTCCAATTCAAGCTGTTGGATGACACAATCATATAAATGACCCCAGGAAGCCCCAGCAAATGAATTGCCTCTTTGAGCCCAGCACAAATTGTTAATATGAGTAACTGCAAGCAAATAAAATTGTTATTGTTTTAAGTCACTTAGTTGCAGGGCAGATAGTAATGTTTGCTGCATAGAAAAATTGTCTCATTTGAATAAAGTGACAACTTTGTCTTTGTTTCCTACCTTTATTACTTTCTTGTTTTATCAGAACAATATTAAATATGGTCATGGTTGTAAGCATCACTATTTACTTCTTTATTTTTAAAAGGGTTATTTCTGATGTATAACTTAGTAATATGCACTGTGGGTTTTGTAGATGTTATCAGAACTTAAAAGTTTCCTTTCTTTTCTACTTTCCTAAAAACTTTTAAAAAATAACTTTTTAAATCTTATTTTATGTGCATTGATGTGAGGGTGTCAGATCCCTGGGAACTGGAGTTATAGGCAATTATGAGCTGCCATGTATGTGCTGGGAATTGAATCCTAGTCCTTTGGGACTTAACCACCCTTAACCACCAAGCCATCTCTCTAGCCCTACTAAAAACTTTTAGTCAAGAATAAACGTTATAATGTGGTCAATGATATTTATGAAAGGTGATGGGGAAAGCTGGTCTCCTGGAGTTTTCCTAAGAGCAACTTCTCGTAAAAGCCTGCGCCTGGCCGCTGAATTACTCTTAGGCTTCCTGTTAGGGATAATCTCTCACACCCACACATGGTTTTGTTATTGAAACCAGTGTTGAGTGGATGTCAGTGCCATATCTTTGAACCTCCAGAGCTGAGCATCAAGTAAGTCTCGTTTCTTTTTAAGGCTTACCTGCTTCAGGTGCTCTGTTTCAGTAATAAGAGTAATGGATCAGTTAGAAAGGCATCTTAGTAGACAGGAGTAGCTGACTTGCGTATCTTTCTGGTTGTCTTTTAATTAATTAATTAGTTAATTAACTGAATTTTGGTTTTTCGAGACAGGGTTTCTCTTTGTAGACATGAGGAGTACATTCTTTATTTTGTTTCCACTCAGAAACTAGACAAGGGAGCCTTTGCTATCTATCCTGAGTAAGGTATCTGCTCTTGCCACTGATCTCTCACTGAGTCCTTTAAGGCTGGCCTCAATACTGACACAGCAGGAGGCTAGGCAAAGGCAGGGAATTAGGCTTCTCTAAGTTGAAGGGAGAAAAGGGGAAGGGGACTTACCTCTGCCCTTCAGTCTCTGTACTTGTAAGATTCTCAGAGCCTGTGTTCACATGGTGAAAAAAACTTAGTGCAGGTCTGCGCATAAATTCAGTCATAAATTGAATAGGAGATTATAACAGAATGCCTACATGCAAATGTACTAGGAGCAATTATCTGGTTTAACTTTCACCATTTGTTACTAGCTTACAGGGCCATGGAAAGTTTAAGATTGTAACTAAGCTGTCATTAAAGTTTTGACAAACTCAGTCAATATCTTCTCTCCTGTTTTTGCACCTGGGGTCCTGTAGTGTATACCTTCTTTATGACCTTCAGTTAATGGTTTCTGTAGCTTCTTGGAATGTGCCCTAAGTTTTAGAAGTCTACTGTTATCTCAGAAGCATTGGTATAAAAGGAACTCATGTCTCTGTGGGTGTTGCCATTTGGAAACAATGGTAACTCTTGCACGCTAGATGTTTCTGCAGAATAACTCTCTTTGTCTTTGCATACTATCTGAGTCTGGGGTCTTTCTTCAGTGATTTTTGGGCCCTTCCAGACATTCTTTTTATTTTTATAGTACTCTTATTTGCAGTATGGGATATTGTACCTAGGGCCTTGCATTACTAGACAGGTGCTGTCACTGAATTACCTTAGTTTCTTTTCTCACCCTTTGTAATTTATTTTCAGACAAGGTGTTGCTCAATTGCCCAGACTGGCTTTGAATTCACAATGTCCAGACAAACCTTGACTCTCCTTAACATATGAGTAGCTTGAATTATGGGTGTGTGCCATCACCACACCCAGCCTATAGTCCATTTGTTTTATATAAATAGTAACATAGCTTCCATTGCATTTGCTTGGTATATCTTTTCCAGTAACTTTACTTTCAACTTTTCCAAACCATTGTTTTCAATATATTTCAATTCCATAAGTATTTTTAAAAATGCAACCTGACATATCTCTGTATTTTCACTGGATAATTTAGATCATTTATAAATTAGCTTTTTTCCTGTTCTTTAAATTTTTTGCTTTGTATTGTCTACATTTTCTTTTTACCTTCTTTTTCTTTTTTCTTGGAAGTTGAAGAATGGATTAGATTTATATCTGTATCCTTAATATGCTTGCTTCTCTATTGGTGAATTAGATATGTATATATAAAATATATAAAAATATAGTACATAACAGGGATCATATTATAATCATAGTAGGTATACTATGTGGATATATGTCTAAAAGTATAAGCTGATATATAAAAGTATAAACTGATATATGTCATGCAGTTCAAGCTGGCTTGAAATTCCTTATAGAGCCAATTTTGACCTTGGACTTCTGATCTTTAGTTGTTATTCGTATCTTCTCCATGAATATTTATTAAAGCCTGAAGTTATTACCTTAATCACTTTCTCTTTCCCAAAGAATTCAGATATATTGAAATAGTTTAATTCTGATAAATTCTCCCAACATAGGCCTTATTATTTGCCTGTATTTTGTTTCTCAGGCTTTGAGGACTGCATATTAGACACTATTATTATTATTATTATTATTATTATTATTATTATTATTATTTTGGTTTTTCTAGACAGAGTTTCTCTGAATAGCCTTGGCTGTCCTGGAACTCACTCCATAGACCAGGCTGGCCTTGAACTCAGAAATATGCCTGTCTCTGCCTCCCAAGGGCTGGGATTAAAGGCATGCACCACCACTGCCCAGCTAGACACTATCACTTTATAAAGCATTATTCAGATCTACTTATTATTTATTTGCGTGTCCTTGTTTCTCGAGCCTTTACTTTGGAATAATTTTCTGTCATGTATTTCTGTGAAAAAGTTCCTTTGATGTTCATGGGAAACCCCAGGTTTTGTTTTATTTGATGATATATTTATTTTATTCTCATGTAGGAAAGTATGTTTTTACTAAGCAATATATTTTTAGTTTGCAGTCACTTTTGTTGCTCTCTTGAAAGAAATTGCTCTACTTCCAGATGATGTTCACTATTACTGTCTTCTAAAAGTAGAAGGTTTATTTCTCTCTCTCTGCTTTTAAGATTTTTCACTTTGTCTTTGGCCTATTGGATTTTTACTACCATTTATGCATATTTATTGCTTGTTAATTATTTCATGTATTTACAAGTTTTAGAAAACATCTAGGGTTAGAGAGTTGGTTCAGTGTTTAAGATAACTGGCTGTTCTTCCAGAGGACCTGAGTTTGATTTCTAGCATGCATATGGTAATTTACATCTGTAGCTTCAATTCAGGGTATCCCATGTCTTCTTCTGGCCTCTAAAGACACTAGATGCATGAATGTACAGATATACATGCAGGCAACACATCCATACACATAAAATAAAAATAAAGAAAAAAATTTTAAAAAGGAAAAAATTATCTATTATCTTTTAAAATAATAGCTTTCCAGGCTGGATGTGTTAAGCCAAGCGTTTAATCTTAGCACTCAGGAGGCAGAAGCAAGCAGGTCTCTTTGAGTTTGAAACCAGCCTAATAGTCTACACAGAATGTTCCAAGTCAACCAGGGCAGCATACTGAGACCAAGTCTCTGAAAAGATACACACATAAAAAGCTTCCTGGGTCCGGGTGGTGGTACGCATGCCTTTAATCCCAGCACTTGGGAAGCAGAGGCAGGCAGATTTCTGAAGCCAGCCTGGTCTATAGAGTTGAGTACCAGGACAGCCAGGGCTATACAGAGAAACCCTGTCTCGAAAAACTAAAAAAACAAAAAAGCTTCCTGGGGCTGGTGAGATGGCTCAGCAGTTAAGAGTGCATGCTACTACATTAGAGTACCTAGGCTAGGTTCCCAGACTCTTGTCAGGCAGCTCCTAGGGAAGTGACAATTGTAATGCCTCTGGCCTGCAAGGGTACCCGCACATACACGCACATACATATAGTGAAAAATAAGATAAATCTTTAAAAAGAATAATGGTTTCCCTTTCATTCTCTCCATGGAGGTCTGAATAAAATGTGCTACGTTTTAATTCTACAGGACACACCCCTAAATCTCCTTTTCACATCTCCATCTTCAAGCCTTTTTGTTTGAATAGTGTCAGAACTATATTCAAATTAGCTCTGAATAAATTAAATAAATCTGAAGAGATTTATTTAATGTGCATTTTAATGCTTTGACTACTTTTTGTGCTTATTTGAGACATGGTCTCATATTACCCATGCTGATCTTGAACTCCTGATCCTCCTGCCTTCATCTCCAAAGGGCTAGGATCACAGGTGCAAGCCCCCATACCCACTTAACTAATTTTGTATATATTACATTACTTAGTGTGTGTGTGTGTGTGTGTGTGTGTGTGTGTGCGCGCGCACGCGTGCGCGCGCAAACGCGGGAAGCACAGCATTCATGTGGAGGTTAGAGGGTTACTGGCAGGAGTCAGTCCTATTAGGTAAGTTCTGGGGATCAAGCTCAGGTGTAAGCTTTGATGTCAACTGCCTGCTGAGTCATTTCACTAGCCCTATTTTTATGAAAGTTTAAAATATGTTGTTTCTTTTCTAATTTGATGACTCTTACAGCCTTTGCAGTCTTCGTTGTCTTCTGCTCCTTTCAGCATTCCATCATTATCTCATACCTGATAATTTCAGTCTCTTAAGGCTTTGAGGGTTTGAATGTATAGCATCTTAAATTGCCTAATGCTCAGTCATGGTGATTTGTTTTCTTTTATATTTATTCACCTATTTCTTTTGTTGTTTATATGAATTCTCCCCAATGCCTGAGATAGGGTTTTACTGGTGTTAACCATGTGACCCACCTTCATCAACATCACAGGTATTACCGTATCTGTTAATTCATTTTTGATTGATTTTAATAACAGAAAATTTAGAATCCTTTTCTCCACAGAAGATTAGCAGTTTCATCTGCTAGCTGTCTTGTGCGCCTTCAGCATTGAGCCCCCTTTCTAGGACATCACCTTAATCTACGTGTCTCAGATCCAGCTCTTCTTACCTTGACAATGGGCTAAGCATAGTTTTTCAATACAATTCTAATGCAAACAAAATATGCAGGGTAACTCCTATTTTATTAGTATAAAGAACTTTGGATTTGTCTGGATTTTATTTTGTTTCTGGTTCCCTGGAAATTTCTCCTGGTAATATAAACTAAATATAGTGTACTCAGGCAGGATCAAGCTGTTCTGAAACAGGAAGAACTTTGGAATACCCAGTCTCAAGAATCCAGTCTCAGCTGGGTTAGTCATGACTCACCTACTGCAATCTGGCTTTAACTCCTGCTCATGACAACTGGAACTACTTATGCCCCCTTGTTACCAAATGTAATGTGTTTTTTTTTTTCTTTTATGATTCTTTTTTTCTTCTTTCTTGGGGATCAAACTTAGGGACTCCTCTTCTTTCCTACGGATCAAATGCTGGGTAAGCACCATATCAGGGGTACACGTCAATCCCTAATCTTCACTTTGAATTCTTTTTCATACATGAAGCCCTCTGAGATCCTGGCTGTTCTATCACCCCACTCCACCCCTTTGGTTTCTTTGAGAGAGAGGGCATCACCATGTGCTTTAGCTGCTCTTGACCTTGAGGTCTTCCTGGTTCAGCTTTCCAAGCACTGAGATCATAGATGTGCACTATCACACTTGTCCTGTCATTCTTGAAAGCCCCTTTTTTGATTGTGTGACAGCCCTTCCACCTATACTTCAACCCATCTTTCTTCATATGCTTTAATAGCTTTCTTTGTGAGATCCTTTCAACTCAACTTCACAAAATACAATATCTGAGCTCTCAGAGGCCTATTGAGTTTTCCTCACATCCTACCCTACATTTTCTCCTACATGATTCATCCATATCAAGGGCTCAGTATTCTGAATTCCCTATGTGTATTGCCCCCACAAGACTTTTGTACATGCTTCTCCTTGGAATGTGTCCTCCTATCCTTTTGTAACCCCTGATATATGTTCCCTGAGTACTTTAAATGGTATCTATTTCTGTTATTGCTCCTATCCACTGTATTATAATAATCTGTTCACTGACTGTCTTCCTCTGTGAGATTGTTTTCTGAGTAGAAGTCACAGTATAATTACGTTTTTATCCCATGTCTGGGATATAGCCAATGGTACACAAATGAATGTTTAGTAACTAAGAGAACAAACACATGAATGAGTGAATGAATGAATGAATGAATGAGAGTGATGGCTTGGGAATGGATGATTTGCAATATGGAAAGAGAGTTAAGGCGGTAAAGGAAGAAAAAGGAGATAACTTCTACATTCAGGTTATTCATCCATTTGCTTTTGTGGAAATAAAATTATTTCATCAAAAGTTTATTGAGCATCCAGGTTGTGCTATGCACTCTGCTAGATGCTAAGTGAATACAAAGATGACGATCAAAACAAAGCAAAACAAAATTAAAAAAAAAAAAATCCACATCCTTACTTACCCCCGATTTAAGGCAAATTTGGCTTTTAGTCTGGGAAGCCAGCCCGGCCGGGATTCAGCACCAAGGTGTGGCATGCTCTCATCGCACCCTATCCCTCACCCCTGTACCTCAAGGCTGAGCAACAGGTAGTCCTCCAAGTCTTACATCTCCTAACCTGCCTGCACTATCACCTACCTACATGCACTATTTTATGGTGGATGAGGCACCTGGGAAGGTTAGTGGATTGTGGGTCCTGGCTAAGTAAGGAGAGCTGCAGACACGCCTGCCACATGAGCAGGCAGAAGGCCATCAGGATGGGAGAACTGAGAGTCACGCTGGTGGGGTGAGGGGATGCAGGCAAACTAGAAATCTTGGTGCCTGCAGGGCTGAGGCAAAGTGTGCTCTGGTGTGGAGGTGATGAATACAGGGCCTTGGAAGTTGTTCATGAGATGATGCAGAAGCAAAGATGAAGACGTACAGTTGAGGAGGGACAAGAGATGCAAGGATCCCTGGGGGCATTAGGGAACAGAGGACAGAACGCCCAGGGCCTTTTTGTCTTTCACCTACTCATGTGCTATTTACAAGTACACTATTTCCTTTTTTTCAAAATGCCCAAAGAGGTGATGGGCTTGGGAGTGGCCCGGCCCCTTTGTCCTCTGACTTTAGAACAGATTGGGGAGCTGGCTCTGTCCACTGTCCTGGGTTCTGAGCATCTAGGACCAAGACAGGTGGAAAGCAGGAGGCTAGTGGGTTGGCCATCGTTGCTTTGACATGTTAGGGCATGTTAACCTTCGTCCTCTTTCCACGTTCCTCTGCAGAGTAGAATCTTATTTTTCTGACCGCTCAAGGAAGCTTCTCAGGCTTCCTGGGCATGACTGAAAGCTTGTTTTGTAAAACAACAGTCAGAAAGACGAGCGTGAATGGTTAAAACCAGATCCTTGTCAGGTACAGCTTGCTGGGTCATCGGTGAGTGGCCGGGCAAATTTCTATAGGAACAAGCCAACCCCCATTCTCATGAACACAGGCAGGAAGGAAGACCAGTTCGGCACACCTTGGAGGAGGCCATTGGAGGCCACCAAGCACTGGGAGCCTGATAGTTTGTCCTTGCCTAGTCCCAAGTTCCCAGGGTCGTAGGAACGCACCTGGGGTTCACTCTGGAAAGATGGGGAAGCAGGTGTCTAGAAAGGGTCCTTGAGACAATGACTCCTTTGTGATCAGAACAGGCCCTGGGACCCAGGAACCAGCATCATACTTGTCTTTAGTTTTAGGACAATGTGTTTCGGGGGTAAGTGGCCTCTAAATTGGGCTGGGGAAAAACTACCACAGACTTTAAGGATCGGAGGCATGTGGGATTGGGAGGTGGATAGGAAGTATCAACACTGCCAGGGGGCGCATCGGATCGTCTCACTGGGTAAAATTACTGTTAGTTTCCATAAAATCCTTTAGGGGATTGGGCCAGAAATT
Organism: Mastomys coucha; assembly: GCF_008632895.1. Lineage (NCBI taxonomy): Eukaryota > Metazoa > Chordata > Mammalia > Rodentia > Muridae > Mastomys > Mastomys coucha. Next base: position 31,372,239 of record NW_022196906.1, on the reverse strand, counting down.
TAATAATCTATGTAGTCCTAAGAGGGCACAGCTCATACCCACTGAGAACACAGCCAGAGAACACAGCCAGTAAACCCAGCGCACATGCAACCGGGTTTAACACCAAGATCAGCGCTCCACCCATTTGTGCAAGCTCACACTCATGTGCACCCTAAACAGGGATTAGGCCACGATCTCCCCTCACCCCTCGCCAGAGGCACCCGGACTTCTCAGCCTCCCTCCCGGCCGCGGGCAGCAGACCATGGGTAACCGCAGAGGGCAACCGCAGAGGGCTCCCGAGGAGGCTCAGGCACTGATCTCCACCTGCCCAGCCTCGTCCTGCTCCCGGATTCTGTGCACGCCAGCAGTCCGCAGTGAGCGCGAGGAGCTGCGCGAGCGGCCAGGCGAGCTCGGGGCTCGCGGTGGCGACGTGTGCGTCCGGCCCGTGGCGGGGGAGCGTGCTGGGGAGCGCGGGTAGCGGCGGGCTGAGCGGATGGGGAGCCCCGGAGAGCGGCCGGGCACAGGCGGCGACACGGAGTAGCCAGGCGGGCCGGGTTCTGTGGCGCTCCGTGGCTCTGCAGCGGGGTTCTCATCCGGCTCTGAGGAGTCCTGCAAACACAGGCCACGCAAGGATCAGTGGCCCCCTTGACCCAATCTGGGACTGGAGCTAAAGAGGCACATGCAGGGTTGTGTGTGTAATGTGTCCGAGTTTCCAGCCACACCCTCACATCCAGCTAGATGGCAGACAACACCTTGTTTGGCCCAGACCTGTGGCAGGTACTCAGTAAACTCACAGTGCCTCATCTATCCTCTTAAAGTTCTGCTCATGGCAAATGGGTCTATTGCGTGTGAGCAGAGAAGAGCGAAAGGCTCTGGCGACCACCAAGTAGGTCTTGTGAATAGCCTGGACATGGTGGGAGCTAGGGTAGTCCATGAGATTGCCCGCTGACCGTCGTTTATATTGTGAAGGGCAGGTCTGCCACTCATTTGCTTGTTTAGCCCTTCACACGGTTTTTGGGTCTCTGTCTCATTTTCCAGATTTCTGCAAATAGTGCAAAGGAATGACCACATCACCTACTCCCTAGCGTGCTGTAGGGTATCCTTGGCAGAGTAACTTACCTTATCCTTCAGGATATAGAGTGCCATTGGGTTCTTCCGTTCCTGTTCTCCACTTCGGGGTAGGGTGTCTGCTGCATAGGGACAGAATGGGGGATCTGATCCACGGACAGATCTTTTACACCAGTGGTTTTCACCTTGCTAACGCTGCAACCCTTAATGCAGTTCCTCATTTTGTGATGACCCCCAACCATAAAACTATTTTGTTGTTACTTCATACCTGTAGTTTTTCTACTGCTATGAATTGTAATGTTAATATTTGTTTTGTGATAATCTTAGGCAATTCTTGTGAAAAGATCGTTAGAACCTGGTCATGGCCCACAGGTTGAGAACCCTTGCTCTATACCGTCCAGCACCTAAATTTTGTACCCGCACCCTTCTTGACTCTGATGATCCTCATCACCCTCTTTTCCTCTTCCCTGGAGGCATCTCTGACCTGAATGCTGATGGGCTGGGCCCATGGGTAGCTGGGAGCTTACCTTCTGATTTTAGGCGGTCATCATTCTGATCCATGTATTCCAAGGAGTTTTGCTTCTCCAACTTCCTCTTCTTCCTATAAATCAATCCAGCCCCAACCAAGAACAGAGCTATTGGCCACAGGACATCTAAGCAATGGACACAGAAAGGCTTCTAGTGACCACAGAAGAAGCCTTTGTGATGAGAAGATGGGCCGGGAGCAGTAGTCTTTGGAATGAGACACATCTAGGTTTGCATGCTAAAACTGTTGCCAGCACTGTGACTGTAGGTAGGCTATTCATCCAATGTGAGTTCCAGCATTTTTTTCCCCTGCAAATTGTAGTTGCTTTGACTTAAAAGACAGCATACTATCCCAGCTAGCTGTTACACCCAAGGAGACATCCCCATCAACCATGCTAGGGTGATCAGAGGTAACTGAGCACAAATGCAATGGCAAACACAATGGAGAAATACAGTAGGAGGAAAAAATTCAAAGAGATGAGAACAGAATTGGGAGCTGGGATGGAGGGAATGGCTCATTTGGTAAAGTGATTGCCTTATAAGCATGAGGACCTGAGTTCAATTCTAAGAATCCACATAAAAAGGCTAGGTGTCGTCGCATAAAATTTTAATCCTAGCACTGAGAGAACAAAGGCAGGCAGAAGAATAACACCAAAGGTGTACCTCTGGCATCCACACACATGTGCATCCATACACACATGTGCCAACACCAACAGGTACCCATACTCATACCTACAGAAGTGAGTGTGCGCACTCATGCATGCGCGCGCGCACACACACACAGACACACAGAGAAAGAGGGGTGGGGAGGGAGAGGTAGAGGGAGATGGAGCTTGGGAAACACGGATTTAGCTCAGTAGTAGAATGTTTGCCTAGTATGAACGTGACCCCAGATTCAATGCTCTAAACATTCTATAGCTCAATCAATATTAAACTTGGGATTGAAATAGACTGAAGAAAGACTAAGGTGTGGTGGAAGTTGACTAGTTACCTAGACTTTTTTGAGGGTTTCCAGCAGGCACAGACTGTCACCAGGGTCACAAGGAGGAAGATGCCTCCTGTAGACAAGATGATATAGAGGGAGCTTCTTCCTGAGGAAAGAGAGGCAGAGGGGTAGGGGCACTTTGAGAAGGGAGCACGTGTGCTGAGTAGAACACTGGCAGGGGAGGGAAGAGAAAAGGGCCCAGGCTGCATGGATATGCAATGGCAGAGCTCACCTGGAGCCTGCCTCCCACTTGTGTCTGTCCTCCAAGGACTACCAGCCCACCTTTACCCCGACCCACTCCCTCTAGACCAGTAGTTCTCAACCTGTGGTTTGCGATCCCTCTGGGGGGGGGTTGTTAAATGACCCTTTCACAGGGCTTATCTAAGATGATCGGAAAACACAGATGTTTACATTATGATTCATAACAGCAGTAAAATTAAAGTTATGATGTAGTGATGAAAATCATTTTATGGTTGGGGGTCTCCACAACCCTAGGAACTGTATTAAAGGGTCATAGCCTTAGGAAGGTTGAAAACCACTGCTCTAGACAGACACTCTCCGGAATGTCTTTTGTCCTAGTGGATACATGTATCTTGGGCAGGCAGGGAAACTTACTATACACGGTGATCTTGACAGGCAGGCTGCGGACCTGGCTGATAGGGTTCTCCACCACACAGCTGTACAGGTCGTCATCTTCCATGAGTACTCGGGTGATGGTGAGCACCTTTTGGTCAGGGGACAGGAGCATTCGGGAGTCATTGAGGAGGGGTTTGCCATCCTTCAGCCAGGTGTAGCTAGGCTTGGTGCCATTCTCGTGGGAACAGTTGAGGGTGAAGGCCTCACTGAGCTCCAGCACAGTGGTGGAAGCCACTAACACCTGTGGCCTTGAAATGGGTACTGAGACCCAGAAATGGGAGGACAGAAATGCCTGTAAGTCATAGTCTACAACACACTTCCTCCCCCTTCTTTATTGCCCATCTACAACATCTAACACTTCAATCTGTTGGCTGAGGAGTTCCTCCAGAGATCCTGTCCCATAATCTGTCCATTTACTCATACATACATCCAAATATCTATCCATCCATGCATCCACCCATCTATTCTTCATCTATTTAATCAAGCAACTTCTAGATGGACAACAAAGTCATGATGAATGTCTTCACTCCCTTCCTCCTAAATGCCATTTCAAAACCACTGGGCTTTACTTAAACTGATTAATCCTGGGAGACATTTTAGCTGGGGGAAACTAGATTCAATTCTCTAGGTTTAACACTGGACCCTATCAGTTGTATGAGCTTGGGTTACTCTCTGTACCTCTGAAGAGAGTAACATTATCTATCCCTTGTTTACTGTAAATGTTAATAGGCTGGCCCATGCATGGCCCTCTATCCATGTTAGCTGTGCCTAGATACCACCTTCTAATGACCACTCAGCCTTTGCTACATTTTCTTGCGTCTAGCTTTAGTCCCAGTCTGGTCCTGCCTGCTTCCTTGCTGAGTGCTTTACCATCCACGGTGAGATTGATGGTCTTCTCCCCGGTGAAGGTATCATCAGTGATGGAGATCTCTACTTCATAGGTTCCCTCATCCGCCAGCTGCAGGTCGCTGAGAAGCAAGGAGCCATTTTCAAAGAGCCGGATACGGTCTCGATAGTCAGGCCGCAGAGTGCCAATGACCTCTGTGCCTATAGACTGCACCACGGTCACTGGCTTGTCACGCTTCAGCTGCCACTTCACCACGGGCTTGTCGCTGCTGGTGCTACTGTACTGCACGGAAAGCAGGGCCGACTTCCCCACTGTGCCGTGGATCAGACGTACTGGGCTGGTGATGTTCACCCCCTCCAGGGGGACTGTAAACAGAGGCCCATTGGGGAAGAGGGCAGTGTCAGGCCCTCAGCTCCATAGCCCCATGATCTTCCTCACACCTTCAGACCCTTAACTTCCTGCCAGTCCTGGCTGCTTATCCTTCACTGTCATCTCCTCTTTCTTTCCCCATAGCCATCTCAGGTCTTCTATGGCTTTGTCTCTCTGGCATTTCCTTGTTGCCTACTCTTGCAGAAGATTACACTTATACACAGTCTACATGTTCTTTTCATAGAAGTGTTTATTGAACATCCTATGAGTCAAGTCTGATATGGAAGTAGTATGGCAGGAAATAGAGAAAACATCGTAATTTAGATTCCCCAAGAAAGAGGAATGTGTCTTAAGACAGTGCCCAGGAAGAGGAAGCTCTTCAGGGTCCTAAACACACAGGCACTTCCTAGGCATACCAAGAATCACTCTGTCCTTACCCCAGGTATAACTGTTTCTTTACCAGGAGGATTCAGTAGAAAACAGTCTGTAACTGGAAAGGAAGTTCTGGGAATTCATCTAAATCCCAGCCCCACTTGTGTTCTCTACAAAGGAAGAATTTGAATGGAGAGAATAAAGAATTTGGAAACTTAAGGCTGGGTGCATTTGGGTTAACAATTTTTCTAAGTCTCATTCTTCTTACCTATAAAATAAAAAAGTGACTATAAACTAGGTACCAGCCTGTAATCCCACCTCTTTGGAGGTAGAGGCAGGGGGATCAAAAATTCAAGAACATTCATGACTATACAGTAAACTGAATACAGTAAATTGAAGTATGAGGCCAGCCTAGGACACATGAGACCCTGTCAAAAGGGCGGGGGTGGGGGTGGGGGTTAAAATTAGGAATGAAGGACTGTGCTTTTCCATTTCTTCTTTTACTTGTACTAGATGGTCCAGACCAAATCAAGAGCTAAATGAACTAAAATGTTGGTTATGATAAACCACTTTTTTGTTTTTGTTTTTTTGAGACAGGGTTTCTCTGTGTAGTCCTGGCTGTCCTGGAACTCACTCTGTAGACCAGGCTGGCCTGGAACTCAGAAATCTGTCTGCCTCTGCCTCCCAAGTGCTGGGATTAAAGTCGTGTGCCACCACTGCCCAGTATAATAAGCAACTTTTATTTAAACAACTTTTATTTGCTAAGTGCATTCAATTTACTTAAAGAGCGGGTGCTTTGTTAAATATGAACTCCTTCTTCCTGCAAAAGGTCAAGGAAAAGCCACTTTCCCACCTCTCTGTGCCTCAGATTTTTCCTTGTACAATAAAGTAGTTAGGTAGACCAGATGATCGCCAAGCAATTTCCAAATTTCACATTCTATCCATCATCAGCCAGATATCCTCAAACCTCCAGAGATTGCCCTGCAGATTAAAGCTGTTCTAGGTGGGATTGGCTGAATACTGTTCGCTTATCGGAAGCAATTCTTAACTTGAGGAAGTTAGAATGGACAAAGATAACTATTTGGAAACATTTTTGTTTTGTTTTGTTTTGTCTTGAGAGTCTTGCTAGCTGTCCAGGCTGAACTCTATCTCACAATCCTCCTGCCTCTACCTCCAGAGTACTAAGATGACAGAAGTGTACCCACACACCCATCTCATGAATGTTTTTATATTGATTTATGAGATAACTTCTCAAGTATCCAAGGCTGGTCTCAAACTTGCGCTATAGCCACGAGTAATCTTGAATTTGTGATCTTCTTGCCTCTACCTCTCGAGTCCTGAGATTGTAGATATGTGTCGCCATACATAGTTTATGCAGCGCTTAGGATGATCCTAGGGCTTCATGCATACTAGACAAGCACTTTTTCAACTGAGTTACATCCCAGCACCTCAAGCATTCTTTTTAAAGATTTATTTTTATTTTATGTGTATGAATGTTTTGCCTGAATGTATGTATGTGTACCACATGTGTATCTAGTGCCCAGGGAGGGAAGAAGAGGGTGTCAAGGCTTATGGAAATGAAGTTACAGATCGTGTGACCTCTCCCATTGGTGCTGAGAATTGAACCTGGGTCCCCTGCAAGAACAAGTGCTAGTAACTGCTGAGCCATCTCTCCAGCTCTAAAGGTTATTCTTTTCTTTATTTTTTAATTTTCTGTATGTATGTGTGTCTATGTGAAAAATGTATATTATGTGGATATGGATGCCTGTGGAGGCCAGAAGAGGCATTGGACTGTTTGGAATTGATGTTAAAGGCTCTTGTAAGCCACTTGGCTTGAATGCTGGAAACTGAACTCAGGTCTTTCAGGAGATCAAGAAGTACTCTTAACTGCTGAGCCTTCTCTGTACTGCTTCTCCTCAAACATTTTTTTTTTTTTCCTTTTTAAAAGACAGGCTTCTACTGTGCAGCCCTGGCTGGTCTGCAACTTGCTATATATACCGGGCTGACACACCTGCCTCTGCCTCCAAAGTGCTGTGGTTAAATGCATTTCATATCATTCCTTGCCTGATCACAAACTTTTTTTAAGCAATAGTATTTTTTTTCTAAAAATCTTACATACAAATGGAAATAAATGACAGATAGTTCCATCCACCTTACTTATTTTGGCGGAAGGGATGATGGGCATCAGAGCTCTCTCCTCTGCAGTAACAGAGAGCTGCTAGTAATTTCTATGGTCCTGTGTATCAGTCTTAAATCTACTTGGCCAGACGTTCTGTAAAGTCTCTCTCAACTTTCAGTATTGCCATGACTTAAATGGGATTACATGTCTAAGAGCTACCAGGTTCCATTCTCAGCTAGACTTAGGAAAGCCAGCTTTCAGATTTCCCTGAGCAGGCAAAGGAGCTTTGGTACGTATGACTTGGTGATGTTCAAACAGAGAGGAGGTGTCTGCTCACTTCTCAGAACCCAGTCTGACATCGTAGGATCAGCACGTGCTATATGTGGAGTTCCTCAGAGTTCAGCAAATCAGAGTCAGGAAGGGCTGGAAAGGCGCAGCCATAGTTAAATCGCATACTGCTCTCACAGAGGACCCAAGTTAGGTCCCAGGACCCATATCAGGTGGTTTACAAGTACTCGTAACCCCAGCTTCAGGGGATCTGATGTCCTCTGTGGCCACTTTATACAAACATGTACATATATAACACATACGTATAAAAAAAATAAAATAAGTATTTAAAAAATTCGAGGGACTGGAGAGATGGCTCAGCAGTTAAAACCATTGACTGCTCTGCCAGAAGACCCGGGGTTCAATTTCCAACACCCAAATGGCAGCTTACAAGTTTCTATAACTCCAGTTTCAGTTCCAACATCACACAGACATACACAGGTAAAACAACCAATGCACATAAAATGAAAATAAATTAATCACTAAAAACTAAAGATTCGGACTAACAGTCCTGCTGTGACTTGGCTGTGTTTTGTCCCTCCGTGTTTGTGTGTTGTTAAGCCTTTTCCCCAAGGTGATGTTATTAGGAGAGAGTGGAGTAGGCTAGCTCACTGGGAGTAGCGTCCTTGGAGGGAATTAAGAAAGTTATTGTGGGACTTTGTGTTAATTCTGCAGAAATTAAATTGTTTTAGAAGAATGAGCCTAAGCTCCCTCGACCCTGTGCCGGTTTTACTGATCTCTCTTCTCATAGACATTCTTTGATGCCATCTATTTTACTATGATAGGATAAAGTTGAGGGGTATTTTCCAGAGCTGGTGTTACATTGTTGGGAAGTTCTACCTCCAAAACTATGAGCTAAATAAACTTTTTTTTAAAGAAATTGTTCAGCCATGGGTATTTCATTATAGAAATGCAGAACCAACTTATACAGATTTCAAGCACCAAATCCCAAGGCTTCTCATTTCCTTCTACCAGTGATATTCCTGGACCTCGGACAAGAATGAGGTATTAATAACTTTTCTCTCTCCTGTGATCTCTGATCTCTTTCTCTTGTGCTTCCCTGGGTTATATTGTCTCTTCTTCCATTCCAAGATTCCTAGTAGCCATTTTTGGTGATGTTTCTCCCTTAATTCTGCTTTTTTTTTTAAATCAATTTAGATTATATTGTGGATAAAACCATGGAGAAGAAAGCCTTTGACTGCTTCCTAATTTGCCCTAGCTCAGGTGGCTGCCCTCCTTATGTCGTAAACATGGACCACAAGCAGAAGGGATGCACGCACACTCATTGTAAGGGGATGGCGCCATCTTTCTTAGACTCTGATGACAAGAACATTTTTGCTAAGCATGCACAGTTGCCTAGAAACTGGAGAGAATCTAAGTTTGGGTTTCATAACTTTCAGGAGACACAGAGAACTGGGATAGGAGCCAAAGCAGGACACAGAAATGAGGAAATGGCTAACACCTCAGGCTCAGAGTGGTAATAAAAGGGAGGAGGATTATTCAACCTAGAGAAGTAATTAACTTAACCATTGTCTCTGTGGCATCATTATGTAGAAAGTCTCTGTTCCCACCATAGGCAAAACCAAAAGGAACTTACCATATCTACAAGATGTCCCTATCTAATTAAACAATGCCCTGGTATTTAGGTCTGTAGCTTCTACTTAAGAAGGATTTAACCTCCTGTGACACGAGGAAAGACAAACTTCAAGAGTGGATCCAAGTAACTGTGGTCTCTTTTTTGCCCCATCCTTTAAAAGAGTCATCTTCTACTGGTTTTCATATCTTTATGGAACAAAGTCTTCATTTTGCCTTAAAGTCACTTTTCAAAAGCATCATTGGGATGGTCCTGAACTCATGCTGCAGGACTTACCTATATTCGCTAGCGCTACAACCTTGTAACCTTTTTTTTATCTGAAGCAAGTTTTGATTGCTTGGGTCTGTCTCCTTCCATTTGTTTGATCATCATAGATGCCTTTTCCTGGGCTTTCCCCAAATGTATTATTTCCTTTTGAAGTATGGTCACCAGACCTCTTATACAATAATCCAAGGGCAGCAAGAGTTTTGTCCTCTGAAAGGAAGTGTTGGTATTCTGTCTGGACTCCATTCCCAGTTATCTGGCAGCAGCCACATATGCTCCTCCCCACAGTTACCTGGCCCACTATAAAAGGGACTGCTTGGCCCCTCCTCACTCTCTTGTCTCTCTTCCTCTCTTGCCTCTTGCCCCCTCTCTCCCCACTCCTTTCGCCCCCTCTCCATGTGGTCATGGCCGGCCTCCACTTCTCTATGCTCTCCTTCTCTCTGTCTCTCTCTGCCTCTGCTACCATCTTAACTCCTCTCCCCATGCCCTAAATAAACTCTATCCTATATTATATATTGTTGCCTGGTTAGTCTCTCAGGGGGAAGGGATGCTTAGGCATGGGCCCGCTGAGGCACCCCCTTCCCCCACACCCCGCTGGAACATATTCTTATAGTTCTTTCTCTTTTTATAAACACATCAGGAAGAATATTTTGTTTTCTGCTTTTGGTCTTTAATATCTTCCTTCCTATTTAGTAATGATCTGAGATGATCTTGAGGTAGGCAAAATAGATGTGTACAGAGGGAAAAGAGACAAGGTGTATGGTGGTTGGATGGTGATGTAACTATAGAGCTACATTACAGAAAACATCATAAGACTGCTCAGTTAGAAAAAGTCAACTTTACTCAGAATCACATAACATCACCTGGGACCAGCAAGACCAACAAAAATAATTACAGTCTGTCCTTTATTTCAGTTTTACGATATATCTTTAGCAAACCCCATTTCAAAACATTAATAATAGCATAATAATAATAATAATAATAATAATAATAATAATAATAATTTGACCTATAATTTAATACACTACTATTCAAATCTCAGGAGACTTCCTTTGTTATTGTTATCAAGACAGATCAACAGAGTAGACTAGAGCAGACTTGCATATGATGTGCCAATTTATGACAAAGGTGACCATAGTATAGCAAGGAGAGGTTTATGACATGGCCACTGTTTCAGAGTTGCTCCCATTCTTTGTCCTTCTCAAAGGTGTCCCTCTCTAACGCCTTTGAACTATTATGCCCCTCTCTTTGGCAGGCATTCCCAATTCTGAAAGAGAAGCCCTCGTGCAACTGTCCTGCTAGGAATGAAGATACTCTAAAGAGACACTGTGCTGTGTCTATGACCATCAGATATTGAAACAATGGTCTCCAAGGAACTAGAATGCCTCAGGGACCTTATGATCAGAGAAGGAAAGATTAAAGCCTGATGCAGCCAGGGGAAAGAGTTCCTGTAGGTCTGACTTATCAACCATCTTGCGCAAACAACGATGCGTCAGTGATAGACAAGACTACACTGTTGACCAGGACAGTTTAGTTATATATACCTCTTGCTCTTTGTATAAATCTAAGCTTCATGTCTATACCTCAAAGCCTGACTTGTAGGGGTGGGGCTTTTTTCTGTTCCTCTTCCCTATATGGCTACATTGGATATCCTTTTTGTGCTTTTTACTATTACTTGTCTCCTCCTCCTCCTCCTTCTCCTCCTCCTCCTCCTCCTTCTTGTCTTTTGCATTTATTTATTTGTTTGTTTGTTTGTGGAGGGCACAGTGTATGCGTGCCCTAATGCACACTTCACTTTTCTCCTTCCATTATGTGTGTGCAAGGATCACAGTTAGATTGTAAGACTCGGCAACAAGTACCTACTGACTGAGTCACCTCACCAATCCCTTACTGTCTTTTTAATTGGCCTGTTGAGGACAAGTGTCTGAGCCAAGCTTGTTAGAGTTGTCAGGGCCAAGTCTCTGACTCTAACAGTTCTGGTAACATCATCTGATGGTTAGGTCTTGTTAACTCTGGTGACCTTTGTAACTCTCTCTTTAGTCTTTGGTTGTGTGCACTGACCAACATAAAACACATACAATGATGTGAGGCTTAACCTGTAGAAAATAACATCCACCTAAAAAGAACTTTAGGAGCTAGTCAGTCCAGGAGGTTGAGGTCCATTGTGATGTTCCAGAGAATTAAGGGGATACATAACTTGGATGAGAAAGATCTCTACTCAACTCTTAGCCTTCCTGACTTATACTCCACTCCCACAAAATGTTTGTATTCCTCCCCACTAATGTGTCCGTGTGCATGCATGTGCACATGTGTTCAGAGGCCAGAAGTGGACACTTCATGTCTTCCTCTATTACCCTCTGCCTTATTCATGGAGACAGGGTCACTCTCTGAACATGGAGCTAGGCTAGTAGTCAGGAAGCCCCAACAATCTTCCTGTCTCCTCCATAACACCTTATGCTGGGTTTAACAGGCATGAACTTGAGAACACCAGTCTTTTTATGTGGGTTCTGAACATTTGAACTCAGCTCTTTATGCTTATGCAACAAGTACTCTTATCCACTGACTCCACTGAGCCATTTCCTCAGGCTCTAAGGATGATAGCCCCTTACAGACAAATAAACAGGGTCCTTCCCATCAACTCTGGGCTCCCCAGTACTGATCACTGAGTGGCAGGTTGCCTGGGCTTATTTCAGTAACAATCATTTTAACAAATAGTGCTGGGAGGTAAACATGTTGGGCATATATCAGTTCTTCATAGACTGAAGATCTAAGTATGAAAGGGTAAACATTTTAAACAGGACAATGTCTGCCTGGCCTGAGAATAGATATAGACTCCTTAGAGTACACACACACACACACACTTAAAATAATAAAACACAAATCCTTTTTAAAAAAAAAACTTGGAGCAAATATTTCAGAGAAAAATATATCCAATTGGCTGATTAAAAATGTGAAAAAATTCAACTTAATTATCAACTTGATTATCATGGCAATGTAAGTTTAAACTATAGTTTGATTCCATTTCATACTAGCTAGGATAAGAAGATTGGGAGATGATTGTCTCATGAAGGCGTTCACTTCATCAATGGGCTGATTCATCATTGGTTAGTTCTAAGAGGGCTAATAAAATGTAGGGCCTGCTTGGAGGAATAGGTCACCACCTTGGAGTCACTTGGTTCCAGTGCTTCTGAGCCTGTGCTTAGTAGCAGAACATCACGATGCTAGAGAACATGAAGGAGAGGAGAGCAAATGAGCCCATGGCCGTGTATATTGTAGATAAGAGTCTGCATGTATACTCTGTAACTTGGATAATCACATGAGAGGAATGTGGGACTTAGTGGCCTTAGGCCTATGTGCCCTACTATATAGAGAGAAAAGGATGAGGGGAAAGCACCGGAAGAAAGAAGAACAGTAGCAACCATGAATTAAAAAGACAAGCTCGGCCGCCTGACTGGAGGGACAAGACTGGTGTTTAGATCGATTGTTCACCTTTGTTCTTGTTCCCTATAGAAAGGGCTAGTTAGTGATGGCCTGAGTCAAGTAGATCTGTGAGTGGTAATAACTCCTAGACTGCTGGCCCTGTGAATAGCATGCTGTTCAAAGATTCACTTCCTGCTTCTGCTCATTGGCTTCTGTAGTAGCAGGCAACACAAACTACTTGGGTTTATATCGTGGTGAGTGCGAAGCCAAAGTAAACTTAGCCGAGCCATAAAAGTGGAGTGGAGAAAAGATTCATTACCTGAAGTAGCAAAGGAAAACATAAGATTTATTTCTAAAGCAATGTCCTGTTTGAACAAAAAAAGAGTAAGGATTTCATTCTGGGAGCCTAGACACACTCATATGGAGGCTGACCCAACCGTAAGCGTCATTGCTTAGAGGGTCTATGCTGGCTATGTCAGTGTTATTGCTATGGACTACATGTTTAGAAGATTATAGTGACCACAGTAATGCTTCTGAACATGCTCAGCATGCACCACCAAGTTTATGCTGAAAATGAAGGTTCTCAGAAAGCACATTAATACAGAAGTCATCTTTGAAGGTACCTTCTTCAGTGGCTAAAAGCACTGAAATAAAGATATAATTGGGTGATTCTGAGGTGAGAGCATGATTTATTCTCTTCTTTCTTTCTTTCTTTCTTTCTTTCTTTCTTTCTTTCTTTCTTTCTTTCTTTCTTTCTTTAGACAAGGTTTAACTATGTAGCCTTGGCTGGCTCGTAATTACTATGTAAACTAGACTAGCCTTGAACTCACATAGATCCTCCTGCCTCTGCCTCTCCCAAAGTGTTGAGATTAAAGGTGTATGCCACCAACTTACCCATATCTGTTTCTTTGTCTAGGGGATGATTATAGGAGCCCATTCACTTGTTAAGGGAACATCAGACTATATCCTTAAGCTTAATGCTTTTTCCTCTATGGCATTTTTGGTTACACCATTTGTTAAACTGAGAAGCATCACCACTGTCCCTTAATAGTGAATTTAGGCTAAAAAGATATTGCGTGTGATAGCTCATACCTGTAATCCCAGAACTCAGGAGGCTGAGGCATGAGAGTTGTCTTAAGTTCAAGGCTGACATGGACCACAGTGTCAGACTGCTCTCAGTATCTACTTACTTCTCCAAATTCAGCACAGAAACCAAGCAGAGCAGCAGAAGAATCCAGAGAATAAAACTGCCATTGTTTGGATTCATACCTTTTAATGTTCATAAAGGTGTCAACACCTTAGACCCAGGAAAAGGCTTATTTGAACATTCTGTGAATTGTGCTATGATGAGTTTAAGAAGCTGTATTTGGCTAGATTTGGGGTCAGTGAGATGGTTTGGTGAGTAAGGGTTTTTGTCACCAAATCTGACACCTGGAACCCACAGAGTGGAAAGAATTCAGGCTTCTGAAACTTGTCTTCTGACCTCTATAGTTTTGTGTTGCACTCCCACAAAATAAGCAGATAACTGTGAAAACAAAAGAGGAGGAGGCTGTGGTGGAGAAAACCTGACTGTCGACATCAGAACCTGAACTTCATTTTATGTGTATGAGTGTTTTGTCTGCGTGTATGATAAGCACAGGCATGTGCAGTGCCTGTGTGTGCGTTGGAGGGTAGGGGGAGAGTGGTCAGAAGAGGCAACCATGTGTGTGCTTGAAACCAAACCTAGGTCTTCTGCAAGAGCAGCAGGCACTATTAACCATCTCTCTGACCCATTCCAGCCAACCTTAATACTACATTTCCCAGCTTTCATTGCAGTTAAGAATGGACATGTGTCAAAGTTCTAGCCAATAGAATTAGTGGAAGTGATATGCACCACTCAGAGACAAATTTTGGAAAACCCTCCCTTATATGTCTCTTATTGTTGTATTTGTTAATTCATTAAGTTTTTGTTTGTTTGTTTGTTGTTTGTTTTAATTCTCTCTTAGGCCAGGCAAGACAAGAGACTGGGAAATCTGTAAATTTGAGGCCATTCTGGTTTAAATAGCACCTTCCAGGCCAGCCAGAGCTAGAGTAAGAAGACCCTATCATAAACAAACAAACAAACAAACAAACAAATTCTCTATCTGAAATAAATAGAGGCAACCCCCATAGTGATCCGTGGTAACACACACTGAAGTAGACAGAGTCCCATGAGCTTAGCTTCTTCTTTGAGGATTCTATGAAGTAACATGCCTTGTTTCCCAGGTCTAGACTACTGCTTCATTCCACTGACACATAATTAATAACAAAAACTTATATTTTGGAATTTGTCTGTTCCAGAAGCTGGAATTTTCCAAAATCTGTAAATTTCAAAAACTATGAAGATGGCAGAGACTTCTTACAGAATTGGTACTTTTATGGCTTGATACAGTAACAGTACAATAGTCTGTGGCCCAACATTTAGCTTTCATAGGTTAATAACTAATATTGTTTGTTTTTGAAAGGATCTTATGTAGCCCAGGCTGTACTCAAACTCACTATATAGACAAAGATGGCCTTTGATCCTCGTACCTCTACCTCTCAAGTGCTGAGATTACAAGCATACATCACCATGCCTGGCTCATAACTAATACCGTATCAGCATAATTTATAATTAGAAAATAGCTTTGACGTGGGCTAACCTACATCTCCCAAACTCACATACTGAAGTCTTCCTAATGCCCACCCCCAAGCTCTGCATCTCACAATCCGACTTCTTTTGGATATGGGGTCTTTTCAGAGCCAAGGAATTACGATGAGGTCATACTGTAGGAGGGTGGATCCATTTCCGCAAAGTCCTTGTAAAACTGGGGCATTTGAACACTGACACGCAAACAGGAAAACGCCACCTGAAGGCTGGAATTTTGCTGCCATAACCAAAGAGGCCTAGGATGGATCTGTCCTTAGTGCTCTCAGAGGGAGTGTGGCACGTCGGTACTTTGATCCCCAAGGTCTGCTTTTCAGAACTGCAAGACACTGACATTCTGCTACCGAAGCCACCTAGTCTGTGTTTTGTTTCATGGGCTCAGAAGAGTGAAATCGGCTTCCATCCTCATCTGGTTTGCCTCGTTTCTCCTTCAGTGCCTCACTGAAGACCAAGAAATCCAAAAAGTAAATCTGGTCCTGCCAGTTCTCAAATTAAAGATCATACAGCTTCCACATCCACCATTTATAGACTCTGTCTCATTTTCTGAGAAAGGTTTGCAAGGCTTTTACTGAACTCAGTTCACACTTTCCCCTCAGCAATGCTGAACTTCTGGGCTCCGCCTAAACACACAAGACTATTTCAAGCTCTTGACCTTTGTCTGTTTCCCAACAATAATCTCACTCACGCTCCTACCTATTTTCCCCATCTTCTGAGATTCAGTGCAGACATTCTTTCTACAAGGAAACATTCCCTGGTTTTAAACGCCCACCAGCATCCTGCCCCACCAGCCCCAGCTTCCTGGATAGAGGCAGGTGATTTTTTTGTTCTTTCTGATTCCTGCTTTTTGTTAAAATGATCTATGTATCCGCTTGCCACATTAAAATGTGCATTTCTAGGCTCCCTGTAATTGTGTGTATGTACACATAAATATATCTACAGTACTTAAAATAAAATCAGTTCTCTACAGAGTTAATAGGGGGCGCTACAAGAGGTAGGTGTCTATGACCTGGAGTAAATTTTAACTAGGACTGACTGCTATCCTAAACCAGGAGACTCATTATCTACAAAGCTTCTTTCATCTTTCACTCTGACACTCAGAGAAGCCACAGTAGAGGTTTGGGAGGTGCAAAACCAAGATGTCCCCTCCTCCTCCTCCCACCAAAAGCTCACATAAGCCCTTAAAAAGAATGCTGGACTGGCCCACGCCAGCAAGTCATCCCATAAGAAGTGGCATGATGCCTTCCAGCTAATGTACTGAATGCCGTGGGCGCTCCAAAGTCATGCAGCCTTTCGGGGAGGGGGCCAGGGGCCAGGCTGGAAGCACGGGGAATGAACAGATATATTCAACACTGATTCCTGAATTCACTGAGATGCTTCCCACGGCCACTGAGCGCTCTCCCCTCCTCCAGCCCCAAAGGTATTCAGCCTCTGCTCTCCCCTTCCCTCTGTCAAAAGACCCCCAGTTCTTTTCTCCAGACCCTCTGGTCTCCTACCTGGCTGGATGAGAAGCAGGTAGACAAAAGGAGAGAGGCGCAGGGCCCTGGAGGCTCTTGACAGGGCTCCCCTTTCTCTCTTCATTTTGGGTGGCGTTCTCCAGCTCTGGTGCAGACAATTAGCATGATTTCTCCACTCCGGGCACGTCCCTTTGTACCACTCGGAGTTTCTCTGCCCGGGCACAACCCTGCCAACTTCCCTCTGAATACACAGAGCTCTGTGTGTTGCTGGCCTTGTTCTCTCCTCTTGCTTTGCTCAGACCTAGCATTTTCTACCCTCCAAGCCCTTCGCCCCCTAGTTTGGACAGGAGTGTCTGTTTAGATGTTAATCTCAATCGCAGGTTCCATCCTATGCAGCTCTGGTGGTCCAGTGGTTCTTGGCTTGTCTTTCAATAAAGTCCCACTCCCAAGGCAGAGGCAGATCTGGGCTTCTCCTCACATTCCTCCTTCTGTTTCAGGACAGACTTCCAATAAGAAAGAAAAGGTGGCCAGGCCCTCGAGGATGGGAGGGGGTGTTTTTGGATATCTCTGGAAATGAGAGACCCCAAAGAATTATTGAAGAAGTGGAAAACCCTGTTTTAACACAGAAGAAGAAAATTGGAAAAGGGTTTGATTTTGGTTACTTTCACGCATGTTCTAATTAGGATTGTCTCCTATCACAGGTTCAGATAGATGCTGGGGGCGTCTCTTCAGAATCCCCTGTCATCTCCTTACCTGTAGCCAGTGTTTTAGGACATGTCAGAGTAAAGATGAGGTTAATGCTCCACAATCTGGCACTCTTGTGTTCTGCCATCAGTGTGATAGCCTAGCCTGCCCTCCTGGCCATGCCTTCTCATAAAATGCTTGGCAACTCTGCATAATGGAATGGATTCAATCTCTTTGAGCTCTTGATTTTTACCTCTGTAAAATGATAAAACAATGGCCTCCTTGGAGGAATTGTTGGGAGGATTCGTAAAGAGTTGCTATAGAATGCCCAGCAAATGCTGAATTAGGAGAAAGCATTGAAGTGAGCATAGCAGGGCATGCCTGTAATCCCAGCACCAAGGAGACAGAGGCAGGAAGACTGGGAGTTCAAGGCTAATCTGAGGTTCACAGTGATATTCCTGTTTCAAAAAACCAAAACAGGTATACTGGTGCGTGCCTGTGATCCCAGTACTTGCAGGATTAAGCACTTGGAAAATTTCTCTGAGTTTGAGACAAGTTTGGGCTACATCATGAGTTACAGGCTGAGCTGGGCTGCAACATGAGACCCTATCTCAGCAAAACAAAACAGAATAAAACAGAAACCCCAAACCAATCAACAAAACAAAACACCAAAAAAGAACATTCTATTTCTATTTTATTTTGCTTAGTTAGACATGAATGAATGTACTTAATCTTAGAGTAAAAACTAGTCTATGTGTTGATAGACTTAAATTTTGAGAGCCACCTGACAGTCTTGCTCCCCCCCTTATTTTTAATGTTTAAAACATTTAAATTCATATATCAGGAAATTTGCCCTTTTAGTATGTACAGTTCAGTGGCTTTAGTATTTTCACAAGGTTCTGAAACTACTACAAATGTCCAATTCTAGTTAGCTTTTCCCAAATAACACTTCTACTCTTAGCTATCACTAACTGTACTTCCTCTTTACAGCCCCATTAACTACGGATCTGCTTTCTGTCTGTATGGATTCTGCCTGTTATGGATATGCTATCTCAATGATAACATACTACCTGGGGTTTGTCTATTATGAGGATGCTATATTGATGACACCACACCTGTTTATGAAACTTTTTATGGAACTCTCAAACTGTTTTCCAAAGGACCTAAATCATTTATATTTTCACTAGCAGTTCACAGGAGGCACTGTAGGACACTTCCCATTTTTGTTTGTCTTTGTTCTTGAGACAGGATCTTATGTAACTTGATTGCTTTCCAACTAGCTATGTAGTTGAGGATGACCTTGGACTCCTGATCTTCCTGCTACCAAGTCTATTCTACTCTACCAAGAGTATTGGAATTTCAAGTATGCACGACTCTGCCTTATTTTATCAGCAATTTAAAAAAGCAAATTAAAAAAAATTTTAAGCCTTTGACTATTTTCTACATGTATATAGTATATTTTGTTCATTTCCCCCTCCCATTATCCCCATCTCCACAAATCTGCTGGGAAGGAATTCTTAACAAACCCTCTTCCTAATTTCATATCTTTGGTGTGTGTGTGTGTGTGACCAAGAAAGGAAACAAAGTTTATTGAAGATAAAAGAAACAGCTCTCTGAAGCTGTGTGTATGGGAGGAGGGGGAGACTGGAAAACAAGTTATTCTTTTATGGGTTTGTTGTTTTTGTGTTTTTGACCCACTAAGTTTAATCAGGGGTGTTTACGTGAGTGTGGGTAGAGGCTTGCTTTCTTTCTGGAGTTTGGCTAACCTCCCAGTGGTTCCACCACAAAAACAAAAGGACTCAGTCTCCCCTCCCCAACCATTAACTATCTAATGGTTTAGGAAGAGGTGGAGCCTCATGAGTCCCTCCCCCCTAGTCTTTTACATTTTTAAAACATATCATTTGTTTATTTATTGTGTGTGTACGTGTGCATGTACATTTGTGTAAAAACAACTTGGGGATGTTGATTCTCTCCTTCCACCATGTTGGTCCCAGGTATTGAACTTGGCTCATCAGGCTTGGTGACAGGTACCTTTACTCGCTGAGCTGCCTCAATGGTCCCCAGAGCCTAACCTCCCCTTCAAAGCAGCATTTTCTTCCTTCTTTTTCCATTCATGCAGGGATCATTTTATCTTGGTGAGAGCAAAGTTCACCACTCCCTTCTATGTTTCTTTCTTTCTTTTTTATTTATTGAGAGAAGGTCTCATTGTAGCCTTGAACTCCTGATTCTTCTTTCTCCATTTCCCAAATGCTAGGCCTTGAAGCGTGTGCTATTACCCCTGGCTTCACAACTCCCCATCGGTTACTTTTACCTCTTGTCTTAGTTTATAGTTTTATATGCATAGCAATCATCTCTACATACTCTCTTTACAAATTGGGCCAAGCCTGGGTAGGTTTCTGAGACTGAAGCACCACCGTGCAGTCCATCAGAGCCAGAGAGGGCATCCTGGAGAAACTCCAGATATTGTTAAGAAATCTGGTTTTGTTTTTTCGTTTTCTGTTTTTTTTTTTTTTTCCCTATCTCTGAGTCTGTGACTGTTGCCTAGACAACTCAAGGCACCTGCCTGCTTCTGGAGAGCTATTGTTACAGCAGACATGCAAAACAGAAGGGAAAGGCAGCTTTTAGCTCTTGGCATTTAAAGTTTTACTTTAAACTTAGAAAGAAGATGAAAAACTTAATAGTCTATGTAAAGGACAAAAGAGCATTACTTTTTTACTTTAAATCTGCCTCTCTGATATATCATGGAGCAGACTATAGACAAGATCACAGGTTTTTGTTTTTAAATGTTCTAGAGGAATCACTTTTGTTCCTGATGGTTTGAGATTTCCTGAGTGGGAACAGGAGATATGATGTTCAGGAAACAGAAAGCCTAATGTCTGGTCTTTTTAGTCTGAAGTATTACAGAAAATAAACTGGGACAGAGGAAGAGCTAAAAAAGATTCCAAGTTTCTTTTCTTTTTTTTAAAATTTAATTTATTTTACATTTTATGTATATGAGTTTACTGTAGCTGTCTTCAGACACACCAGAAGAGGGCATCGGATCCCATTACAGATGGTTGTGAGTCACCATGTGGTTGCTGGGTATTGAACTCAGAACCTCTGGGAGAGCAGTCAGTGCTCTTAACCACTGGGTCATCTCTCCAGCAAGATTCCAATTTTCAACATCCTGATTTTTCCCAACTCTGGTGATGAGGCTTAGGCTCCTGACACCTGCAGAAAATTTGCCGGTGCCCCCAGAAAGTCCATAAAACTGTTTAAGGCTTAGAGATGCTAAGAGATAGAGAACAGGCAGAAGGCAGAAGGCAGAAGAGAGGTATAGGAATTCTGGTGCCTGAGGAGATGAGACAGATGAGGGGCTGTGGTAGGAACCATAACGGAGCCCTATGGACCAGTAAGGGGAGAACAGAATAGCATTCAGAGACTCCACTACTGTCTGCCTCTTGCTATTTCACCTCAGGCAGGCCATTAACACTCATCCTTCCTAGGGTTGATCTGGGGTTGAAGGAAGAAAGGGGAAGGACAACCTGCGTGGTCTGAATGACCGAGCTACCTGAGGAGAGAGAACCTTAACAAGCAGAGCTCAGGAGGAGAAGCTGCTGACCTTCCTGTTACCCTGAGGGACAGAGGCCCAGTGAAAGATCACAGTAACTACAAACACACATGAGTACTGCTTTGCCTTTGTCTGTCTCAGTGAACAATGTATAATTTTGCAATCCTGTTTTGGGTGGTTTTGAGAACAGCAGACTTGTAGACGTTTATAATTGTCTGCCTATGTGCCTTTCTCTTCCAATAAATAAAGGCTCTTTAATTAAAGAGCGGTGTGTACCTCGTCTGTCTGGGCTTACATGTCATCCTTCCATGTGTACTTAGGGTTCTCAATCTGGGTGTATTCATCTCTTTTGGAGGGAGGGACTCTGACTCCCTCCTCAGTACTCTGAGGGGTCCAGACTTGCTGTCCTCACAGCCATGCAGTTGGCCCCCACAGAGGCCCTGCAGTTCTGAACAGAGCTCCCCGCCCCCACTATCCACATACTCACCCGCTGAAACTCTGGAGTGTGTGTTCTGGAACAAGGGAAGGGGGAAGCTAGTAGTTTTAACTGAGTCACCATCTTAAGTAAGCCTCTTCAGGAACTGGAAAAAAACAAACTGAAAAGCAGGATGGGGAATTGCAAAGGTATGTTCTGTCTTCCACGTGCTGAAGGTCTTGTAAGACTGGAAGGGGAGACCTAGAGCAGTGGACGTCCCCTGTCACAAGAGATGCTTTGTTCCGCTTCCTCATTTCCCAGTGAAGAACACCAAGGTACAGACAGACTAATTTGTCCAGAGTTAAAGTGTTATTGACCAATGGACCCAGACTCTTGAGCTCCCACACACACATACAAATTGATGATGATGATGATGATGATGATGATGATGATGATGATGATGATGATGATGATGATGATGATGATAGAAAAGGGCTTGAGATGAGCTCAGGGCTACAGTACTCACCTAGTGTGTGTCAGGTCCTGGCTTCAATTCTCTGTGTGGTAAAACAACAGTAAATACAGAAGAAGAGGTAGAGTTTGCTAGATGTACACTTATAATCCCAGCACCTGGGATACTGAGGCAGAAGAATTTTCTTGAGTTTCAGGCCAGCCAGGCCTACAGATTGAGACCATGTCTAAAGAAAGGAGAGACTTGAAAATAGAAGAGGGTCTAGTTGGGAAGAGGTGGGGGGTTGTGAGAATGGGACAAAAGAGTGTAGTAATGATAAATATGATGAAACTAGGTTATCTATATCCATTATTAAAGTGTCACAAAGCCCATTATGCATAAATAACACAAAAATAAATTTAGAGGCAAGAAGAGATAAGCCACACACGTGTATGAAAATGTACCAATTTTTAACAACTCTAGCCTTAGATTTCCCTACTGGCCTTTTCCTGGTTTCTGAGCTCTGGGAAGTGTGAGAACACAGTCAGAAGTTACAAGTTGACCTCAGTGACAATAATGGATCCCTGGCAAATCTTATATTTAGCCTTCTCCCCTTCCTTCTCTGTATTCATTTCCTACTATTATTTGAATCAATCTGTCTCCTTCACTAAACTTTAAATATTCTTTGGCAGTAGAATGAAAAAAAACAAAAAGAAATAAAACAAACAAACAAACAAAAAACAACCACCACTAACAAAAACCAATCCTTCCACAAATGTCACCAAAATTGCTCTGTGGAAAGGAATTTTTTTTTAGCAAAAATATACCTAAATTCCACAGGGAGGGGTAGGTAAGGCCTTGAGCATAGTTAAGGAATAAAAAGAGAAACTACTTCACATTAGAAATAAACATGAATTTGGGATGGAAAGGGAAGAAAAAGCCAGAAAGAGGAGATAAGAGAGCAACATCTGTGAGAACAGCTTGGGGTATAGATTTTTGCCTAAGATTATATTTTTACTGATTATTTGGGAATTTCATACAATAACCCTTGATCTCCCATGTGTACCATTTCACTCTTGTGTACCCTCCCCCTCAAAAAAAGAAGGAAAGCACGCCAAGTTGAATATGTGTTGTCCATGTATTCACTGGAGTATGGTCAAATTCCCAATGGCCAATCCCTTAAAGACAACTGAGTCCTTCCCACCCCAACCCCACCAGAAGCCATCAACTATGGAAAGCTACACTTCATCATCTTTTTCACATTTTTAAGGAGAGTTTCAATGGCTTTCTGTCTAGACTGTTTCTTTTTTAGTGTGTGTGTGTGTGTGTGTGTGTGTGTGTGTATGTGTGTATCTCAGAAGCCTTCAATGTCTCTCATTCTCAATTATGAGTCTGCAGCCATTGATACCACTGCAAAAGAAGCTTTCCTGCCCAGAACAGGCAGAAGTAGCAGGGATCATAGACTTCCACATGGTTTTCAGTGGTATGGACCTCCTCATAGCCTCTAGAAGCCCCATGGACCACAAATCCCAACATGGTTCCCAAGCTTGCAGTGTAGTCATGCCTCACTCATCCCCCACCAGCCTTCAGAAAAGTTGGTCCCACTCACATTCTTAAAATGCATCCCACTCACATTCTTTTTAAAAATGTTTTTACTAATTCTTTGAGAATTTCCCACAATGTGCCTTGATCATACTCACCTCAATTGCTTTCCTTAACTCCTCCCAGATCCAGCCATACTGCACTTAAACATTCTATGTGTGTAGCATGCACAAGACCTTGAGTCTGATTCCCAGCCCTCTTCCTTTCTCTCTTAACAACAGAACAGTTACTTATTAGCTAACAGTAATAAGTTAGCCATTTACTTGATTAAGTCACACTAATGCAAGTGAGAGAGAGAGAGAGAGAGAGAG
>NW_022196906.1:31348167-31348592 GCF_008632895.1 Mastomys coucha | reverse complement strand
AGAGAGAGAGAGAGAGAGAGAGAGAGAGATTGTCTTTTTGACTTTGAAGAAGTACACTGCTTGGTTGTGAGGGTCACATGGCAAGGCATTATGTCACCTTTAGGAGCTAAGAGCCATCATCAGCCAGCAAAGGAGCAGGAATCTCAGTCCAACACCCACAGGAACCTACGAGCTTGGGAGAGGAATGTGAATTCCAGCTAGGAACACAGAGTAAATGACAGGTTATCACATGTTGGAGAATGACAGAGAAGTGAAGGAAGTCAATGAAAGTAGCAAGCCTATCAAGCAAATTTCCATTGTGGACAACTAGAATTTAACCTTCTGAGGACTCTGGAAAGTAGTTAAGAGTGTGTTTCACTGCCGGGAGTGGTGGCGCACGCCTTTAATCCCAGCACTTGGGAGGCAGAGGCAGGCGGATTTCTGAG
>NW_022196906.1:31313412-31348050 GCF_008632895.1 Mastomys coucha | reverse complement strand
AAAAAAAAAAAAAAAAAAAAAAAAAAAAAAAAAAAGAATGTGTTTCAAAGTTATCCAACTCCATTGCAGGGGCAAGGAAGGTGGGATACTTATCCATCACTAACTATATCCCGACTACCAGATGTGATCAGAGCTGCTGTTCAGAATAAGAGCAGGATAATTTCCTAGACATCTATGTGGGACCTACTACAGAAGCATCTCACCCAAGCTTCTTTCCTTTTGTAACTCCCTGCCCCAAAACTCTGTGTGTGTGTGTGTGTGTGTGTGTGTGTGTGTGTGTGTGTGTGTGTGTGTGTATTTCTGCTCAACTGACTCTGTCAAACCCTTTACCTGTAGTTATTAATCCAATTTTCCCAGCACCTACTTTAACGATTATAAATAACTTTATTTTACAAAGAAAGCCTAAACTTTCAAAGGGTTAGCAGCTTGCTAAGAAGATCATGTAGCTACTACAGATTAAACCAAGTGCTTGATGGATAATCAAGAAAACTTAGGCTTTTCTCTGTATTAGTGGACCAATCGTTGCAGGAAGTCCTTCTCCCATGTACTTGAATCTCAGCTCTGGTCCAGCTTTTTACCACCATCTTTAACTAAGCTCAGGATCTGAGGTGGCCCTTTTTGCTCATTCCTTGTCCCCTTCCCATTATTGCCAAAGGTATTTTTAGTTTTGATTTGTAAGCCTGTGCACAAATAGTGCTGAAGTTGCTGCTTTTCTCAGTTCAATTCGATGTGGTGGAGAGAGGCTGCAGGGCAAACAGCAGCCAGCTAGTTTGTAGAGCTGAGAAGCGTTGCCTGGGAAACAAGGAATTTGTGCGCAGTTTTGTTGTGAGGAGGCAGGGCTGGGCCTCACCAGCAACTTCTGAACACAAGAGGCAGATTAACTAGCTCCTTCGGTGCAAAACAAGCTTTTTGAAGCTTGGACAGTGAGGAATGGCCCTCTCCAAGGACATTTCCCCCCCTCTTCCCTTTCTTTCTAAAGTTCCCCTAGGTGGCCTTACTCTGAGTGGCTTCTGAGAAATATCAAATAAAAAGTAAGAGTCAGAAGGCACCCCCTCCCCTTCCTAGGCCCTTCACCCTGAACAGGGGGCTTGCTGCCTGGATATTTGTCTATATATGATAAGACACTCAGAGGAAAGGGTTTCTGAAGAGATATATATCTCCAAATGCTGCAGGGTTTGTTAGGAGAAATATATGATCTCCACCCCCACCCCTGAGGTACCTAGGGGTCCTGGGTAGAGTTTGAGAGGTTGAAAGAAAGTGCACCCATTTCTGCCTGGAAGCTGAAAACTGAAAACACATCAAAGCCTTTTGTGCTGAGAGTAAATATTTGATTTCTGAATAGAATCCCCACCCCCTCAGAAACCCAGAGGAACTCAGGCTTGTGGCTATGGTTGCTAAACGTGCCCAATTCAAGAAGCTCTCCAGAGGAACAAAGGGAAGAAATTAATTGGCCTTAAAGAGTTGGAGAGAAGCAGCTAGCTTTCTCTGACCTACTTAAGATGCTACCCTCGAATCTTAAGGACATTCTAGGGACCATCTCTGGAGCTCCATGCTTGTAAGGCTTTGGTGTTGGCTATAAACAGGCTGGGAAATCACAGGAAGCCATAGATGATGCTCACTCCTCAAAAGCACCATTGTCTCCTTTCTCTTAGGTCCTCTGATGGTGTCCACCCGCCAACACCATCCCAGGCAAGGATTCCTTCTCAATCTCCCTTCTCACCCGCCTCCCAAAGAGGGAGGCACAGAAATGAAAATCAGCTGGCCAGCATCCAATAATTGCCTACTGTGTGAAAAGAACTCTATGTCCTAAGCATTAAGAATGGTGGGCCACGGGGAGGGGAGCGGCATATTCAAAAGCAATAGCTGGCCTGGGCAGGAACTCAGTGGTAGAGCATGTGGTTGGCATGCACAAGGCCCTGGGTTCACTCCCAGTACCAAAATCAAAATAAGTAATAATTGGCACTATCCCTATTTAGTAACTTAAATATAGCTGGGGAGGTAGTATCTAAACCTCCAGTGAATAGTAGATTATTAGTAGTACATTTGAATTGCTATTTATAAATTACTTTTAAGGGGTATGTGTGTGTGTGCGCGCACGCGCACGCACACGCACGCGCCCGTTAATAATAGATTCTCCTTCAGTAAGTTTGTCCTCAGACTTACAATGTAGATGTGAAAAATCTTGAACCTTGATCCTCCTGCCTCCATTATCTGAAAGCTAGGATTATAGCTGTTTCTCAGTTTTATGTGATGAAGGGGATCAAAGCCAGGACTTCATGCATTCTAGGCAAGCACACTACTATCTGCCCTCAGCCAGGCTCCAAAGAAAACAGTGAGGAGAAAGAAAAGGGGTGTTTAGAGACTGCAGAGGTGGCTCAGCAGTTAAGACCACTTCCTGTAATTCCAGAGGGCCTGAATTGGCTTCCCAGTGCTCACACTGGGCAGCTCACAACCTCCTTTAACTCCAGCTCCAGGTGATCCAACACTTTCTGATTTACACACACACACACACACACACACACACACACACACACACACACACTCCCCTATTTTTTTAAATATTAAAACAAAAAGATGGAAAAAGGAGGGCTATGAGAGAGGATGTGGGAGAAGGGAAAGATGAGTAATAGAAAAACGTAACCACCACAAACAACCATACAACCATCAGTGGTGGGTTTGAGACAGAAAGATATTTGGTATATAGGATCAAAGTAGAGAAAAATAAGGTGTCTTAGTAAATCCTCACTCAATTGGTAGGGGAAGTGGCTTCAAAGACAGCCCCAAATTTTCACCCCTTGTGGCAATACTTAAAAAGGATTTGGGTTTGTTAACTTTACAGATCCTGGCCACAGTCCAGGCTAGTATATCTGGAAGCTGAGGAACAAGACTTGTCAATATTCCTTTATACCTTCAGAGGTATAATAAGGATCAGATATTTGAGGTCTTCTTTGCTATACAGTGAGTTTGATAACAGGCTAGGCTTTGTGAAACCCTGTCCTACCTATTCCTCTATTCTTCTTTTGACATCACTTTTAGAGTGTGTAAAAATATTTTTTAAAGCATCTTCATTGATTGAAATTTATACTTTAAGAGTAACTTTTTTGCCGGACTGTGGTGGCACATGCCTTTAATCTCAGCACTTGGGAGGCAGAGGCAGGAGAATTTCTGAGTTCGAGGCCAGCCTGGTCTACAGAGTGAGGTCCAGGACAGCCAGGGCTACACAGAGAAACCCTGTCTCGAAAAACCAAAAAAAAAAAAAAAAAAAAAAAAAAAAAAAAAAAAAAAGAGTAACTTTTGTTTTTGTTTTTGTTTTTTGGTCCTGGAGCAAGAGTACATACCTATAATGCTAGCACTTAAGAATACAGAAGCAGGAGGATCAGATAATAAAAAACACCCTGTGTACAAAGCAATTTTGAGATTAGCCAAAGCAATACAAGACAAAATGAACAAGGAAAAAATTTTTAAAGTGTCTGTAGTAAGTAATATGTTAGAAAAAAATCTAGATTTTATCCTGACTACATAAAAAAATCACTTCGACCAAAACTAGATTTTATATTAAAGACAAAGTTACTATATCTGTCAAGCTTCTTTGGCTTTAAAGATTGAATATTTCTGTCAGTGTGGTGGTGGATGCCTTTAATCCCTTTACTCAGGTGGCAGAGGCAGGAGGATCTCTGAGAATTTGAGGCCTACATAGAGAGTTCCAGGAAGTGGGAAGTGCACCCGGAACTCGGTTCTCACAATCAGGGTTAGGGTTAGGGTTAGGGTTAGGGTTAGGGTTAGGGTTAGGGTTAGCCAGAGGTATGTAGAGAGATGCTGTCTTAGAAAGGAAGGAAGGACGAAAGGAGGAAAGGAAGGAAGGAAGGAAGGAAGGAAGGGAGGGAGGGAGGAAGGAAGGAAGTGAGAAAGAAAGAAAGAAAGGAAGGAAGGAAGGAAGAAAGAAAGAAAGAAAGAGAGAAAGAGAGATAGAAAGAGGTTGATTTAAGTGGAGTCCCTAGGCCACCAGCGGACAGGAAGGCTGTGTGGATGCAGACCTCGGTCTGGTATTAGTGAATCCAAATACTGCAGTAATTCTCATTTGTCTTCTGTCTTGTTTTGCTTTATTTGAGACAGGGCTTCATTATGCAGTCCTGATTGTCCTGGAACTCACTATGTAGACTAGGTTGGCCTCAAACTCACAGAGATCTGCCTTCCTCTGCCTCCTTAGTGCTGGGATTAAAGTCATGTGCCATTATACACACCACTGCAACAATTCCTAAAACCAGATTTGTAGGTAGCTCTTATTCTTTCTGCTTGTCTGCTTTATTTTCCTCTACATACCAGTCACTTAAGAGTTTTTCTGTGTCATAAATAATTAAAAAGAATATTAATTGTATTATTAAGAAATTACTCTTTGGTCCTTCTATTTAGAACGTCTGCCATTGGACTAGCCTTGAAAGCTAATCTTAATACAGACTCCACATCTCACATCATCAGAGGGAGAGGCTGAGAAGCAAACAGTTGAAGGTATTACAATACTCCCAAAATTTGACAAGCCTTTCCTGGACAAGGATCTGGGCCATGCATTTCTTGTCTGTCCTAGATATATATTTGGAAATATAGAAAGACACTGAGACCCCTATGTTCATTTTTCATATATAACACACCAAGAATGAAAGAAAGATTTGCGTCCATAGAATGAAAGAAAGATTTGCATCCATGATAAAATTAGAGAATCTGCTGCAAAAAAAGCACTGAAGCAGATGCTCTTTAGAAAAACAGGGTGCCATTTGTGATGCCATTTACACTGCAATGCTACTGCAAAAACCTGGCCTGCCCAGGAAGCTGAAGAACCATTCTAGTTCTTCTAGTGAGAAAGGTTACCTTTGGAGATGGTGAGGGAGGGAGAAGAAGAATGATGGATAGCATTGTGGTCTGATTTTAGGACATCAGTCAAAACACTGGTTAGCTCTGGATAACCATGCCCAAACTTGGGGAAGAGGTCAAGATGGGTATTACTCATCTGCCCGGCTATGGGTTCTTAACTTTTTGTTCCTCTAAGAGTTGGGATAGAAGGGTTTATAACTGTTGCAGAGCTTCTCCTTGGCACAGGCTCTGAGGAATTAAATATAGCCGAGTTTTCTATATTGCTACAACTATGGTTCAGCTAGTCACAAACAGGAGAGTAGTGACCAAATAGCAAACTTCTCCCTGATGTTCAACAAACAATTGGTTCTATGTGAGGTGAACTGCTGCCAAGAACACAAAGACTTGGGGCTTTGTGCAGACAAGATCAGGGATTCCCAGTTGCAGAAAAAGGATTATTTAACTCTGCTGGGGGCTGCTCCAGAGCTAAGACTCCACACTTTGCTGTCAGCAGAACTTAGTATTTTAAACTTCTGAAGATGTGCTTTTCTAAATCAACAGTTCCCAGCCAGGTAAAATATAAGCTTTGTAGAAGAGGTTAGAAAATGAGTTGATCTCTGATGTGAATTTTCTGGATTTATGAATACGAGTTCTTAGAAAACCTCTGGCCTAGCTTTTAATGGAAAATAAAGAATTTGAGGTAAAGGTTTGGGGAGGGCAAGGAGCTACTTAATAGCATCTTTCCCAAGTAATGAGTGTGTGTAAGTGTGTTTGTGTGTGTGTATAACTTAATCTTCTCTCTGTCCCCAAGAAATGACTCTGTTCTGTCCATTACCCACCTGTGTGGAGGCAAGATCATTTTTTTTCTTGCCATTCCATTTATAACCACCCTTGCTTTTCTTAACATCTTTATCTTTCAATCTTATATCATCTGACTATACCATTTACTGCTTTCCAACTTACATTCATCAACTGATCTCCAGATTTTTTTTTTTCTGAAATGCCTTAAGGATTGTTGCTGACAATAACTAACCTGTGTTGTCATATTTTTTTTCAGTAATTTCAGATTCCTGGACAATTTGTCCAATGCTCTCATCTTTCAGCTCATTGAATACACACGGTCACCTTGCCTGCATGCATATTTGTTCACTAGGTTTGTGTCTGGTGCTCACAGAAGTGAGAAGAGGGTGCCAGATTCCCTGGAAGACTCATTTCCTTGTTTCCAGAGTTAGAGATCAGAGACTATGCCTTAGCTGCCCTAACAGGTTGGCTTTGGCCACATGGGCTTGATTAGCCAATTAAAAGAGCCACATTAGAAATGAAAAGCAGAAAATGATTTACTCACTATGGTCACAATGGGAAGAGGGACAAAGAGGTGCATCTTCCAGGGGTCCAAACATGAGGATAAAGTTTAAACAGAAGGCATAATTAA
Source organism: Mastomys coucha (assembly GCF_008632895.1). Classification (NCBI taxonomy): domain Eukaryota; kingdom Metazoa; phylum Chordata; class Mammalia; order Rodentia; family Muridae; genus Mastomys; species Mastomys coucha. Next base: position 31,341,773 of record NW_022196906.1, on the reverse strand, counting down.
GCAATCCTGGCTAAGGTATGGTTATTGACCCATAAATGTTTCAGCTCCTGTCTCCTGCAAGGTGCTCTGATAAGTTATTGGCACTCTGGGACATCTCTTTCTAATTTCTAGGAAACAAGTTTCCTATATGACTGTCACCATACTTCACCCCTTCTCAAATCATGAGATTACTGGGGAAAAGTCCTAACGGGGCGATTGCTATAGCCTCTTAATTAGGCTTTTGCCACTTATTCTTATTTCTGTCTAATTCTCAAGACAGCATATGGAATGATTTTTTTTTTTTTAAAGAAAAAGTTGGTACTCATTAGCTCACAGTTCACTAATGGTGCTCCATCTCAACATATTATAGTGCTCAACATGCTCTATGTGGCTTCTTAGGCTTGTCTCGGTTCTTCCCCTTTCATCAGGTTCTAGTCACACTAGCCTCCTTCACTTCTCTTAGTCAGTCAGTGCTCCCACATTAATGTTCACTCTCTATCCGGAAGACAGTGTGTGTGTTTGTATGTGTGGTGGGTGTGTATGTAGAGGGTGTATAAGTGCCTAGGAAGGCTAAAAGAGGACAATGGAGTTACAGGAGATTGTGAGCACGTGGGTGCTGGGATATGAACTTTGGTCCTCTGGAAGAGCAGGAAGCAGTCTTAACCATCTCTCTAGCTCCTACCTGGAACAGTCCTATACCTGGGTATGATGTTTTGTTATTCCAGCCCTTGGAATACTGAGCCAGGAGGAACCTGAACAACCTAGGAGATCCCATTAAAAGCTGTCAAACAATCAACTACCTAAAACCCTCCCTTGAAGAGTATAAAGGCTTGCTCTATGATCATATATAGTTTTTGCTTAAAAGTAGTTTAGTTAAAAAAAAAGTTGGCAGGATATATAGTTCTTGGCTAGGATGTATGAAGCCCTGGGCTTAATTTCCAGTACTGAGTAAAATGAAATATAAACAGAACACAAAGAACAACTTCAATTGCCTTAGTGATGTCTTCTCTGGAAATGTCCTATCAATGTCAATGTAAATTCTCCAATGTATTTTAAATTCTTCAAACAAGGGATCTTTGTTCACTGGTAGTATCTGGAGTACCCAGAAAATATACTGATACATAAAATGCTTGCAATAATATATGTTGTAGTGAAGCCTGGTGACACATGCCTGTAACAGCAGCCATTGGGAAGGCTAAAGCAGGAGGATTGCAAGTTCGAGGCCTGGGCTACATAGTGAGTTCAAGTCCAGCATGGGCAACTTAGTGAGACCCTAACTTAAAAGCAAAAATATTAAGGCGGCTAGGGTTTCCACTAACTTAAAAGCAAAAATATTAAGGCGGCTAGGGTTTCCACTGCTACACTTGCCTAGCTTACCAGAGGCCCTAGGTTCAACCGCCAGCACACATACACACACCTTGAATGAAATGAGTGTATGTCCTTTGGGTTTAATGAAATGTCCCAAGTAGTGTTTAGAGTAGAGATGGAGACCACTTAATAAGTTGTGATGGTCACACACAAGAACATGTCGAGGGTAATCATGAAATAGCGTTGTAAGCCTTAGGAGGGGCATAAAAGCGCAATCTGGTTGATCGTTGGCTTGGTCTGTATCTCGAGGACCCACTGGCAGCATGTTCCAGCTCAATGGTTCTCAACCTTCTTAATGCTGCGACTCTTTAACACAGTTCCTTATGCTGTGGTGACCCCAACCATAAAATTAGGTTGCAACTTCATAACTGTAATTTTGCTCCTGCTGTGAAATTGTATTGTAAATATCTCATTGCAGGATATCTGATATGCGACCCCACCACCACCAAAAGGTAGCGACCCTCAGGTTGAGAGCTGCTGTGCCTTTCCCGGAGATTTCCTCAGCGGTGAACGCTTACTCGCCTGTTCATCGTGTCAGACATCTCAAAAGATTTGAGACGACAACAGCGCCAACACCCACAGAGTGGCCGAGTCTAAGCTCGCCGGGGTTTTCAACAATGCGCTCTAGCCCTCCCAACCAAAGGGCAGGAAGCGGAAATGACGTAACCCCAGCGCTCGGATTCCCCGCCTTCCCAGAACAGGACGGGTGACGACTGCGGAAGGGGCAGGGCAGGCGTCCGCCGCGGAGTAGCAGTTTGCTGTTTGTGCTTTGCGTAGCAGCCCGCGGAGTTTGAGTGTGAGAAGGTTCGGATCGCGGCAGGCTTCACAGGTCTCCTATCCAACTGCCGGAGCCTTACGGGACCCCACCCTCCTGTCCGGGCTTCCGACGTCCCCAACCCCCGTGCCCAGGCTTCTTAGGACCCCCGGCCCCTGCCTGGGCCTCAGACACCCCTCCACCCCTGCTGCGGTGGGCCGGCGCTTTCCCATAGGCGGTCACCTCTCAGACTCAAGTTCTGCCCCTAGCGCCCGCCCTTGCTCACCTCTGCGCAGTTTTTCATCTCCCAAGTGAATCCTCCGTCCTCTCACCTCCATTCCTTCCAGAAAGTAATTTTTAAGCCTTTCTCTTTCGTCTTTATTTCTTGTCGCTCTTTCTTTCTCTTCTAACCAGAAGTCAATGCCAGGAGGTATGGCGCCCCTCAAGAAGCCTCGGAATCCCACAAAATTGCCCCTGGCTTTAAACCCCACGAAGAGCAAGGACGTTTTGGCAGTGCTGGCTGAGAGGAACCAGGCCATAGTACCGGTTGGGGCTTGGGTGGAACCTGCCTCACCAAATTGGTCGGGAATTCCAGCACATGTGAGTGTCAGTTGACCCGGTTACTGTCATCTCTGCCCGCCTTTTTTATTAGCCTTCTCTTAATTTTTGGTGCTTAAAGATGAACAGCTGGAGGATGCTCTTTCCATTCTGACACAGATTATATCCTTTCGTCAAAATTATACAATATACAAAATTACACAATAATGATGTATTTTCCAAAACTTGCTTCATCTTTCGTTGACACAATCAAATATTACTTAGTTCTTACTACATACCAGCAAGTAGACTAGTTTACTTCACAAACATGATTGTTTGCTGTGAAAGGCATAGGCACTTCCCGACACTCTGTAACATAAGAAGAATGACAGTTGGCCACTGTAAATGCAGATAGTGTAGAGGCATTAAAGATGAAGGGATGCCCTTTCAAAAGCTTACATGTAAGCTTTTTATTTATGTAAATATTTGACTGTCTTGATAACAAATGAGAGCAGTTTTGCAAGACTTTTGTTTGGCTTTGTTTAGTATTTCAACAAACTGTTTCTTAGCTCTTTGTTCAAACTTTATTGTGCATAGGGACCAAGTCATGTTCTACACCCCTTGTTTTTAAATTAAATAACATTGCCTAATAAACATAGTAATACATAGCAAGTATTTATGGAATGTAGGAACTATGCAGTGCTCTTAGAATATGCAAGGTACTAAACATGGGTGATTTTAGAGGAGAAACAATATTACGTAAGGATCCGGGAGGTGGCTTACAGGTACTTGTGTGCGAGCCTGATAACTGAGGTTCTAGTCCTGGAGTCCAGGTGCAAGCTGGATGGAGCGGTGTGATCCCCACAGTCCTGAATTGAGATGAGAGTCAGACAGACAGGAGAATCTGCCAGGACCTTGTGTCCTGAAGTGAAGCAGCAGAGATCACAGAGACCCTGTGTAGCGTGTGTGTGCTACTCTGAGGGTCCTTACTTCTTCCACCCTTCTCCACCCCTTTTCTTCTAACCTTTTAACCCCCTGACACTAGATAACAATAATGAAAGGGTAGGGAAGGAAGGAAAGAGATCGCTGAGTAAAGTCAGGGGTTAGAAATAGAAAGGGGGGCAACATTATTGCTAGACTACTTCCTGCTGTTTAGAGGCATCGAGTTCCTTGGGGTAAGTTTGATCTTTGTCACCAGGATATCTAATTTCTTCTTGTCTCTTCTTTGAACACAAAACTACCTAACAAACTGTAAACAACAACAAACCAACAACCCAGCATGCCTCTCAGGGCCCTAGCATTATATACCCTCTGAAAAGTCACCAGAATTCCAAACATCACACAATTGTAGAAACGATCTGCAGCTGGCGGAATCATGCCCTGCTAGGCGCATCATAGTCACCTGCTGTGGACAGTCTGAAGTAGCTCTGTATCGCAATACCTAGGATCAAAATGAAAACACATTCTCACAATATTTGTGTGTTTTAAAGAAAGCAAAACTCCAAAATGTCATTGTAATATACACACTTGTGTATTCTTAGCACCCATATGGCAGCTAACAACTGTTTTTTAACTCCCAATTCTAGAGAATCTGAAGCTTCTGGTCCCCGAGGGCACTGCAGACATGGAGTGTATAGACAAACACCCAAGCAAAACACCCCCCCACACAAAAGATAAAAATTAATATTAAAAAGTTATAAATGGCTAGATGTGGTGGTACACATGCCTTTCTAGCACTGGGGAGGCAGCGACAGGTGGATTTCTGAACCTGAGGCCAGCTTGGTCTGCGTAGGGCATTCGTTCCTAGTCAGACTTAGTAAGACCCTGTCTCAAACAAAACAAAAAACCCCAAGACATCAACACCCTGCAATTATAAATGTTAACAAAAATGCAATATAGTAAGTTAATTTTATTTATGTTCAGTGTATATAGTTACACATTCATTGATTTATGTCTACTTTGCTACCTTTCAGGAAGGAACTTAAAATTAGACTGCATGTGATTAAGTGCTAAGACTGTCTCTCTTAATCAAAGGAGAAGGATATGACTGGGTTGGTTGGGAAAGTTTAAAAGAATCTGGATAAGTAGATATGAGGTGATTCTCCTATTAAGGGGATTAAAGACAGTAGAAAAAAACAGTGGCATTAGAAGGTGGGTTAGCTTGGTTGGAGGGAAGGTTTAGTGGAAGGATGGAGGCTGACAGGATTTGAAGATAAGGAGAGTAGGAAACTATAGAAAGTCTTGACTTTATTCACTATTTAATATTTATAGATAAGTTCCATAGTCAAGCTGTTTTGATTAGATGAATTCAAAATTTTAAGGCTTAGGGAGAGATTAGATTGAGAGGAATAAATTAGAATAAATTAAGGCAATTTAGACATGACGCATAACATCATGAATTTCTTTAGAATGGGGTATAGAGGAGAGGAACACCTTGAAAAGGGTGCATGAAGTGGGAATCAGTAAATAAGAATTGGTACAAGGTTCTGTTATTACTGAAGTCAGTATACTTTAGCAAACTTTTAATTCCATCTATTTATTTGTCTGTGTGTGGTGCAGAGGTCTGAAGGTTTGTAGAAATTGGTTCTCTCCTCCCACCTTGATGTGGAGCTTGGTGATGGCACTCAGCTCCTCAGAGCCTTTACCTGCTGAGCTATCTCACTGCCCCAGTACATCTTTTTAATGACTAAGACACCTTTACAGTGTCAGTAGTATCATACTGTTCAAAATCTTTTACCATAACATAAAAATAGTTTTAACTTCTCACATAGTCAGAATATTAAAGTCTTGAAACACATACAAATTGTCTCCTTTTCTCCTTTTAAATAATTCTACGACCATTTCCAGTCAAAGGGACTTTGATCAAGCATCTGATAGAACCCTTTATTACTAAAACATTGGGAATCCACTCTTAGTAATAGCCCCGGCACTGTCAATTCAGAGATATGTAAATAGTTACTTCGAAAGCTTGTCTACTCTAAGGATATTCCTATTCTAAAGAAGAACTTAACATTTTAAGGTTTGTAAAAACCTCATAGCTTCAGAAATTCATTTGTCTTTGTTAGTTAAATTATTGGTAAATCAAATTAATTTGGTAAGTTAAATTATTAGGAAAAGTCACTATGGTCTTATGTATGATTTCTCTTGCATGTTAACCGCCCTCCCCTTATCTTTTGTTATATAACAAATCATACCAGAACATAGTGGCATAAAGCAGGCAATACTATGTGTCAGGAGTTTACACAGGATAATGTGGCATGTCTTATCTGCCTCAGTATCCTGGGCATCAGCTGAGCAGCTTAAGTAACTGTATATCTGAGACATCTTAATGAGTCTGGATGTTAAAGTTCTGAGTTTTTTGTAGGCTGTAATGTCCAATAAGGCTTTTTCATGTGTGTGGTCTTTGGGCTACGATGGTTAGAATACCCGGGAGCTGACTAGATATCTTTCCATACCATATGGCTAATTTGGCTAGCTGTGCTTCCCTCCAACATGGGAGTCTCAGAGTCAGAATTCTTTGGTGATACTGGCTTTCCCCATGGTGGGCATTCCAGAGCTCCAGTAGAAGTTGCTTAATGGCCTTAATGGGGAAGTCATAGACCCAATGCTTCTGCCTCATTGTGTTGTTTATACAAAGACAGATAAATTCCGTGTGGGAAAAGACTACACAATAGCATCAATTCCAAGAGACTTGATTTATTTAGGTCGTTCAGTCATTTTTGAAGAATAATTTCTGAATAATTTAAGCATTATTTCCATCATACATAACATATCCAAAGAAAGGAGTGTTAAACATTTCCTACTTTCAGAATTCATAATCTATGAGGAGAGTTAATAAGTGCTATATTTTAATCATATTAAATGAAAAGTGCTGTAGCAAAGGGCTCAGAGGAAAGTGCTGGGTTACAGGATAGTCTTGAAGACTAAGGAGGCCTCTGCTAGGTGGGTGAAAGGAAAGCTAAATTAAACATGGAGTGAAAGGCATTTGGGAGACAGAGACAGGAGTATGAGGTCATCTGGCACTATGTAGTGGATTGTAGACTAGTTAGGGCTATAGGAGTGACATGTCCCCTTCCATCCACAAAAGGTGGCTAATTCTAAGTGTGAAGACACTAGACATTGGGAACATGTCTGGTGAATGGTAAGTCTGTTTACTTATATTAGGAACCATAACACAAATGGGTCAAAAATCACTTTCTTAAGAATTAATGAAGATATCTTTAGCTTTAGTTTAATAAAACATTAAAATTTGATACAAATGTTCACAAATTCCATTTTTGTTTTAAAGCTTCTGATTTACTTTGAGTTCTGTACTCCATGATTACACTTAGATCAATGGTTTTGAACTATTATTTCCTTGCTTTTCTGGAAAGAGCAGATTATAGAACTGAGCTTTTCTTAATCACAATTATATGCTAACTTTTCTGCATTCATGACATTCCTCATGGGCCAAATCAATGACATTTAAGTCCACTTTCTATTTTATTTCTTTAAAGACTTCAGCATACATAGTTGAAGAGGAAATAAAGGAACAGCAGCGAAGAAAGCAAGAGTCTCTGAGACATTTTCAGAGACAAGTCAGACACCGGGTCAATCAGCAGGTTAAGCTGAGGAAAAAGCAGCAGCTTGACAAATCTTACAAAGCAGTAAGTTCTGAGGTAGCATGCGTGGGCATGCTGTGAAGCTGTGCTGTAGCACTTCTCTTTTTGATTCTGGTTGTTAAAATCCAAATCTCTACTGTATATAACCAATTTTCGTGTAGAGAAACTGTTGTGTTCCTACTTGCTTTTTATCCCTTTCACTAAATATGTTAAAAAAAAAAAAAAGCCAGGATTTTGAGTACAGATTTAAGTTTGAATTCTATCTTTGTCACCTAGCTTTGTGACCTTGGGCTAATTACTTAACTTTTCTGATTGCATAATAGTTTCCTTATTTATAAAGTAGACAAATGCTGAGTATGGAAGCTCATACCTATAATTTCAGTACTTGGGAGGCTAAGGAGGCTAAGGAAGATCGCCATGAATTCTAGACCTGGACTACAGAATGAGACCTTGTGTCAAAAAAAAAAAACATCAATATATACATATGGATGACTTATGTATCTATATGATATATGATATATGTACATATATATGTGATATGTGAATGAACAGAACAGATAGGGAATTTATTAGAGTGACTTACGGGCTATGGTCCGATGTCTGTGTCTGATGGAGAGACCAGGAACCCTATAGTCACTCAATCCATGGGACTAGATGTTTTTGCAGTCCTAATCTGGTGCTAGAGTCCCAGAGGCTCCTTAGAGAACTGTTACTCTTTAGTTTGGGTTGGGATTCCAAAGAAGTAGCTTCTAATACCAATTACTCAGCAACAGGATTGATGAGCTTGCAAGTGAAAATGAGAGCAAGCAGGCAAGAAACCAAAAGCTTTCCTCTTCCATATTTTTTGTGTGGGTTGCCACCAGGAGGTGGCCTAGATTTAGGGTGTGTCTTCACACCTCATCTCATCCATTCAAAGAAATCTTTCACAGGTGTGCTCATCTGCTTAGCTTTTAGTGGATTCCAGAAGTAGTCAAGATGTCAGCCACAATTAGCTATCCCAATGTGATATGATACTTAAGCTTATAGGATTGCATAGGAACTAGGTGAGATAGCCTATTTAAATTATTATCACATTTTAGTTCCATCAGCTAAGGCCTCCTCCCCTGACTCCCTTGTTCCAATTGAAAATCTTTTGGCTGCTAGAAGGCATTACTATGTTAGAATGGAGTAGAGTCTCATTAGCCCTCCTTTTTCCTTTGTGTAGGCAGAAAAGGAAGGCTCTATAGCCATGCGGTATTCAGATTCGGCTCATTTAACTTCTAAAAGGACAAGTGTTTTCCCTAGCAATTTGAATGCTACTGTTGGAAGTTTTAGGTTACCCACTTCCCAGGTGCTTGGTGATGCAACAGAAGATGGAGAGAATCAGAATCTGTTGTTTCAACAACAAGCTCAAGCTGTAAGTACAGGTACATTTTATTTTCTGTTTTGATGTTTCCCTTCACTCCTCTAATGTATAGATATGATATATTCAGGGTATAAAATAGATATTAGGAGTTGACCTACTGACTTTACCTTTTTTCTTGTGTGTATGTGTGGCGTATATGTATGGGCTTGTGATGTGTGTGTGTATATGTGTGCATGTATAGGCTTGAAGTTAACATCAGTTGTCTTTCTCAGTCACTTTCCACCTTATACTTTGAGACAGGGTCTCTTACTGAATTTGGTGCCCCATTCCCTGTCTCTGATTCCCATATGTGGAATTTGGCTTTTTATATAGGTTCTGGGGATATGAACTCTGGTCTTCACAGTTTACAACCAACTCTACCAGCTGAGCTCTCTTCCCAGTTCAAACAACAACAACAATTTTCTCCTCCTTCTTCTTCTTCTTCTTCTTCTTCTTCTTCTCTTCCTTCTCCTTCTCTTCTTCCTCCTCCTCCTCCTCTTCCTCTTCCTCTTCTTCCTCTTCCTTCTTTTCCTCCTCTTTCTTCTTCTCTTTCTTCTTTTGCCACTTTTTATTAAAAGTGGGATAGTGTTTATTTTCAGTTTTCAAAAATTATTTATTTGTGGATTGAATGGGTAGTTGGTTGATAATGTCTTGCTGTGTAGCCTAGCCTGATGTGAGACCCACAGTCATCTTCTTTCTATCTCCCAAGTACTGGGGTTATAAAAATGAACCATTATATGTTCCTTATTTATGAATATGCTTTTTATACTCATTTGTTTTCGATAAGACATTGTAGAACTGTCTATAAAGAAAGGTATCAAAAGTCTAGAATTAAAATTTATTAGTCTCAAGTCAAATAATATCAAATTTCCCAATTGTACTAGAATTATGTTCTATATATGTTATCGTCAGTTTGTTGTTACAGACAGAAATGATCTTAACCATTGATGCCAAGGTTCAATACAGTTAAATAGTGTTTTATTACTTTTTTTGCTCCTCTTTCTTTTGTCTTTTAAACTAATTATCACACTAAATTTATCTGTACTATATGTCAGGTAATAATCTAGTAAATTTTTAACATCCAGAATACTTGGAAAAAAATTTTAGTGACCTTTTTAATGTAGCTAATACTTAAAAATTAAAGCACTGTGAGAAGCATCATCCTTCCCATCCAGTTAGTTCCTTTTTTGGTTACCTGAGCTTTTGTTGATGTGTTGTTTACCTTTGCTTTAAGAATTGTTCTTCTTTCTACTTGAAAACACATATTTAGGGATAGTGTGAAAAATAAATGTGGAAAACGATGACCATGTGAAAACAAAAGCTGTTTTACAGCCAGGCAGTGGTGGCGCACGCCTTTAATCCCAGCACTTGGGAGGCAGAGGCAGGCAGATTTCTGAGTTCAAGGCCAGCCTGGTCTACAGAGTGAATTCCAGGACAGCCAGGGCTGTACAGAGAAACCCTGTCTCAGAAAAAAAAACCAAAAGAAACAAACAAACAAAAGCTTGTTTTACTCTAAGTTAATGTGCTTTTCCAAGTCCTTGCATAGCTTCAGGAATTGACCTAACTGGGGCAGCAAGACAGATATATAGGGACACATGAACAAAAAAGCTGTGATCAGGTAGACTGGGCTCTCTGATGGAGAAGCTACATCACCCTGAAGTTCAGTGTGATTATTATATACAGTTGAACAGTGAGGCATGTTACTGTATACAGCTGAATTGAGGAAGCAGGGTTTATGGTATACAGCTGGATCAGGGAGGTATGTTTAGCTAATCTCAGGAGCTGTCTCTGTAGGGGAACAGTTTTTGGGTCATAAATATCAGTGAGGAGTAGGAGGAAGCTATGTTAAATATTTTTTTGCATACCTTAGAAACATCTGCACATGGAGCAGAGAATTTGCCATCCCTTGTTGAGGTTTGGTTTGTTGCTATGCATTGTGTTGCTAAATACCAAGATCTGGTTGCCTCAGGGATGAGGAAATCCTTATGTACACCAAATGATGTTATGTAACCTTATTCCTTAATCTAAAACTATTGGTTAAGTAAAGATACCTACAGTCTATAGCTGGGCAGAAGAGAGGTAGATGGGGCTTGGGTTCTGAGGCAGAGACAAGGAGGAGAGAGGTGAAGAGAGAAGACGCTATGGGTTATAGGACTGTGAGAAATGGCCATGGGGGCTGGCCAATTGGAGCAAGAGCAGCCCCGATGGAACATGGCGTATCTTAGATTTATTGACAGGAAAAGAGATAAAATAGCTTAGAGTGTTTGATATCTGCTCATCTGTAGTATTGCTTAGGCTTATTATAAATATAAAGGTTTTGGATCTTTTTTCTGGGAACTAAATGATCTAAGATCATTTAGAAACCCCCAATTAATTTTTATTACAACAATCCCTCTGAACTCGTCCAGGGAAGGGTTTGCTACTAGCAAGGCATTGGAGTCTGTGGTAGTTTGAAAGAAAATGGCCTCCATAGGCCCATAGCTGGTGGCAGTATTGGGTGTGGTCTTGTTGGAGGAAGTGGTCACTTCCCAAGGGCTTTGAGGTCTCTAATGTTTAAGCCATGCCTAGTGTGACAGTCACTTTCTGCTGCCTGCTGTTCCTGATGTAGAATTCTCAGTTACCTCTCCAGCACCATGTCTGTCTGCCTGCCACCATGCTTTCTCCCGTGATGATGACTGACTGAACTTCTGACCTGTGAGCCAGCCCCCATTAAATGTTTTCCTTTATAAGAGTTAATGTGATTATGATGTATCTTCAGAGCAATAGCAATTCTAACTAAGACAGAATTTGGTACCAGAGACCGGGGTATTGGTGATAGGCCTGTATGCCCATGGTTTTGTTTGGATTAGAAAAGCAGTTGGATTCTTTAAGTGGAACCCAATGGGCTGTCCTGTTAGGAATGTGAAAGACAGGGTGCTGAGGGTGATTTGAACTCTAGGGGCCTGGCTCAAGAGGTTTCAGAGGAGAAGACTGTTAGTATGTGGCCTAGAGACTTTTTATGATATTTTGGTGACAAATGTGGCTGCTTTCTGCCCTTATTAAAACAATCTGCCTGAGGCTAAATTGAAGTGTTTGGGTTAGTTGTGTTGCCAGTGAAAATTTCAAAATACTCTAGAATATACTCTGTCATGTAGTTATTAGTATTCACTCTTATGAAGATCTATAGTGAAAAGGAACAAACTAAGCAAAGAAAAATACAAACTATACAGAGCCAGGCATGTGGCGGGGTGTGTCCCTGCATGGAAGCTTAGAGAGGCCATTAGGTGAAGCTGTGAAGGTGAATTGCCTTGGAGACCCCAAAATGTTGGAGATGGCTAGCATTATGTGATATCTGCTGAGGAGAGCTGCTTACAGGGAGTGGAAACAGCCCAAGAGAAAGAAGTTTGCTGCGGTTAAGAAAGCTGACAGGAGTTGGAGATGTGAAGAACATCAGATGTGGAGATGTAGGGTTGGAGCTTGCCCAAATGGTCTTGCTTTGAATCAGTATTTCCACACTGTGCTCCCTGTCCTCCCTTTTGGAATCGGAATGTATATCCTGAGTCATTATATGTTGGAAGTATGTCATCTGCTTTTTGTTTTGATTTTATAGGGGATTATAGTTAAGAGATTGCATGAGTATCAGAAGAGATTTTGAACTTGGACTTTTAAACAGTGGTGAGCCAGTTAAAGACCATAAAGACTTTTGAAGTTGGACCTAATGCATTCCTGCATTATGATATGCCTACAAGCCTATAGTGGCCAGGGAGTGGAATGTGGTGGTTTAAAAGAAAATGCCCCCTTAGACCCATAGTAATGGCACTATTAGGAGGTGTGGCCTTGTTGGAGGAAGTGGTAACTGTGAGGAGGCTTTGAAGTCTTTGATGCTCAAGCCATACCCAGTATGGCAGTCATTTCTTAATGCCTGCTAATCTAGATGTAGAACTCTTAGCTATCTCTCCAACGCCATGACTGCCTGCATACTTCCTACCATGATAATAATGGACTAGACCTTTGAACTGAATGCCAGCCCCAATGAAATGCTTTCCTTTATAAGAGTTGATGTGATCATGGTGTCTCTTCACAGCAGTAAAACCTTAAGACTGGGTCCTTGACATGGCTGTGTCCATTCAACAATACACATTCATTCAGAATTTCCTCATTCGTGACAGCGATTAGTCATTATTAAATTGTCTTTTATGTATAAGTATAAAGTGTATTAGGAGAGACATGCTATCATCTTCAAATCTTGTTTTTAATTTATTTTACCCTAAACTTTTTTCATTGCTTGGGGGCATTGTGTGATTTGTAGTAATCATTTTTATAATTATTTTAATTGTCTTTTTTAAGTCTATTAAGTAGGACCCAGACATCGTGATACATACTTATAATCTTAGCCTTCAGGAATCAGGTCAGTAATATAAAAAGTTTGAGGCCATACTGGGCCATGTAGACTCTGCCTTAATAAAAAAGAAAGAAAAGAAAAAAATGAAGAATTTATTAAACTAGACCCAGGATACATTATAAGCAATAGAAGAGTGAAGGCTAGGCTCAGGTTTTACTGTCTTGATTATAACTATAAATTTCATTGTAATAGAGTTTCTGCTGGCTTGAACACATTAGTCAGTATGTAAGTGAATACATTATATGTGTTAAGCATTGTAGGGGGTATTAATAATATGTGAAATAGGACCCACTATGAGTTTATATTTCCAAAGAGATATACTACAGTCTGTTATACCCCAAAGGTTGTGCCTTGGGAATTCCAAAATTTTAAATTATAAGGGAAGAGTACAGGGAGAATTCCTGAAAGAGGCAGAATTGAACTGTTTATTTTGAATTGGAATGCTGAACTGAATTGATAAATTTGACATTTTGAGATAAGAACAGTAAAAAGTGTAGGATCTGTAATGTGCTTTGTATTGTCTAGAATAAGTGGTAAAGTCTCTAGTTGGTATTTTATGAAGGAAAAGAACAGAAATGAGGTGAGGTAGGAAATCAGGTTATAAAGAACCTTAGTATTATGAAAGTTTAAAAGTTTGTATACATTCTTCTCCCCCTTTTTTTTGTTCTTGAAAAGAGATGGCTTACTAAAGGATGTTGGGTGACTTATTATTAATTTGGTCCTGTGAACTCTTTGCCCACACAGCCAATTGTTTTTATTCTTACTATTTCTATTGCACTTTTAATCCACTAGATGTCATTGTGAAACCAGACAATAAAATTGTTAAAGCATTAACACCTTTACTTTATCTAGAACTGACTAAATAATGGCAAAAACAATTTAGTTTCTGAATGTTAGTCAACTTTTCAGTTTTTGTTTCTTTAAGCTATTGAAAAATAGAATATTGGGGTTGGGGTTTTAAGGTTTTTGTTTCCTAACTTTATTTTATTATTTAATAAGATTGGGTATTTTACCTGTATGCATATGTATGTGCATTACGTGTGTACAGTGCCTGCAGTGGCCAGAGGAAGGCATTAGAACCCCTGGAACTGGGGTTACGGAAGGTCGTGAACTGTTGTGGGTGCACAGACTTGAACTAGTGTCCTCTAGAAGAGCAGTCAGTGCTCCTAACTGCTGAGTTGTCTCTCCAGCCTCTGGTATTGATTGGGTTTGGTTTGGTTTGGTTTGGTTTGGTTTGGTTTAGTTTAGTTTTGTTTTTTTTTCCAAGACAAGGCTTCTCTTTGTAACAGCTCTGGCTGTCAAAGACCTCTGCCTGCCTCTGCCTGCCTCTGCCTGCCTCTACCTGCCTCTACCTGCCTCTGCCTGCCTCTGCCTACCTCTGCCTACCTCTGCCTGCCTCTGCCTGCCTCTGCCTGCCTCCTCTGCCTTGGGAGTGCCACCATGCCTGGCCAGCATTGGGTTTTAAAGCTTATCTGATGTTTAAATATTTAAGGATAAAATGATTTGGCATCTGGAATATACTTGATAATATAAGCATCAGCTATTGTCTTAATTGTCTTGCTATTACCTTGATTAAATACCTTGACAAAAGCAACTTAAGGGAGGAAGGGTTTATTTTGGCTTATAGGTCAGGGCAGTAGTCCACGAGGCAGCAGGCAAGGAAGGTGTGGTGGCAGGAGCAGGAAGCTAGCTGTTCACATTGCATCTTGCTCAAAAAGCAGAGTCTGTAGGAAATGCAGCCGTGCTAAAGCCTCAGAGCTCACCACAGTGACCTCCTTCCTCCAGCAGAGCTCTGTCTTCTAAAGGTTTCATAAGTTCCTCTTCCAGCTGGGGATCAAACATTCAAATGTGAGACCTTTGACATTCAGGCCACAGGATGTAGAGCTATAGAGAAGGCAGGTTTGTCTAGGAGTTAATGCAAAATCTGGGTAATATGCTTGAATTTTATGTACTTATTTATACTTCCTCTAAGTGGAAGGAAGGAAGGAGTAAAGAAAGGAAGGAAGGAAGTGAGGAAGGAAGGAAGTTCATAGGTGAAGGCTGCTCATCCAGAGAACTCAGGTTTAGTTCCCACCATTCATATGGCAGCTCACACCTGTCTGTGAATCCAGTTCCAGAAAATCTGATGCCCTCTTCTGCCCTCTGCAGGCACTGAGCACACATGACTAACAGACTTACATGCAGGTACAATGCTCATGCACATAAAACTAAAATGAATAAATCTTAAAAAAAACAAAACAAAAGCAAAACCACACTCAAGCATATGAAATAAATAATTCTAACATATTTTAAAAAGATGAAATAAACAACATTTTTATGGGCCAGTGGCTCAGTGTAGGAAGGCACTCGCTGCCAAGCCTATTGATCTGAGTTCAATCTCAAGGATAGTTCAATTTCACTCCTACATAGTGAAAGGAGAAAACCAATTTCTGCAGACTGTCTTCTGGCCTCTGTATTTCCACTGTGATTTGGTAGGGACACTTGTTTTAACAGGTAAAGGTACCTGATACCAAGCCTGATGACCTGAGTTTGATATCTGGTACCCATATGGTGGAAAGAGAGAACCAACTCCCACAAGTTGTCCTCAGTCCTTCAAGCATTGGCGTACATGCACACACTAAAAAGCCCAATAATAATAAATTAACTCTAGAAAAATAAAAAAAATGTGTTTTGGCTAGTTTTTCTATTTGTCTTACTACCCAACCTCCTTCTAATACTTGATATTCCCTACTTATTGAATGGCCAAATGTAATTAGGAACAGAAACCAAGGAACCAGAGCTGCAGAGTGGGAAGAGTTCCAAGCGGCCACAGCCTCTTCTGTTAGTACAGATATTTACCTTACAGACTTGGATGCTATGGCGTCTCTTGGTTGTCTCATTTAACTGTACTTCATTCTTACCATATAACACATTTATCTTTAGAGCATGCAAGTTTAGCACTGTTTCTTTTCAGACTATCATGGTTTGTTATAGTTTCCTGTTTCTCACTGAATATTTTTGCTATCTTGATTTTTTAAAATAATTTTTTAAAGTAGTATATACAATAATTTCATTATGAGATTTTTATGTCTATTGTTATATCATGCTCTTAATTGCTCTCTTCTACTGTTTTCTGTTCTCTATCCTTCTTCCTTTTGCTAGCCTGCCTCTCTCTTTTTCTCTCTCCCCACTTTTTCTCTCTCTAAAACCTAGATTCTTTAGAAGTTAAAATATGCCAGGCAGTGGTGGTGCATGCCTTTAATCCCAGCACTTGGGAGGCAGAGGCAGGCAGATTTCTGAGTTCGAGGCCAGCCTGGTCTACAGAGTGAGTTCCAGGACAGCCAGGGCTACATAGAGAAACCCTGTCTCGAAAAACCAAAAAAAAAAAAAGAAGTGAAAATGTGGTATTTTGTTCTTTTCCTTATTATCCCCTTGTTCTTCTCTCCTTTTTAGACCTCTTCTTATTTCTTAATCTCCTTTTCTTTCATATTGTGTGTATGTGTATGGTGCTCACATGCATATGTGCATGCACAGATTTTGTGTGTACATAGATTTTGTATATAAGAGAAAATGTGATAATGTGTTTGTTTGAGTCTTGTTTCATTTAGCATCGTGATCTCTAGTTCTAGTTACATGCAAATGACATTTCATTCCTTTTTATGGATGAATACAATTCCAATGTGTCCTGGATACATCTTAAATTGATAGAGAGTTCCATAGCAACAAAGTAGAGTAGCATTTTCTAAATATCAATTCCTATCTATGACCTACATAGTACTATTAGTTTTATTCAGTTATGTATAAATTCTTGTCTTTCCTATGGGCAGAATTACATGATCAAATTAAAAGCTAAAGAAAGAATATAATAAATATTATTACATTTTACTCTGTATATTTACTGTTTTAAATTTGTTTTATAATATAATAATATTGGTCTAGATTTTGACATTTAAATCAAAATTTGTTTATATACTATAATTTTTATTTCATCAGGCAAAAGTCTTTTTGCTAGTGAGTAAAACTGTTTTTAAGCATGATAGATTTTTCTGTTGTTGTTACATGTAAAAGACGCTGTATCAAGACCTGTATTACTTGATATGCAGCTATTTAGCCACTGTTTCAAGCAGGTAAGGCTGGGGAGGAGGCTGTCAACCTTTAGTAGAGCTTGTGAAATACCTGTTTTCCTCAGAAGGCACTAGAAATGGCCCTTTATCACAAAGAGGATACTGTCTTTTAATAGTGAGTGTGAGTGAACGTTTGTTAAACTGATGTTTCTATTGGATGGAAGAAAACCTAGGCTTGTGTTCTCTAGGATATGCCTAAGGTCTGAAATGAAATAGTATGTGTGTGTAGTTGTGTACACAAATAAAAGAATAAGGTGTATGTCATATCTATATTTTAAAAACAGAAATACTCTGCCCATTTCACCCTCCTCAGAAGCAACTATTTGTTTTTTGTTTTTCTTTTTTTAAGTTTTATATTTTGGTAGCAACATTCATGTTTCTAAATAATAAGCTGTTCTGTAAGAAAACTTTAGCTGGGGAGATTCAACACACAGGTCTACTCACTAGTAAGCGTGTTTGAGTCTCTGGTCAGCTCTGTGCACCTCAGCTTTGGTCAGAAGTAGATGCTCAGACTTTATCGCTTACTTTGGGAGAGGGCTAGTGAATCTGGTCAGTTCAGCTATTTTGAATTGTTTACCATCCTGTTTAAAGACTTCCCTGCAGGATGGGGACCGAGTATTTCAATCTCAGAGGGAACTGTCAACACACATGAGCATATGGTAAAGAGTTATTGATGTTCCACTAGGAAAGGTGAGGCTTTGGCTCTCTTTTCTTTCCCTCTTGCCATTTCAAATGTACCTTTCCATCCTATACCCTCTCTTTATAATATTACTATATTATAATCTTGCTTAGATAGAGATTCAGCACAGCCGAACTAGGTGGTAACTGCAATTACTTTTTTATCTGGAGTTATATTCATTCTTTTTTATTTTTTAGGTCTTCTGTACAGTTTTGAAATTTTCATTTCCACTAGGGAATTGTTTATATTTTTAAATTACTGTTTAATTTATGTTGATGTGTATGTTGGGGAGTGGGGCTCATGGAGGCCAGAAGAAGAGGTCAGATCTTTTGAAGCTAAAGTTAAGGCAGTTGTAAGTTGCTCCACATGGATGCTGGGACTAAAGTCAGACCCTTTGGAAGAATAATATGTGTTCTTAGAGCAGCTGAGCCATTTCAGGAGCCTATTTGTTTGTTCCAGGCTTTCCTGAAATTTACTACATAGCAGAGGCTGGCCTTGAGATTGCAGCAATCCTGTTGCTGGAGTCTCCCAAGTGTTGGGATTGCAGGCATGAGCCACTACAATCAGCTCCATCAAACAAGTTTAAGTCTTGGCGATTCATTTAGTCTGTTATTAATTAGTAATAGCTGGTGAAAGAATGAGTTATACGTCTAGTTTTGTATGAAAAAGATACTTTTAAAGTTTGTGTTTTGGGCCGGGCGGTGGTGGCGCACGCCTTTAATCCCAGCACTTGGGAGGCAGAGGCAGGCAGATTTCTTTGTTCAAGGCCAGCCTGGTCTACAGAGTGAGTTCCAGGACAGCTGGGGTTATACAGAGAAACCCTGACTCATTAAAAAAAAAAAAAAAATTTGTGTTTTGAATATATTTTTAAATATATATGTATAAGTACACATACATAGTAATTACCATCATCTTGCAATACCAGTGTTTTTATACTAATTTCTTTTAATTATTAAATAATTTTATACTAATAATAGCTATTTTCTGTTTTTGTTTTGTGTGTGTGTGTGTGTTATGTACATCTAGATTACCCAATTTAAATGACTTCAAGTATCAGAAATGTATTGGTTCATGGTTCTAGAAGATAGATATCTAAACTTGATCCTAATCGAGGTAGTTGCAGAGACACACACCTACAAATTTTAGGAGAAAATATGTTCCTTAACTTTTCCAGCTTTTGGTGTTTATCTACTGCCTTTTCTTGTAGCTACAGTCTATCAGCCTTTGTCTGCATCTTCACATTATCTCCTCCTTGCTAAATCTCCCTCTGCTGCATCACACTTGTGATGGCAGTTAGTGCTCATGTGGATAATATGGGATTGTTTCCATATATCAGTATTCTTAACCATATCTGCAAGGGCTCTTTTTGCCTTATAAAGTGTCATTTAGGGGACTGGTGAGATGATTCAGCAGTTAAGAGCACCAACTGCTCTTCCGGAGGTCATGAGTTCAAATCTCAGCAGCCACATGGCGGCTTACAGCCATCTGTAAAGAACCCATGGGCCTGAGCAAGCCATGGCTGGAGCAAGAGGGAGAAAGGAAAGGGGGAAAAAGAGAAAAAAAAAAGTGTCATTTAGAGTTCCAGGGATTGGGATGTGTTATTTTTGGATAGCCAGTATTCAGATTGTTAAGTGTCATTGAAAAGGCTTTCACAAGGTTGAAGTTTGGCTAAGTGTTAGAGTAATGAAAGGGAAACAGAACACGGTGCTTTTTCTGGCTGTTGGACCAGTTGGAAAACCTGCTTATGACTCAGACTCTAAAAGAAATTAGTAATTGATGAAAAATGAAGATTCTAAACACCTGTTTTTAGATGCTTTACAACATACTACAACTATGTTGCTTAACTCCAACTGCACAGAATGTGTGTTTGCATTGTGAATGACTGTCTTGATTTCTGTAGCTACTCTGCACTTGATCCAGAAGTGTTCTTTTTGGTAGAATAAAGAGTAATGTTTCAAACTGTTTTATCTGGCTAGAAGTGAAGCTCTGTAGAAGCAAGGACTAAGGAGAGAAGACAAGCTGTGGAACGTACGTCTAGTAGTAAGAGGGCTTTTTGTTTTTATCATTAGCTTGTTATTAGTAAAAATTAGGTAGTATTGATTACTATATTGGTAAGTCCAGTTTTCTTCAAGGAAGACTTGATACCATTAGCATCTTTTTTTTAAGGAGTGGGCTAGAAGTATTCTAGCCTTGCAGTATAGTTCCTTTAACTAGTGTGGAAATGTCCTTTACCCAATGCCTTACTTATCCGAAAATAAAAAGATACATAAGTTTCTTTTTCTTCTAAGTGAACATTCTTTGAAGATTTGAGAGAGATAAAATAGGTTGTGCTCTTATTGTAAAAGAAAATAATCATGTACTAAAATCATTAGAACAAAGAGTAAATATAAAATTATGTGATGGTCACATGTCAGTTATTTCGTAGAATGGTTGAAACAAATTGGTTCTTTTATACCAATTTGTTTTTATACCAATTGGTTCTTTTTATACCAATTTCTTTTATACTTTTATACATGTGCATTCTACATTAACTTAATTTGATGGTTAGCCTTCATCATCAACTTGACACAATCTAGAATCACCTAGGGAGAGAGTTTCAGTGAGGGAATATCTGCATTGGGTTGGCCTGTGCACATGTCTGTGGAAGGTGTTTGAATTAAGATCATTGATGTGGAAAGACCCAGCCCACTGAGGGTAGTACCATTACCTAGGCAAGGGGTTCTGAATTATAACAAGAAAGGAGAAATCAAATTGATTACAAGCAAGGAATCAAGTGAGCATTTATGCATTCATTTCTTTCTGTTCCTAACTTGCTATAATGTGACTAGCTCTTTGAATTTCCTGTCTTGGTTTCCCTACAATGATGGACTATAGCCTGGAGTTGTAAGATGAAATAAACCACTATTCTCACCCCCACCTCATTCCCTGAGTTGCCTTTGTTAGGGTATTTTTATCACAGCAACAGAAGAAATGATATTTAGGATATTTTGGAAGGCTTCCTGGATGAAAAAAAAATCTGAAAAAAGGCTAGTGTTAGTTTAAAGTGAGGTAGGTAGAGAAAAGATTCATGTAAATAAGGAATTTAGAATTTTTGGGAAACTAGGTATGGAGTCTTGTAAGAAAGAGTAATAAAAACAATGCTAGATGAATAAAGGTAAGGAATGTACTTGCTCAATAATTTCTAAGTATATTTAGATATTTGACATTTTATGTATAAAAGATATGTATCATTTAAAATAGATTTGATTAATAAATGTTAAATCAAGTCACAAAATTACCAAGTTTTATCTTAGAATATTGGCAGCAATATATAAAGCAGTGTCAGATTAAAGTCTCCTTTGCAGGTAATCCTCTTGTCCTAAGTCTGGCATCTTTTAATAATAGAGACCTGATTTCCTGTTGGAACAGGAGTGTATCTGGTATTAAGACTTTAACCTGTTTTTGTTTTCTTTTTTCTACCTTTCTCTGGCAGCTTAGTCAAACTATGAAACAGGCACGTTACCAGCTGGCATCCTTTAAAACTGTGAGTGAAAAAAAGACATTAGTGTTTCCAAATGGTGGAAGGAAAAGCTCTCCAACACAAGAGGTATATTAATTTCCAATATGCTGCTTAAAAAAATGTGAAAATATAGTTAGCAGTTTCTTTTTATATCAACATAATTTAGAAATGCTAAATAATTGGAAGTAATCTTTAATATTCCTTAATAGGGAATGCTTGAATAAATTAAGACATATCTAAATATAGCCATTCTTTTAAAAAATTATATATCTGAATAGTATGTGAAAATTAGGAAAAACCTTTAACTTAAAAAAATTATGATATACAATTATAATTCTGTAGTGTTAATTTAAAAAAATATATGTGTGTATTTAACAAATGTTGACATTCTGTTGGTGAAAATAAAGACAGAGATCTGTCAGGGGACATTTGTACTAGTATGGAAGTATATAATAAATAAGTAAATAACCAGAATCTGAAATGAGAAGTTGTGTGTGATAAAGAAAAATGAGACAGGGAGAGAATGCTATGTGTACAGACAAACACTTGGATAGAAATGGTACAGGAACTTAGTACTAGTCTTCCTTTCCTCCCTTGAAATTGCTGAGAATCAAATTCAGAGCCTCATATTTTTATATAATATTATAGATGATTTTTATTTCCCTCTGTCTTTTTATTTTATAATGTATATGTTTTACTTTCTAATAAGAAAATAGTAAATTCTATTTTTGTTTGTTTTTCAAGACAGGGTTTCTCTATATAACCTTGGGTGTCTTGGAACTAACTTTGTAGACTAGGTTGGGCTCACAAAGATCCCCCTACCTCTGCCTCCCAAGTGCTGGGATTAAAGGTGTTCACTGTCACTGCCTGGTGTGAGTACTGTTTTCAATAAAGGAATTTAATTCTAAACTTAAGTTTAGAATGAAAAATTAGAAACTAAGTGTAGATCCAGACTTAAAAGTATATTTAGGCTTATACTTGTAAAATAATATTGTTTGGATGTCCTACTTATTTCAGATTTTACTAGATGGATGCTCAATTTGTGTGTTTTCGTGTGTTTGCTCATTAACTTTGAAATTTTGGTGGCAGTATGTAATAAAGTAGATACTTAGGCTTTTTAGTGTATTTACGCCATAAACTGTTTCTCAGTTCTTTCCCAGTTTCAGTGCCTACTTGGCATATGGCATGGACCATACACATTGTGTATTGCTTAACTACAGCAATACATTCAAAGAAATGTGTTGCTAGTCGATTTCCTTACAGTGTCAACTCATAGTGCATTCACATACAAACTAAAGGTTACAACATCATTCTTTAGATGATAATTTTATGGGACCCCCGTCACATAGGTGGGTTTTTCTTTTAAGTGTTGCAACATGGCCTTCAAAGACATCTGTCTCTAACTTTGTAATTGGCTGGGTACTAAACTATGAATATCTTCCTCTTCAGTATTAATTAAAAATTTAAAAATTAAATTTAAAAACCAAATGGGCATCTATATGTTCACATATGGTATCCCACCCTAGATATATTCATATGGTAGTTTTTTCCTAGTATCCTGTTGTGACTTTTGAAATACCTTTTATTTTGTGCCCTGTTTCTTCTTAATCCTGCCATGGATTCGGACTGTTAGAATCACTGGAAGGTACCATTTGAAAAAGGATTGGACACCTTCTAATATGCCAGGAAAAAGGTGTTGTTAGTTCCTAGAGACTGATATTTTACGTTGTTTGGAATATAATCAGACATTTCCACTGGTATTTTTCCAGAGAAAATACTGTTCACATAATTAATCCTGTAGAGGAGAGAATTAATCCTGAGATAACATCCTTGTACAAACCAGTTTAATACGTCAGAGGTGCCATATGAGTGTAATTTATTATTATTAAGAGAATAAGTTCAGGCTTGCCACTTGTTTCCAGAGAATGCCATGTTCTTTTCCAGACTAAAGAACAGAAATATATCCACTCCATATAACTGGGAATCATCTATGAAATTAGTGAAACTTTTTCTTACACTTATACTTTCATTTATATATGACCTGTGTTCTGCCTCCCCATATGTGTGAAACAGAAACTACCAATCAAAAAGAACTATATTGTAACCCAATTAAGTTCTGCAGTCATTCTTTCATTAGACTTTAGTGGCATCTATTTGTTACTGTCATTCAAAATTTGAGATACAAGTACAGCATGTTCTTTCTCGGCCCCTGTCAGAGTGCCAAGACTGAAATTATGGTCTTCTGTAATTGTTAGTGGCTATAAAAAGCAGGTTGCCTTTTCTAAAGTTTATATATTCTTCCAGTATATTTTATTCTACATGTTGATGTATGATTTATTTTTTTTAGTACAAATAATTTTTCCTTTATTCTAAGTGACTGTTTGTTTTAGATCATTCTTAAAGATTGAGTATCATGAGGACATTGCTTTCTCTAGACCATTTATATATAGGTTGGCTTGTTTACCTTCCCAGAAAGCCCGTTTCAGAAAACCAGCATATATCAAGATAGATAAATAAATAAACAGGAGAGGAATCTCCCCACCATGAGGTCCATGTAGGCACTTTAATTACAATGTATTACCAGAACTTTATGGAAAATCAGGTAGGGAAATGTAGATATAGATACTTATTGCCCATTTGTATTTCTTGTGAAGAAATGTCTATTGAAAAATTGTAATTAGATCATTTTTTTTATTGTAAAGGCTTATATGTTCCTTCTGTGTTATGAATATTAGTATGTTAGAAAGTAGACATGTGACCTTCTCCCATTCTGTATACTATCATTTCACTCTATTAGTAGCATCATTTAGAGGCTGCAAATTTTAGTTTTGGAGTGCTCTAACTTATTGTTGTCTTTTGTTTAAACTTTGTGTGTTGTAGCTCCTACCCACTGATTACCCATCATCAAGTTTTACTCCTAGGTCTTCTAAGTACATTAGACTTGGCTCTTACTTTGAGGTCTGTATTCATCTTGAGTTGATTTTCATGAAAGAATTGAAGATGTTGTTCATTTCATTCTTTTTTCACTTGATACCCAGTTGTCTTAATGCCATTTGTTAGAGTTGTTCTTTTCCCATTGAATTTTCCTGGCACCCTTGTCAGATGTCAGTGGCTTTGTTTCTTACCCCTCATCTTTCTAATATCTATGTGTCTGTGTGATTTGCTTGTTAATTCTGTTAGCATTTTCTGTCTTTTTTCTGTAAGCCAGCTGGCATTTTGATAGGGATTCTTGAGTCTATAGATCAACCTATAATCTGCAATGTTGGAAATGTGGCCATGGTTGTAGAGTGAGAGTGTGTGTGTGTGTGTGTGTGTGATTCAATAAGGTTTGAGGATATTTCCCAGGCTGGTCTCTTCATGTTGTTACCTTCAAGTTCTGGGACTTCAGATTGTCCACCAAATTCTGTAATATTGCCAAAGAACAATATTGTCTCCCACTATGAATGTGGGATATCTTTTCATGTATTTAGATCTTTAATTTCTTTTAAGTTTTATAGTTTAAAGTATACACTCTTGTACTTTATAAACATTTAATGCTATTTGAATACATTCTTCTGTTAGACTTTTTTGCAGTATCTAAAGACTCATTGTTCTTAAAGTTTTGTTGCAAATATATGGTTTCTACTTATAATAAATATATTTATTTAATAAATATAAAAATATATAAATATATTATATTTATATAATAAATATATAAATATATAAGTATATTTATATAATAACTATAAAAAATAAATACATTTGGTGGGTTTTTTTTAATTGTTTGCTTTTTCTTTAGGGCCATGGCTGTGGGAAAATTTCATTTGTTGCGGTAAATGAGGAGAGACATAACTTGTTTGTGAGCTGCCAGAAGGATCTCCTTTCTGAAGACAAAGAAAAGGTTCTCAGCAAGATTCAGGTAAGGCAATAAAATAAACTAAGGCTCTAAGAGCTCCAATCTATAGTCTTAGCTACTTGGGAGACTGAAGCAGAAGGATTACAAGTTCCAAGTCAGTCTTGGATACAGAGTGAGTTCAAGGCCAGCCTAAACAATTTTGTGAGAACTTATCCCAAAATAAAAAGAGGATTGAGTAAGTAGCCCAGTTGTAGAGTATTTGTCTATTATGCATGACGCCCCAGGTCAGTCACCAGTAATTCCAAAAGGTGGTTTTTAAAAAGTTTGACTAAAAGGATTTATATTGACTCAGGCTATTTTAAAGTTGAACAAATACTAATATTTCATCTTTTATTCAAGTTTTGTTTGATTATGATATCATTTAATATTATTTTAGGACTCATAGAAAAAAATTTGGATTTTTGTTACCATCTAACAGTCTCTGTTTTTACTTATATTTCCTTTTAGAAAGTAAAATTCAAAAATCCCTTATCTGTTGTGATAAAAGAAGATGAAGGAAAGCAATTACATCCTGATAGCCTTCAGGCTGTTCTTCCAGAAGCCCAGGATTATTTTGTAGAAGTTCAAAGCGGCCTTCCAGAATCTCAGGATGATGTGATAGATGTCCAGAATGTTGAACCTAAAGCTTCAGGAATTGAACCTAAAGCTCTGGGTGTTGAGCCAGACATTCAGGCAAGTGGAATGGAGTTTCAGACTACAGAGCCAGAAGGCCAGGCTGTGAAGACAGAGACTCAGGACATTCCTGAAGTCCAGGTGGTTGAGCTACATGGGAATATTGAGTTGGAAGCCCAGGATTCTCTACCCTCACACCAGGCCTTTCTATCCAGAGACCAAGATTGTCCACCCAATTGTCAATACCAGGATTCTTTACCCAAAGATCACTGTATTCTCCTTAATTACTGGAATGTTTTACCTAAATACCAGGACCAGCATATTTTACCAGTAGACCAGGAATTTCTACCTAGAAACCAACTTGCTTTACCCAAAGAACAAGATCATCCACTCAAATGTCAGAAGCAGGATCTCCCACCTAAAGAACAGTTTCCCTTGCCCAGACATCAGTATATTTTACCTATATATCAGGACCGAAGAGATCCACATGTTCTTCCTAAATGTCAGGATTATGATGTTCTTTCCAAAGCCCAGAATTATCTACATAATTATCAGGAGCAGGATCTTCAACTCCAAAACCAGGTAAAGTAGAGCAGGACACATGTGACTCAAAACGTTAAAATCATGTCAGCAATATATTTCACCTACCTGGGAGATTTATGTATAAAAATAATTCTTTATTAGGATAAAGATTTCTGGCAGCCATCATCTGTTTTGGCAGCTGGAAGTTGGAAAGAGGCATGTCCCATAAGTATCCAATTGTATCTTTCAACACAGGTTCCAGGACAGTTTTTGGCTAGAGATCATTTAGAGGTGAAGGAAGGAGATGTGCAGTGAGAACAGCACATAGGGTTGCAGTTGGCCAAATTCTCACCCAAGCCGACAGTTTGTTATTCTTTTTTTTTTAATTGATTTAAGTTTTATTGCATTATGATGAGAAAAGATACATAATTTCAGTTTATCTGAATTTGTTAACATTTAAAAACATTTTAAGTAAATAGAATTACATTACATTCTTCTTTCCCTTTTGTACCCCAATTCCTCCCAGAGACCCCCCCTTCAATACCTGCAATGCCTTTTTAAAAAAATTTTGTCATATTCTTTAAAATTCATAAAATATTATAACAATAAAAATAAGTAGTATAAAAGTTGTTTGAGATAAAACAACCAATTGAACAGTCTTATGTAGATGCTTGTCTATAGCAATACTGAAAATACATACATTTTTTCTCAATATAAATTTTTAATAACTCTAAACATATTAGCTGTATATTTTAAAATAATACATCACTGCTAGTTTTTTTTAAATGGACATAAATAAAATCTTTTTGTTTGTTTGTTTATTTTGTTTTTAGTAGAGTTTAAAATCTTGGCTCTTACTGTGGTACAAGCCCAAAATAAGAACAATTTTTAGATATTGGAATTCATTGTAATTCCAATACTATGAATACTATACTATATTTCAATGACTCTTACATCACCAAAGATTTTACCTCCATCGTAGCTAAGCTGAGAGTTGACAGTTCTGCTGCGCCAAGGAATGAATTGTAGGCACGATTTTTGGATACAGACTTCCTGCTATGGTCAAAGCTATTTGACTGGAGTGACTGTCTTCATTCTCAGCCCATGAGAACAGGTTACATCCATTTAAGAAATGGTGTGTGTATTAAGATGGTGTATCCCTGAAGTCATTTACCAACTGTTTCAGTGAACAATGGTTCTGCTTGGAGGGTGGCACAGACATTAGGTGAGGGTAACAATCTGATTGATTGGCTGTGCTGATTTTGAAAAGCATTCATCTCAGAGAAAGAGTAACTTATAAAGTCCTCTTCTTCAAAATTGATACAAGAGTTACAAACATCTAGCAAAGCATTCAGTCTCACTCTTTGTTGTTCTCTTACAAGCTACCTCCCAAGTTAATTGTTTACATTTCTTTTGGCAGTGTAAATACTTTTGAAATATGTAAGCTGTTCTGAAAACCATAGTATTGTGTAAAAACATCAAATAAACAATCCTATTAATAGAGAGCCTGAGATAGGAGAAACATGGTTTCAAGACCATTATGTGGTACCCAGCAAGACACTTGTTGGGAAAAAACAAGCAGAAAGTGTATATGGATTGTACAATATTGGACCTATTTCTCCAATTGCCAAATTAATTGGAGACCACCGGATGATAGCCAACAAATTTCCAATTCCTCATACTTTTGAATTTGAATCCATTAGGATAAGTTAGTAATATTAGTTTTCATATTAAGAGATATTAAGAAAAAGTAATTGTTACTTCCTGTTATTTTTATTGTTAGAGGTGGAATTATGTTTGTATGAGTTTGTTGAAAGATTACTGTCTTGCTTCTTTTAGGGTGTAGTTTTGCTCCTTATGTTGGTGTTTTCCATCTATTATCCTTTGTAGGGCAGGATTTGTGGAAAGATATTGTGTAAATTTGGTTTCATGGAATATCTTGGTTTCTCCATCTATGGAAATTGAGAGTTTTGCTGGGAATAGTAGACTGGGCTGGCATTTGTGTTCTCTTAGGGTCTGTATGACATCTGCCCAGGATCTTCTGGCT
>NW_022196906.1:31311815-31312792 GCF_008632895.1 Mastomys coucha | reverse complement strand
TTCTCTGTATAGCCCTGGCTGTCCTGGAGCTCACTTTGTAGACCAGGCTGGTCTTGAACTCAGAAATCCGCCTGCCTCTGCCTCCCAAGTGCCTTTGTGACTTCTTTATTGTGTCTATTTCCAGTTTTAGATCCTGGATGGTATTGTTCATTTCCTTCAACTGTTTGATTGTGTTTTTCTGTAGTTCTTTAAGGGATTTTTGTGTTTCCTCTTTAAGGCCTTCTAGCTGTTTACCTGTGTTTTCCTATATTTCTTTAATGGAGTTATTTATGTCCTTAATGTTGTCTATCATCATCATGAGAAGTGATTTTGGATCCGAATCTTGCTTTTCCAGTGTGATAGTGTGTCCAGGACTTGCTATGGTGGGAGAATTGGGTTCTGATGATGCCAAGTAACCTTAGTTTCTGTTGCTTATTTTCTTACTCTTGCCTCCCGCCATGTGGTTATCACTAGTGCTACCTGCCCTTGCTAAATCTGACTGGAGCCTGTCCTTCCTGTGATCCTGGTTGTGTCAGAACTCCTCAGTCAAGCTGTCTCTGGAATCCTGTGATTCTGGGCCTGTTATAGTGTCTGGGAGTACAGCTTCCTCTGGGTATTATGGGACTCACTGCAGAGTTTGTGCCCAAGGTCTGCTCAGGGCATTGTCCCAGACAGATCTGGAGGAACTTGTGCCACTGATCTGGTGGAGTTCCTTTGTGCCTGGGTCCCGCTGGTCCCAGTTACTCCCGGTGTTGGGACAGATGTGTCCTCCTCACCTCTGATCTTATGATCTTGGACGAGTTAGAGCACCTGGGAGTGGAGCTTTCTTAGGGTGTTGTGGGATTGGCTGCAGAATTTGTGCCTAAGATCTGTGTACTGGCTGGTTTTGTGTGTCAACTTGACATAGGCTGGAGTTTTCACAGAGAAGGAAGCTTAGTTGGGGAAGTGCCTCCATGAGACCCAGCTGTGGGGCATTTTCTCAATTAGTGATCAAGGGG
>NW_022196906.1:31308742-31311073 GCF_008632895.1 Mastomys coucha | reverse complement strand
TTGCATTACTGGAACTATTGATGCTGGTTAGCTGGAGCTAAGAAATTAGCGGTGATTAAGAAGAGACCCGCATCACTAAGGTAACATCTTCTGGAGAAGTGTCTGAGAGCACAAAGAGGCTGTGTTACCGAGATAGCCAAGGTTGTACCTTGTGCTGCAGCAGTACTTGGTAATGTGTAAGAGTCACCCAGGTGGTACTGGTTTTAAAGGCATGAAAGGGTCGTGAAGAGCAGCTGAGGCTTGTCACAGTGAGAGGCCATGGAAGGCCATTGGTGAAGGGGCAGCCTCAGTTTGCAATTGATGGCCCAGGACTGAAGGTGTCATGCAAAGGAAGGAGGCTTGGCACCATGAAGAAAGCCTATGAGAGGCTATTGGTGAAGCCTGGTTACAGTGGAAGACAGTGTTTTAGTGATGCCAGTACCATGAATGACCACCAAGGACAGCAGCAGCAGTGGAGTACAGGCATCTGAAGCCTAGAAGACAAGCTGTGTGCTGCAAAGGGCAGAGCTGGAGAAGTGACCCAAGCCCTTGGAGGAATCCAGAAGATCGTGAGTGGATCCCAGACATTGGACGGTTGGAGTTTGATTTTTGCTTTTGATTGTGGCTGTGCCCTGATATTCTTCCCTCTTGAAGGAAGAAAGTATTTTAGTGGAGCCCACAGTTAAGAGACCTTGAATTTTAAAAGATATTGGGCATTTTAAATTGATTGATCTTTTAATATGTAAAGACTGTGGGACTTTAGATCTTGGGGATGAATAAGAAAGTAAGGGTTGAGGCTTAATGTTGATGTGTTTGTGTGTCTAGTTGACAAGGAGTCAATTGTACTGGCTGGTTTTGTGAGTCAACTTGACACAGTTGGAGTTATCACAGAGAAGGGAGCTTCAGTTGGGGAAGTGCCTCCATGAGACCCAGCTGTGGGGCATTTTCTCAATTAGTGATCAAGAGGGTAGGGCCCCTTGTGGGTGGTGCCATCCCTGGGCTGGAAGTCTTGGGTTCTATAACGGAGCAGGCTGAGCAAGCCAGGAGAAGCAAGCCAGTAAGAAACATCTTTCCATGGCCTCTGCATCAGCTCCTGCTTCCTGACCTGCTTGAGTGCCAGTCCTGACTTCCTCTGGTGATCAACAGCAATGTGGAAGTAAGCTGAATAAACCCTTTCCTCCCCAACTTGCTTCTTGATCATGATGTTTGTGCAGGAATAGAAACCCTGACTAAGACAGTCTGCTTAGGGCACTGGCCCAGACAGACTGGAAGTAACCTGTGCCACTTGACTGGCAGAGTTCCTGCATTCTTGAGTCCTGCTAGTCCCAGTTCCTCCCTGTATTTGGGACAGATGGGTCCTCCTTACCTCTGATCCTATCCAGTTTGTTATTCTTAACTCAGCAATCAGCACATTGTGTTTACTGTTTTTAAAGCAAATAAGGAGAAGCCAGAATCAGTTCTGAGTGGTAGACAAGCGAGTGAAGCGCTGGCTCTGATGTCTGTCAAGATCTCCCTGGCGCTATCAGGTCTCCATCAGCAGCAAGGTAGAGCAGAAAAAGGACAGAGATTAGCAGAAACTTAACTGTTTGGGGTTTAACTTGGATCTTCAAAGACTCTCACCTGAACTTGAGAACTGACAAAAAATGACTTCCTGCCATTATACTTCATATTACTCTGAATTTAAAATTACCTTCAGGTTTTTGCCAATCTTAAATATCATTTTGTCATATTATTCTGCTACACAATGTATTTTTTTTCTCTTTTAGGAAGTAAACTTTATGGAGCCATTCTCTGATATAACAGATGAGAAAGGGAGAGAAATATTTTCTCTGGGGAGTTACCAGTCTACCTCCCAAACCACAAGTTCAAGACTATCAAGACAAAGTAGGGCAGAATGGCATTAGTGGGAATGTAGTTCTGAGTTCTATTAGAATGGCATTCTGCTTGAAGAAGGATGAACATAGGGTTCTCTTTTTGTGTTCTATTTTATACCTAATGGAAATATGACCCTGTTTTATTTAGTAAACCATGTTAAGTCAAATAAATTCTCCTATTCAGAAGGCAGTTAAATTGTTTTAATTTACCAGGAACATTCTCTGTTGCTGATTTCTACAGTATTATCACAAACCCATTGCCTTGGCATGAAGAACATAAAAAATAGTAGTTGACCTTAAGCTATTTTAAGGTTGGTGCGTTTGTTAGACTCTCTTGTGTGTAGTTTACAATTAAGAATTAAAATTGAGCCAGGCAGTGGTGATGCACGCCTTTGATCCCAGCACTTGGTAGGCAGAAGCAGGTGGGTTTCTGAGTTCGAGGCCAGCCTGGTCTACAGAGTGAGTTCCAGGACAGCCA
>NW_022196906.1:31281718-31308692 GCF_008632895.1 Mastomys coucha | reverse complement strand
AAAAAAAAAAAACAAACAAACAACAAAAAGAATTAAAATTGAAAGAGTTGGATTAAGAGTGTAGTATTGTCATGGACTCTAGACCATCAAGATTTCCATGAAGTTCTCACTGAAGCAATTTTGCAATCATGCAAGATTTTGACTAGCTTATTACCCTGGCTGTTATTATCATGATATTATTGCCATTATTACTGTTTTTGTTATCTTTTAGGACATGTTTCTCAAGCAACCCTCAACTTTTATGAGAAGAGAGAGGGGGGATGAGGAATTGTCTCTGGAGTTTCCTCAGTATGCTCCATCTCGGATCCAGGACCAAGTCTTCCTTAGAGAACAGGTAGAGAGCATCTATAAAATGAGGGCCATATAACCCCTGAGAAAGAAAAAAGACCGTTACTTCAATCAGGATTTATCAAGCTAGCTTTTATGTGGAATACATACACTTAAGGCTAAGAGTAAAATGTCTAGGTAATGTCTGATTTTGAAATGTGCCAAAATAATCTGGGGTTAGCTTTAAAAAACTCCTAAAAAAGTTGAAGAAGGTACTGGCTCAGTGGGTTAAAAACATTGGCTGTCTTCTAGAGGAATCAAGTTCAGTTACCAGTACTCACACTGTGGCTCACAACCTTCTATAGCTACAGTTCCAGAGAGTCACAGTGTCCCTTTCTGAGTTCTGCAGGCACCAGGTACACATGTATTGCACAGTCATACACACAGGCAAAGCTTACATATGAAAAATACACAGAGAAAATAAATTTTTAAAAAAGTTGGAGAAGTCATAGATGAAAAAATAAAAGTTGCTAGTATGCCATCAGGGATTCATTGTATTTATTCCTAATTCATGTTTCCCTTACTTTCTTTGTAGGCAAGGCTTTTAGCAGTGTTAAGTATGTGGAAAGTGGGTCATAAGAGAGCAAGGCAAAACACACACAGTGAAAAGTACATTTGCTTTGCTGTTAGGACATAAGTTAACCCATTCAGTTTTAGAACAGACTTATAGTGTTTGAGTGACTTAACCTACCTACTTTGATGTCTATAATAGTTCTGATCTCTGGGACAACAACTTAAATGAGGAAACATTTATTTTGGTTCATGATTTTGAAAGATTCACTCCATAGTTTCTTGGTCCCAGGTACTTGGGCAAAGTATCATTGTGGCACCGATATATGAAGGGGGAGTTCAAGTCATGGTAGATAAAAGGAGAGGAAGGAACTGGGAACCTAGTATAACCTTCACTGTCACATTTCCAATGGGCTACTTCCTTCAACTAGGCCCTACCTCCTAAATGTTCTAGAGCTTACCAAAATAGCACCAATACCTGGGTACCAGTATATGAACATCTGGAGTGATAAGGGAGCATACCATATTCCAAGCATTCCTGATTGGAAAATTTCTTCCATTTCCTATGTTACTTTTTTACTCTGAGAGTATCCATTTGTATGTAAGAATTAAGGTAGTCCAATTTGTTTTTTTAATGTTACCTATATTTTTTGTATTATATTCAGGAAATTGCCAAGTCTGGTGTTAAATAGCATTCTCCTCTTCTAGGCATATATACTAGAATTGGTTTGCTTTCTTATATTGTTTACATCTCTTGATCTGATTTATGTTGAGTTAATTTTTGTAGATGGTATATGCTGAAGGCTGAGCTTCACTTTTTTGTATGTGAATAACCATTTCTCTAATACTGTTTGTTGAAGAGACTGTCTTTTCCCCACTAAATGGTCCTGGCTTCCTTATCTAGATCATTTGACCACATGTACTGTGGCTTTTTTATATTCATTTAGTTAATATACATTTTATATTTGTTTTATATATTTCTGTGTAAAGATCTTGATTTAATTTATATGGTTTGGCTGGGGATATAACCTAGCAGTAGAGTGTGTGTTTCATGTGCACAAACTCCTGGGTTTCAGCCCCCACACTACAAAAAGAAAATACGTGTGCTTGATCTCCGCCAGCAGCATCACAACTCCAACCTGAATAAAACTCATCTCACATGTATTTTCTCTGTGAGGCACATAACAACCCCTACCCACTGCATGCATGCACGTCTCTTGTGCTAGAACTTGACTCTACACCACAACATTTCTATGCTTAGGAGTGATAATATATCTGCAGTAAAATTGGGATGGGATAGGGTCATGTTACCAGAGAAATTACCAGCATCAAATTTGTCACCAAGTAGGCTGCAGAAAAGATGCTTGTTTATGTCATGAGAGGTGAAACAGCCCAGCTGGCAACATGCATTTTTTTGTTACTCAAATCTTTCATGTCTCTGTATGTCTGCAAAGTACCACATGAGTGCTGTGCCTGTTGGGGCTCCATACAGATTTGAATGAGTATGTAATTTGTGAGTATAATAGTGAGTACAGATGTACAATTCAGTATTTTGTGAGCACTCACAAGGTTGGCAACCAGTACCGTCACTGTGAGAACACTGATCACCTCCAAAAGATTCTGTTGCCTGGAGCGGTCTGGTTCCATAGTCCTCCCTCTAGTACTGAAGATCAATCATTTTTAAAATAAGGAATTTTAAAGTAAATGTTTTTCTTTTTAAAAGTTAGAGATTATTGCTTGGCTTAAGAAATGCTCAGGTAGGTATACCAACTAACATTAAGTCTTTTTCTAGAAGATGTAGTAGGTAATCAGCCCCAGTTTCTCTCCCTTGCCATACCAGACAGACACACTAAGAGGATTCCCAGAGCTTTTGGCAGTTTTGTCATAGTTTGTCATTGGATTTTGTAGCAGGTCTATGAGGAGTATCGGTCAGGACTGCGCACTGAACAGCAGGCTCTGCTGGCATTGCAGTCTGGAGTGGATAAAGAAGAGGACAAAAAAGAGGTATGTGAGGTGCTGCTACCGAATTCTGTGTGAAGTCGGAGGCAGTTCACTAGTCTAATTCATTAGAACAACAGACTCCAGGGCTGGAGAGATAGCTCAGCAGGGAAGAGCTCTTCAGTTCCCAGCTCTTACATGGTGGCTCACAACCACCTGTAGCACCAGTCTCGGACA
The DNA here is from genome assembly GCF_008632895.1 of Mastomys coucha. NCBI lineage: Eukaryota > Metazoa > Chordata > Mammalia > Rodentia > Muridae > Mastomys > Mastomys coucha. Next base: position 31,305,680 of record NW_022196906.1, on the reverse strand, counting down.
ATCTGATGACTTCTGGCCTTTGCAAGCACTGTATGCACTTGGTACAGAGGCATACATACACACAAAACACTTTACCAATATCACAAGAGAAATAAAAGATTTGAATAGCCCAAAATGCATGTTGCCTGCTGGGACATATAAAAATAAATAAATATTTTTTAAAAAATGGAAAAGAAAAATCAGAAATTCCAAAGATGTTAAGTCAGTATGATATGCTTAACTTTTCTTATAGGCTCTTGGGATTTAAGGTGCATTTGTGTGAATGTAAAGATTTGATTCAAGTGAATTACTAGCTGTACATATTTGCCACTATAACTTATGTAAGTGAATACTTTTATGCATGGCTTCCCTGGCCCTTCGATGAAAAGGTAGTTTAAACTAGCAGTTTTAAATCCTGGTTGGCCATGTGCCAGTGTCAAATGGGAAACATTCTTCTGCTGCATCTTCAATAAAGAGAGTTACTCTAAAGATTAAGATTCTTTTACCAAAGTGTATGTGTAGATATGCCATCTCTTTTGAGTAGCCTGCGTCCTTGAAAGAGAATATGTTAATCCAGAGGCATAAACAGATCATGCACAGTATAGGAGTACTTGCTTTTATTATGCTCATTCTGTTTATGAGCATGATACTCTGATATACTTCACCTCTTTTGTACTTCTCTTATCATGTTTGGCTGACTTGGAGTATATTTTGTGATGTGATTTTAGTCTTTACAAGTTAAATGGGCTATTGTTCTATTATAGAATTCCTCCCTTCTGTTCTCTGTGGCCCTGCTTTTATGATACTGCTTGAGAGCACAGAGTAAATATAGTATGTACCTTATTGTGTCAGTTATAACAATATTCTAGGTACTGTTGACAAGTGGACTATACTGAGGGCAATCTGATACACTCTGTGTGTGTGTGTGTGTGTTTAGATCATATTAACTATTTCAGTTTTTACTAAGGGTAAACTAAATTCTCACTTTTACTGATTTGTCTATTAACAAAATAGCTGTGTACTTGATGGTTCCTGTTGTCAATCTAGAAGGAAGTTAGTGGTTTTATCACATGTAACTTCGATCTGACAGTTTTCTTCTCTTTAGAATAAAAATATTACCCTTCTTTTGCAAAATTGTCTGAATGGGCTTGATAATTGTAACTTCTTTCCTTTAGCGTCAAAAGCAATATCTGAGACACAGGAGGCTTTTCATGGATATTGAGAGAGAACAAGTGAAAGAACAGAAGAGACAAAGGGAGCAAAAGAGGAGGATTGAAAAGTAAGTTCTTTGATTCTCATTCTGAGACTGAAATGACGAGTCAGGTAATGGAATGCTTGCTAACACCAAGGGCTAGAAATCACCATATTTGGGCTCGAGCTGTATAGCCCAGTGGTAAAAGATATGCTTAGCATTCATGGCACCCTGGGTTCAATCCCCCAGCCACTATACCACTCACTGCCCCAAAAGAAAAAAAAAGAGGAGGAGGAGCGATCATCAGGCTGTAGTCTTTCTTGTTTTCTTTTTTGAGACACATTCACTTTGTAGGAATTCATTATCTAGACCAAGTAAATTTAAACTTGGAGACATCTTCCTGCCTCTGTGTCCCAGGAGCTAGGATTGCAGGCATACTACCATGTCTTACTTGCTTGATTTTTTTTTTTATAAACTTAATTTTTTAGAACAGTTTTTAAGTTCATATTAAAACTGAGTGGCAGAGTAACCTCCAAATAACCTCCCACCTCCTGTTAGTGTACAGCTTTCCCACTAGTACAGTTTGCAGTATTTGAGGAGCATCCATCAGCACACTAGTACCCAGAGTTCATGGTGTGCTGTAAAGTTCCTTTGGGTGTTGCGTATTAAAGTATATTGTAATGAAATATGTCACTCACATATACAATCATTTCCATTGCTCTGAAAACCTGTGCTTGGCCATTTCCTCCCTCTGAGTCCGCCACCCCTCTGGCTCTGTGGTTTTACTTCCTCCAGTGTGTGTAAGCTTTTCAGGTCAGTTTCCTATGGTTAGTGACATGCATTTAAGGTTCTTGCACTTCCTTTTCATGTTTCTATAGTTGTTTCTTTTAAAAATGTATTGTGTGGTACTCATACCTGTAGAGAGGTCAGAAGACAGCCTGTGAGAATCAGTTCTCTTGCATCCTAAGAATCAAACTCAGGTTGTCAAGCGTGGTGGCAAACATTTTTACTGGTTGATGCATCTTATTGGCCAAATAGTTGTTTTAAAAATATTTAATTAAAAAAATTAAATAGTAGTCTACCTTCTTGATATAGAACTGTTTTAAGTATCCTTTTGCCTGCTTAAGGACATCTTAGATGCTTATACGATTTGGTACTTTTGAATAAGCCACTATAACAACTGATTGTGAATTTTCCTAAGGACATATATTGTTGGCTCATTTGGGTAAATATGAAGCGTGATTTCTAGATCCTGTGCTAAGTGTGCTTTATCTTTGTAAGAAACTTCTATGGTGTCTTCCACAATGGCACCTTTTGAATTCCCACCAGCAGTGAGAATTCCTGTTACTCATATTGTTGTCAGCATTTGGTGTTGTCTGGATTTTGAGGCTGGACATTCTAATAAACATGTATTAGAGGAGTGGTATCTCACTGCCAGCATTCAGTTCCCTGATGACAGGACATGCAGTGTCTTCCCACATGCTTACTTGCTGCCATCTACTTATCTTTTTTGGGTTCTGTGTTCATATCTGTTGTCTATTTTTTAATTAGATCATTTATTTTTATTTTTTATTTTTATATTTTTATTAATTTTTTGGTACAATATATTTTGATCATAGTCTTTCCTCTCTTCAACTCCCCACAGATTCTTCCCACCTCCCTATCCACACAACTTTGTTCTTTTTCTTTCTCAAAACAAGCAAACCTAAAAAGTTAAACTAAAAAAGAAAGCCAATAATGTAGGATTGTGGGTCCCATCTACTCCAGGAAGGCGAGGCGGTTGCCAGGCCTGTGTTGTGTTGGGCCGCAGAGAAGCCTGGGAATACCACTCCGGGGTGGAGAAGCGCAGTCTGGGGTGCTGGACAGCTGGAGCTGGTTGGGGGTCCCTGGGGCCTGCCTCCAGAGAATAACCACCCCAAGCCGGGAGTCTGTCAAAGCAGACACTCGGTTTTTTATGTATCAATCCTTTCTTTATAAAGGGATGAGAGAGGAGGCAGAGTTTTCTGCTGAGGTGACATGACGTAGGGGGAGGGGAAAGTTGACGAAGAGTATGGGGTGACTGACTGAGCCAACAAATTTACTCTACCTCAGCAGGAGCTAGGCAAAGGCAGGCTTAAGCAGGTTGTGCTGAGTCACTCCAGTATGGAAATGACTGAGACAGTTTACAAAACCTGAGCCAGGCTCAGGTTTGTCCTCAAGGCCCAAACCAGGGCCAAATAGAGCCCAACAGTGTGGCACTTTGTGTCCATGTCCCTTTCTTAGTGGTGGGATTTTCTGGTTTGAACTTGTGTAGGTCCTGTGCATGCTTTCTTGGTCTCTTTGAGTTCGTATGTGTATCAGTCAGTCTTTGTCTGGAAAATGCTTTTTCCTTAGAGCCATTCCCCAACCCCCCACCTCTGACTCTTATACTTTTTCTGTTTCCTCGAACCTTGAGGGGAGTGGTTTGGTAAAGACATCCTATTTAGGACAGACTGCTCCATAGTCTCTCACTCTGCACACTGTCCAGTTGTGGATGTCAATGTTAATTTCATCTATTTCAGGAAGAGTCTTTTCAAATGATAATTGAGTGATTTCTGCTCTATGGGTATAACTATGTTATCAGGAGTCATTTTATTGCTATGTTCCTTTAGCAGAATAATAGTATTAGAGATAAAAATTCCTTTAGGTTCCTGATCTATCTAGTCTCAGGTTCTCAGGCACTTTAGCAATATTGGGTATGGATTCCATCTTGGAGTGGCTCTAAAACCCGATTAGAAGGTAGTTGGTCACTTCTATGACATTTGTGCCACTACTGCACCAGTCTATCTTGCAGTCTATCTTGTCTCTGTTGTAGGTTACAAAGTATGTAGCTGCATGATACTGATGTTTACTTTGCTCCTTCAGTAGTGTGCCTAGTCCCTTTCAGCACCTTGAATGCAAGTCAGGAGAGGAAGCACCAGCTCTGTTTCTTCATTTTCAATGATACTATTTTTTATTTTGACTTTTAAGAGTCTTTATGTATGTGTTGAGTACAAGATCTTTGTAAAATCTTTTGCAATATTTTCTTTCTGTCTTGTCATATCTTTTCATCCCTTTGAAGTTGTCTTTTCAGAACAGAAGATTTTAACAAAGTCTAATTTATCATTTCTTTTTCATGGATTAATTCTACCATATGCAAATCATCTAGCTTTGTCAGTTCTGTTATCTTCTAGGAGCTATGTGGTTTTATTTTATGTTTGGTTCTATAATTCATTTTGGGTGGGGGTTGTTTTTGATTTTTAAGACAAGACCTAGGCTGGTCTAGAACTCTGTGTGTCTAAGGATAATCCTGAACTGTTGTTGCTACTTCCTGCTCCTTTCAGTCCTGAGAGCATGGTTCTTGACTGCACCATGCCTGCATTAGAAGTGGTTTTTGTTGTTGTTGTTTGTTGTTGTTTTGCTTTGTGTTTTTTTTTTTTTTTTTTTTTTTTTTTTTTTTTTTTTTTTTTTGAAAATAGGATCTTGCAGTTAAGACCATATTAGTCTTGAACTCATAATCTTTCTGTTTAAGGCACTGAAGCTCTGGGATTAAAGATATGTGCCACTGTGCCTGGCTACACTGTTTGAGTTAAGTTTTTATAAGTAATATGAAGTCTGTGTTTAATTTAATTTACGTGAAGATACTCAGATTTTTTCCCAGCACCATTATTGAAAGGACTGTCTTTTCTTCATTGTGTTCCTTTGTTCCTTTGAGAAAGGTCAGTTAATTGTATTTATGTGCTTCTGAAATCTCTGTTCTATCCTATCGATTTATTGATTTCTTTGAAAATACCACAGTCTTGATTGTTTTAGATGCCTATTAAGTCTGGAGCTTCAGCCCTCCATCTTCATTCTTTTCCTCTTACATTGTCTCAGCTCTCCTTTTGCTTCACAAACTTTAGAATTACTTTATCTGAGTCCATAAGTACACGCTTGCCTTTATAACTTTGGGGGGGTTCTTTTTTCTTTGCTTTGATTTTGGGGGGGGCTTTAGCTTTGTTTATTTTATGTGTATGAGTGTGTTGCTCACGTGTATGTCTGTGTATCACATGGATGCATGCCTAATGCCTACATAGGTCAGAAACCAGAGTCAAATCTCCTGGAACTGGAGTTACAGACAGACATCTCCCTAGCTCTGCTTTGTTACAGACAGCTCTGAGCTGCCATGTGGGTGCTGGGAGTTAAAACAGGGTCCTCTGAAAGAACAGCCAGTGTTCCTAGCTGCTGGGCATCTCCCTAGCTCTGCTTTGTTACAGACAGCTCTGAGCTGCCATGTGGGTGCTGGGAGTTAAAACAGGGTCCTCTGAAAGCACAGCCAGTGTTCCTAGTTGCTGAGCATCTCCCTAGCTCTGCTTTGTTACAGACAGCTCTGAGCTGCCATGTGGGTGCTGGGAGTGAAAACAGGGTCCTCTGAAAGCACAGCCAGTGTTCCTAGTTGCTGAGCATCTCCCTAGCTCTGCTTTGTTTCTCCCTTTCTTCTCTTCTCTTTCCCCTCCTCCCCTCTTCTTTTGACTACTAACATAATCAAATCTCTCTTTTGATTACTAACATAAATATTATATTTTTTACAATCTGCTTTTTCCCTATTCCTTATTGACATAGGAAAATGGCTTTCTATATAACCTTGCTGTTAATATTAGTTCCAAGAGTGGTTTTGTTGAAATGAAATATGTCTTAGCTTTTAATTTTTTTGTAGGTTATTTAGAGGTCAGAGGTGGATGAGACAGGTGTCTATCATCTGAGCACTGCTGCAAGCTCCTTTTAATACCCTCCACCTACGCCTCATTGGTTCCAAGAAGTATCTATTCTAAACAGCAGTTCCTAATTGGCTGGCATTATTTGTACCAGCAATCCTTACTCTCTTAGGCAGTCCTCAACTAGGTCCTTCTGTAGGAATGCTGGCATCACAGATGGCCCTCAGTTAGGTTCTCCTGCAGGAGAAGCTTTTGCAGCTGCATGGCCCAGGGGCAGCCCTGTTGTTCCTGCTACAATGTTCCACTTGATTTTTGAGACAGAGTCCTTCACTCAACCTAGAGTTTGATATTTTGGCTAGGATAGCCCCTGGGATCTTTGTTTCTATTCTTTGGTGCTGGGGTTACCATGCCTGGCTTTTCAGAGAGCTATCTCCCTAGCTCTCTGAAATGGGTGTAATATCTATTTTCTGGTATGATGATTACATGAAATGGAGAAATATATGTAGAGGACTTACTTTTGTGTCTGGCACTTAATAAAAATTACAGTAAAGAGTCTCTATCACCTTCACAAAGTTTAATAAATATAAGACAGACAGACAGACAGAGAAAAGGAGACCCCAAAATGTTAACTACATTGCTGAAAGTAGAGCAGGGATCACTTTGGGTGAGACTTCTTAAACTTTTTATTCTCTCTTTTTTTTTCTTTTTCTCTCTTGTTTTGGCTTTTCAAGATAGGGTTTCTCTGTTTAGCCCTGGCTGTCCTGGAACTCACTCTGTAGACCAGGCTGGCCTCAAACTCAGAAATCCACCTGCCTCTGCCTCCCAAGTGCTGGGATTAAAGGTGTGTGCCACCACTGCCCGGCTAAACTTTTTATTCTTACCCATTTTTATGCAAACCTGGGTATACAGTTTTATAAGTGGTTTGTATATAGCTGAAATTTACTGACAAATCATAAATTTACTTTCATTATATAATTGCATATACAGCATAATACTAAACTTTTGCCATGTATTAAAGATGAGCAAATTTATATACTAATGAAATGGATGTGCTCATGTAGTTTTACATAAATAATTATACATTGACTTGAATATTTGACCTTCAGGTCATAGAGGATTTTCAACATTTTTCAGTTGACATTTTAAGTTGGTAATCATTAATGCTGAGAATGCACTTCACATAAATTCATAGTACAAAATGGCTGAAGTAAATTCATGGCCTTGTTAGGTGTTGCTAGAAATTATTTTCTAATCCCAAGCCAAAATGCATTTAATGATTTTTTTAAATGAAACTCAGGTTAGCAACTCTTAACAACAGTAAGATATTCTTATACAATACAATCTAAAGATTTACTAACTTGCAACTTTCCAGCTAATACAATCTTAAGATATAATAATTTCATCTTGAGGAATGATGTAGGGACAAACAAAAAGCCTTTGTTTTAAGAGCAGGAAACTTTCTATGAAAAACACTACAATTTGCAGCATAACAGTATTCTCAAATCTTTGCTGAGGTATTTCAGGTACTGTTTGATGGCATGGCATGCTCAGTAGTACAAAGTGTACACTAAGCTCAAAATCAATGCCATAGAGAAGCTATGATGTAACTTTGAATTTTTATTGTTATGTATTTGGAAACCTTTCACTTTTTCCAAAATTTTTATGAGCCCTCTATTAAGTTGTATAATCCTGTATGAGAGAGTGGCATACAGTTTAGGAAATTGGGCACTAGAGAATCAGACCAAATCCCCTCCCTGGGATGGATATGTTTTGGGGACATAGGGAGTTGGACATGGTAGCAGTGAGTCTTGGCTGGCCAGTGACACCAAGGGGCTTGGAAAAGAGGGAAATTCTAGTGGCAAATCAGGCACACATAGCCAGAGGCTCCATTAGGGCTGCCTGGGCCTTGTCTTTTTGAGACAGGATCTCACTGTATACCCTAGACTGCTCTCAAATTTCACTTGCCTGAGTGCTGTAACTACAGGTTTGTACTACCATGCCCAACTTTATTGATCATTTGATTGATTGATTGTTATACTGTATTTCAGACCCTGAGGCTGGCCTTGTACATGCTAGTCACACACTTGCCTACTGAGCTAAATCTTCAACCCCTTTGTTGTTCCTCTTCCTGCCTTTTGCCTTTGCACTCCTTCCTGCTCTCCTCTACCCCTTCCTCCTCCTCCTTGTGACAGTTCTCCTTCACTACTTTCTCCTCGTTGGTTTTTGTTTTAAATATTTATTTGTAAGTATGTGTATGTATGTGTCTGTATGTGTGTGTATGTGTATTTGTGTATGCCCGTGCAAGTGCACCTGTGAATCCATAGCACGCTATTTGATTCCCTGGAGCTGGAGGTACGAGCGAGTGCTGAGAATTGATTGAACTCTAGTGATCTACAAGAATAATACTTACTCTTAACCACTGGCCTGTCTCTCCATCTCATTTTGTTTGTTTTGTTTTTCAATATTTAGGGTAGCCAGATGTAGCCTTGTACACCTAATCCTCCTGAGTGCTGGAATCACAGGCTTATTAACATGATACTTTGGCAGATCCTATATTTCTTTTTTTTCCCCCCATTAGTTGACTTTAAGAGCATTTTCCTTCCAGTTGAATATTCTAATTCTTTTATAGTAGAGTATGTATGGACACAGGAAGTTAGGAAGTTTTTATATGACACTCCACTGGTGAGACTGGATTTCCTTTGAGGTGTTTGTTATTTTATGTATGTCTTTTTTTTTTTTTAAAGATTCATTTATTATTATATATAAGTGCACTGTAGCTATCTTCAGATGCACCAGAAGAGGGCGTCAGATCTCATTACAGATGGTTGTGAGCCACCATGTGGTTGCTGGGATTTGAACTCAGGACCTTTGGAAGAGCAGTCGGTGCTCTTACCTGCTGAGCCATCTCGCCAGCCCTGTCTTTAGTCTTATATAAATATATATATCCCGCTTCCAAGGTATGTAACAATACTAATGATACTGTTGTCTGATAAACACTTGATAAAATGTGTAAAGGGGGGAGGGGAGAGAGAGAGATTGTGTGTGTGTGTGTTGGGCTAGGTTAGTGGGTCCTGGAAAAAATCCGTATGAAGTTATCTAGTGTAGTTGTTGGTAGAACTCTAGTATCTTAACGACCTTTTTTCTTTTTGAAGCAGAGTTTCATGTAGCTGAGGTTGATATTGAACTGAACATGTAGTTGAGGATGACCTTGAACTCCTGATCCTCTTACCATACATCTCAATTTCTGAAATTGCAGGTATGCTTGGATTGAACCTTCAGCTTTGTGTATCTTAGGCAATCCATCAACTAACTACTGCATCTGTAGCTCAGATAATTGGTATTCTTAATGTTCTTCAGAATTATGGTTATATTATCTTTCTCAATAACAACACTAGGATCTAAGTAAGATTATTGGCTCTGAAGAAGTAATGTATATTCCAGATTTATCTTACTATGTCTTATCTTTTACCCATAATTATGGTCTGATTAACATTAAAGATATCTTTCAGTTCTTTGTGGGTCTAGTAGGTTAAAGACAGAATAGAAATGCATTTAGCTCAGTTTATTTAACTAAAACCAATATGCTTCTCCTGTAGGTTTGACGTCTAACCTAAATCTTAGGACACATGGTATAATTAGTGGGGAATTTTTATTTAGCAAGACTATTGGCCTTTAAAAACAAAGCCTTAAGACTTTTGTTACTGTCTCCTTCTGGATAATCTTATTCCCCTAGATTTATATTCGTGACCTCAGAAAATAATATGAAAGTTACTGATTGGTTTACAGGTCGCATCAGAAGACTTAAAATCATCTTGTTGGGCACATATTAAATTTTTTGCTTTTTTCTTGCTGAAGAAATAAACTTATGTATTCTTTGATGGAGGTTGTATATTTAAACTTAAGCCAAAAACCACTTTTTAAAATAATCATGGGTCTGCTCTGTAAACATAAATTTATAACTGCTTCTCTTTGCCCACTTATGAGAATTAAATGGGGGCTGGAGAGATGGCTCAGTGGTTAAGAGCACTGACTGCTCTTCCAAAGGTCCTGAGTTCAAATCCCAGCAACTACATGGTGGCTCATAACTATCCATAATGAGATCTGATGCCCTCTTCTGGAGTGTCTGAAGACAGCTACAGTGTACTTAACATAAAATAAATAAATAAATGAGAATTAAATGATATGATTTTCATTAATTTAGCAGTTGCTTATGGTGCTTCTCTTCAGATGAATGTCTTAGATTTAGGGATAAGAGAAATGAAATCTACAATAGCAGTCTTCAAAACACCTACACAGTAGATTTGGCTGAGGAAAACAGAAGCAGATAAATAAGTAGATCATCATTGTGCTTTGCATCATGAGAAGCATCCACTCCCAGCTCTACTTCCTACCTCCTTATAAAATGAGGAAAATAATATATATCCTGTAAAGGTGCTGTGTTGACTAAAATAAGGTAATATCTAAATGAACTTGGCATAGAATTTTCAATAGCTGTTAGGGCTGCTGTTATAAGAAATAAAACAGGGCTGGAGAGATGATCCAGTGATTAAGAGCACTGACTGCTCTTCCAAAGGTCCTGAGTTTAATTTCCAGCAACCACATGGTGGCTCACAACCATCTCTAATGGGATCTGATGCCCTCTTCTGGTGTGTCTGAGGACAGAGACAATGTACTCACATTCATAAAATAAATAAATCTTTAAAAAAAAGAAAAGAAAAGAAATAAAAGAATATGTGGGAGTGCAGAAACTGTTTTTATATCAAAATTGAGGGCCTGGGTGGTGGAAAGGGATGACTCCTCAAACCTAGATATTGAATTATTAGGAACTGTATGAGATGAAGATGGAATTGTAGGTTAAAGGACTACCACTGCAAAAGCAGTGATTTGTGAGATAATATGACATTTCTGATATGATCAGAGCTAAATAGTGGCAAGAGGTAAGCCTTAAAACATAAAGACAAGATCATAAAGAGCTTAGTGTCAGGAGGAAGTTGGACTTTATACTGAAAACAGTTAGGAGCTCAGTTAAAGGCATTGTGGGAATAGATAAGACTAACGGCTAGGAGGTTATTGAAGTAAGACAAGAGAATAAAATTAATTTTTATATGTATGCGCATATATATGTATGTATATATATGTATATATATGTATGTATGTGTATATATATATACATATATATATATGAAATCCTTGTTGTGAGTCAGTTACATTACACAGATTACTGTGTTTAATTAATTCAGCTATCCTTTACGGTAGGTTACCTAATACTTTAGAGATATTAGCTAATTTGCATATTTCAATAACTTGATAAAGTAGGTTTTATTCTTTTTATTTTAAAGATGAGGAAATGAGCCCTAGAAAGGTTAGGCAATCTGCCTAATGTAAGATTATACTTCACAAGTAGCAGAACTGGGGCTTCATCCCAAATTTGGTGCTATCACCTGATTTTAGAAATCCTTAACATGACTTGTCACACATGTCAAGGCCAAGGTTGGTAAAGAGTAGAAGGCAATTTTAAGAGGGGGATTTAAGGATGAGTCCTAGACTTGTGGTTTGTGATACCAAAAGAATGAGGTACTGTTAAACACAGCTCCCAGGAAGGAAATGTGGGTATAAGATACATTTAGACTAGGGCATATGAAATTTCAGTAGGAAATGCTAAATTCTTCTTCCTGTTATTGTAATTATTAGAGATGGGTCTTATATAATAGCTCAGCTTGATCTGGAAGTCACTTTGTAACTGAGGACAACCCTAAACTCCTAGACTATAGATGCCTAAATTTCCTGAGTGCTGGGATTCCAGGTGTGAACTGTCATGCTAAGTACCAAGCCTGGGGTTTATATCATGCAAGTATCCTACTAGTTGAGCTACATCCCTACCCCTTGCTAAATAAATTACTAAGGAGTAATACTTTGAGAATCAGGGAATGGGAGTCGTGGAAAGGGCTGGATAGGAAAGTGGTATGAGCAAAAATTGAGACTACTGGGTTAGGCTTTAGGATTTAGTCCTGTGGGTCAAAAGAGGCAAACTTATACCTCCTTGAGAAACTATTTTTCTGCAGAACATCTTTTTGTTTGTTTGTTTGTTTGTTTTGTTTTGTTTGGGTTTTGGTTTTTCGAGACAGGGTTTCTCTGCGTAGCCCTGGCTGTCCTGGTACTCACTCTGTAAACCAGGATGGTCTCGAACTCAGAAATCCACCTGCCTCTGCCTCCCAAGTGCTGGGATTAAAGGCGTGCGCCACCACTGCCCAGCAACAGAACATCTCTTTCAATTAAGAATAAGCCAGTTTTTCCATTGTAGAAACCAAATTCCTTTTATTTGAGCATATCATTAGTGTTGGCAAATTTCCATAATTGCACAGGAAGAAAGTCCAGGGAGTCAAAAGAGAGCCCCTATTTTTCAGTTCTGTGCCTTTATTTTAGTTTCACTCTGTAAAGAATTAGTAATGTGTTTGGCCTTACTATAATGGAAGAGGACTAAGTGATGAGAAGGGTTTTTGTAGGGCATGGTGATACACACCTTTAATCCTAGAATTAGGGAAGCAAGGACAGCCTGATCTATATAGCAAGATCCAAGCCAGCCAAAGCTGCCTAATGAGACCAGGTCTCAAAAAACGAAGTGTTTTAGTTGTTTCCTCAATGAGACGGTAATATTTTATATTACTTTATATACAGTTTCATAATGATTATTAGTGTGTTTTTAGAGTACACTTCAGACATATAAACATTAGTATCTACTTGTTTAGTTGTGAGATGCCCGGTATATTGAATTTATAGACCAATTTTCAGTCTCTCAGACTCTTACCTCTATTTTATTGACATTGGTTTGAGAATACCTTTATATTACCAGATAGATATTGTAAAAGCAGTCACACCATTGTTCTGACTTTCTCTAGTTTCTATTGTGTATCAGTAAAAGGTATGTTTGCATAAGAAGCTTTGAAGACATTAGAGGATAGAAAGAAACATGTTTATAGAGTAGTTGTTTATTTATCAACCTTTGTAACACTATCATTTTGGATTTTATGTTCTTTTCTGAGAGTATGGTGGTAATTCTTATCCTGAGAATTTTGGCCAAAGCTATGGATTCTTTCCCTAAGAAAATGCCTATGAGATATCCAGTGAAAATGTCAAATTGACATATAAATAGACTTGGATCCCAGGGATATAATCTATGATAGTGCTGTAACTTTGAGAGTTATTGGTGGCTGTGGGTGGTAACTGAAGCAGCATCCATAGGTTAAGCCATTTGGGGTGAGAATATCATGAGAAAAAGGGAAATAACTACTAGAGCTTGAAGGAGATGGGCTTGCAAGGTAGACAAAGAAGGATGAGTTTAGAGAGGTGTGTGATGAAACCTAACAAAAACAGTTTGTCCAAAGGCTGAGGAAGAACAGTTTCAAGAATAGAGTAGTTAGCAAGGAGAGGGCAAGTCAGTAAGGACAGGAAAGTGCTCCCACACTTCTTCTGTCTTTTTTATTTTTTTTTAATCATTGTTGCCAAAGAGCTTTGTTTCATTGTTGTTGTTGCTGTTTTTGTTTTGAGACGATGATTCTGGCTGTCCTAGAACTCAATCTCTAGATAAGGCTGTCCTCGAACTGAGAGATCTGCCTGCCTCTGCCTACCAAGTACTGGGATTAAAGGCATGATCCATCCATGGTCTCTGGAAACCCACTAGTAGGCACACCCACTTGTAGGCACACCCACTTGTAGGCACACGAAGGAATGCCTTACTAGTGCCTATGTGTTCTGAGTTCAGTCAAGCTGATCAAGATGAATCATTACAGAGCAGAATTGGGGAGGAATGCTTCTTAGCCACCATGATGTTGCACATACAGCAGTTGTAACCTTGCTCAAAAGCTGGGGTCACCATTGTATAGTTCACAGTAAAATAAAGAAGTAGTGAGCAGGGCTGGAGAGATGCAGCAGTTAAGAGCACTAGCTGTTCTTCTAGAAGATCTAGGTTTGGTTCCCTGGACCAACATGGTGGTCAACAACCATCTGTAATCCAGGTCCAGGGGATCTAATGCCATATTCTGGCCTTGGTGGGCACCACATGCTTGTGGTCCATAGACAAAACACCCATACACAGAAAATAAAAAGAAATACTTTTTTTTTTTTTTTAAGTGAAAAAGCATTCCTTTAATCCCAGGACTCTGGGGGCAGGGCAGGCAGATCTTTGTGAGTTTGAGACCAGCCAAGACAACCAGGCTACACAGAGAAACCATGTCTCGAAAAATAAGACATAACAAAATAAAACAAAAAAAAGGACAAAACCAAAAAAACACCAAACCAAACCAAACTGTTGTTTATGTTTGTAGATCCTAGGCCAAAGCTGCTGGCATCCTAGGCTCTCCTGCCATGTGTGTGTTTTCAGTCTTTTCCTAATTCCCTAGCTTATGCTGGGCGCAGCATATAGTCAGTGCAGTCTGTGTATGTGTTTGTGCTGGGTTTTTCACATCCCCAGGTCACTGCCTCACATACCTTTAAAGCTTGTCTTTCCTGGTATAAAGAGATTCCTGGTGCCAGGTTGCAATAATGAGATTTATCACCTCTGCCCTATTACACCTCTATGTTGTACTGCAGTTTCAGTCGTACTATAAAAACAGTTTTTATGTGCTTTGAGAAATACTCGACTTAGACTTACAGGTGTAGCTCAGAAAATATGGCAAATGTGAGAAGGCAGTTGAGAAAATCCTTGTTTAAAGTAGTTGTTTCTCCTGGGAGTGGCTTGTGGTTAGCTATCAGAATATGGATAAATTGTCTCAACACTGGCAACATCCTACCTATTTTTCTGGTGCCTAATCTTTTAGTTTTTGCAGAATGGTGTCTAGACCTTAATTTAACTTATTAAAGTAGAGGCTTTAATTCCCCCTGGAGCTCTAGGCCTCTGACACCCTGCAGGCAGAACATCAAACACATAAAGCAGAATAAATAAATCTTTGGAGAAGTGTAAGTATGAATTTTCTCTACACTACTTTTCAGATGATAATCTTACTTGCTATAAAGTAATTTTTAGCAGTTGACTTGGACAGCACGTATTTATGAGTTCTAGCCGTGACTCAAGACATTTTTCTCATCGTATTCTGGGGAATTAAACTCATGGCTTTGCAGGTGCTAAGCATACCTTCTACAACTGTGTTATAACCCTAACAAGTCATGTTTCCTAACCAAAGCTCTTTAAGTTTCTTCATGATTTCTCTCATTGCACTCATTGCTAATTTCCTTTCTGGTTATAATTGGAGATTTAACTAGGTATAATTTACTGATGTGCAGTAAAATGTACCGACAGTATAAAAGTTGATAAAGTGTTTTTGTATATGTGTGTACATATTTTGTGTATGCACGTGCATGTGCACACATGTATTTATAGCCTAGAGTATATAATAAGTGTACGTTCTTAATCAGTTTTTACTTTACTTTTTGAGCAAGGGTCTTGCTGAGTCTGGAGCTTAGCATTTCAGCTAGACTGGCTGACCAGTTGACCTGCAAAGATCTGCCTGTCTCTGCTTTGCCAAGACTGGGATGGCAGACAGGTGCCACTGCACCTGCCTTTTTCTTGGGTGCTGAAAATCCAAACTAAGACCTTCATGCTATGGCAAACACTTTAGTTACTGGGCCAGTTTCCTAGTACCAAAAGTTGGTAAGTTTTGAAATATGTAATATATGAAACCACCATCAGTGTCATGACAGGAAAACATACCTGTTGTGCTGGCTAGTTTTATGTCATCTTGATACAGGCTAGAGTCATCTGAAAGGAGGGAACAACAATTGAAAAAATGTCTCCCTTTGATCAGACTGTAGGGCATTTTCTTAATTAACGATTAATGGGGAAGGGCCCATCCTATTGTGGGTGGTGCCATCTCTGGACTAGTAGTCCAGGGTTCTATAAGAAAGCAGGCTGAGCAAGCCAGTAATCAGCAACCTCTGTGGCTTCTGCAGCAGCTTCTGCCTGTGGGTTCCAGCCCTACTTCAGTTTGTATCCTGACTTCCTTTAGTGATGGGCTATACTGTGGAAGAGTAAGCCTAATAAACCAAATTACTTTTGGTCAAGGTCACAACAATAGTAACCCTAACTAGGTCATCTGACATCTCCAGAACTTTTGTCATGTCCCTTGGCATCTTTCTATACCCTCCTCTAACCTAGGCAATACTAGTCTGCTTTTTGAATGGACTGGTTTGCATATTTTAGAGTTATATTTGAGCATACTTTGGAGATACTGTAGGTTTGGTTCCCAAACTACTGCAATAAAGTGAATGTCACAAAAGAAAGTATTCCCACTGCATATAAAAGTTATCTGTTATAGCCTATTAAATGTGTAATAGCATTGTATCTAAAAATATATAATATATATACTTTTTAAACATTTTATTGGATTTTGTGAATTTCACATCTTGCACGCCAATCCCACTCATCTCCTTGTTGCCTACTCATCTCCCTGTTGCCTTGTACTCACCCTCCATCCTTGCAATCTCCCCTCCCAAAAGAAGAAAGAAATCTTGTTGTGATATGTCTTAGTTAGGGTTTTACTGCTGTGAACAGACACCATGACCAAGGCAACTCTTACAAAGACAGCATTTAATTGGGGCTGGCTTACAGGTTCAGAGGTTCAGTCCATTATCATCAAGACAAGAGCATGGCAGCATTCAGGCAAGCATGATGCAGGTGTAGCTGAGAGTTCTACATCTTCACCTGAAGACTGCTAGTGGAAGACTGACTTCTAGGCAGCTAGGATGAGGGTCTTATAGTCCACATGCACAGTGACATACCCACTCCAATAGGGCCACACCTGTTCCAACTTTGCCACACTTTCTAATAGTGCCACTCCCTAAGCTGAATATATTCAAACCATCATATTATAGCTGTAATGTGTCACAGTGTGTCCCACGGTATACCCTTTTGTTCACAATTGCAATGAGTCATTGATCTAGTTTGAGGCCTTTGGCTTCTGCTACACTACATCCAATACTGGAATCTCATGGAATTCCTTTCAGATATCCTGTTGTTGCCCTGTGTCATGGAGATCCTGTAGTTTTGGATCTGTAGGACTGGCCTCTTCACTTATTCCATCAGTTCATTGATGGGGTGGATGTTGGAGTGAGCCAACTCAAAGCACTGAATCTGAGCCTGGGAGTTATCTGAGCTGGTTAGCTCACCTGTTCTCCTGCACCTACATCTCGAGGGCAAGGTTTCCACCACTGCCCTGCCTAGTTCAACCAATGTTGCAGCCAGCAGATGACAGAACCAGCTCTCATGTACTCTGTGCTGGCTCACCTGTGTCCAAACCATCAGACCTGCTCTCCTGAGTGCTGGAGCAGTTGAGAGGCTTCACCAGCTTTCTCCATCTTATTAGATGCTTAGCTCACCCACAACCATGCCCTACCACCAGAGTCAGTTCTAATGTGTTGCCCAGTGAAGATGTAGAGCCCTCTTTCCTGAGTGCTGCAGCCTGTGTTGTGACCCTGGGGCCAGCTCTCTGGCCTGTGGAATGTGGCAGGGGGTGAGAATAGGGGAAGGCATCTCTTGCTCACCACTGTAGATGCATGGCAGACTCTCTCATGTTAACTCACCCCCCTGATATCCCCATCCTTCCCACTCCCCTGCTTCCACCCCTCACTGGACGGGTGGTTGACTCAGGCACACTCCCTGCCCAAGCTGCATGTCCCCAGATAGAGGTTATCTCTGGCAGGAATCCTCTTGGCCATGGTCTGCTGCATGAGGCCTGTGGGGTGCTGGAGTGGTGGTCATCTAGAGCTTGCTCCCCAACAGGGCATCGGGGTCCTGATAAAAGTTGTCTTTTCTTAGGCTCACTCCCCATCCTCTCCATCCTCTAATACATATATCTCACACACACACACACACACACACACACACACACAAACACTTTCATTTAAAATACCTTATTACATGGAGTGGTGGCATATGCCTTTAATCCTAACACTGGGAAGGCAGAGGCAAGAAGATATCTGTGATTAGAGGCCAGCTTGGTGTACATAGTGAGTTCTAGGCCAGCTAGGACTACATAGTGAGACCATGCCTCAAATAAATTCTTTATTAGTAATTGTTAACAATCCTCTGAGTCTTTAACAAATTGTAAGTTTTTTATTAGTCAAATCTCTTGTCCTTATGTTAATGGCTGCTGACTTATCAGAGTGGTGGTTACTGAGTATTGGAATGGCTATGGCAATTTTTCTTTTTATATTTATTTTGAGACAGGGTCTCTCATTCACTTTGTAGTCCATGCTGGGCTAGAATTTGCTGTGTAGCTCAGACTAGCTTTGATCTTCTGCAGATACATGGATAATAGTTTCTTACAATAAGATAACAGTACCATTAACTGTCTCTTCTTTTTATGAGTATATCTCTTTGGTGCATGGTACTTCTTGATAGCATTTTACCATAGTAATACTTTCAAAGTTGGAGTGAAGGGCTTGGACTTTTTTTTAGCTGAGTTGAAGTGATTAGTGAGTTGGGTGACTCCCTAGCTTGTGTGTGCCCCTTGGCTTGATGTCTGGTATCAAGAAAGTAGTAGAGGAGAGAAGAATTATAAGTGCAGGAAGAAGAGAGAATCATGAGTTGGAGCCCTGCCTGGGTTGTATAATGAGATCCTGAACAAAACAAAACAAGCAAAGTCTTCTTTTTTTTTTTTTTAATTTTTTATTAGATATTTTCTTTATTTACATGTCATATGATTTCTTCTTTCCCAGTTTCCCCTCCAAAAGCAAAACAAAACAAAAACAAAAAACAACAAGAACAAACCCCTGTTCCCTCCCCCCTCCCCCTGCTTGCCACCCCACCCTTTCCTACTTATTGGTCCTGGCATTACCCTACACTGGAGCACAGAACCTTCACAGGGCCAAGGGCCTCTCCTCCTATTGATGACTGACTTAAGCAGTCTTCTTAAGCCCTGCTGCTACTTCATGAACTAAGTTCTTATAATGTAAGTCCTTCATTTCAACTGTGTTCGCAGCAGCTTAAGCAGAAGTAGATTTCTTTACCAAGATACCATGTTCTTTGTTCACCTCTTGATTGTAACTCCTGATCATTTGCAATGAATCTGTCAGAGGTTGGTGAATCTTCAGGCTTCACTTCAAATTCTAGTTTTCATGTTTTTTCATCGGCAATCTGTAGCTATTTTTTCCACTTTAGTTTTGGATCTCTAAATGTCAACCATAAAACTTGGCATCAACCTCAGCCAAAATCCTTAACAATACTTTAGTTAACCTCCTAAAGAATGGCTCTTACTGACGATGAATCCTTTCCAGAACACTTACAGTTTACTTTGCCCAGATGAAGCATTAGATCTATCTATCATAGGAAGTATGGAAACAACATTGGTCTCTTCATATATATCCATCAGAGGTCTTGAGGATTCAAGTTTATTATGAACAAAGATTACTCTTTCCCCCCTCCCCTGAGGAGCCTTTTTTTTCCCCCAAAGAAGTGCTTCTCAACAGTAGGCTTAAAGTACTCTATGACTAGGCTAGGGATATAGCTCCCCTGGTAGATTGCTTGCCTAGCACACACACATCCGTGGGTCTGATCTGCAGCACCACAGAAACTGTGTGATAGTACATACCTGTGATCCCAGCACTCAGGAAGAGACAAGGGGGCCAGAAGTCATCCCTTGAGTCCTGATTAGCCTTAGTTAATGTCATCTTGACACATCCTGGGCTTCTTTGAAAGAAGTCTTAATTGAAGATTTTCCTGGATCAGGTTGGTCTGTGGGTGTATCTATGAGGAATTGTGAGTATTAATTGATGTAGGCAGGCCCAGCCCATTGTGGGTGGCACTTGTTCCTCAGGCATATAGTCCTGAGCTGTATAAAAAGCTAGCTAAGCATGAGCCAGGTAATGAGCCCAAGAGCAAGCCAACAAGCTGCATTCCTCCATGCTTTCTGATAATTAGGTTCCTGGTTGACTTCCTGCCTTGACTTCCTTTGTGATGGACTGTGACCTGGAAATGTAAGACAAAGTAGTCTTTTTTCCATTAAGAGGGGACCAGATACTTTATCACAGCAACAGAAAAGAAACTAGAACACTAGACTACATGAGGAATTGCAGGCTATCCTGGGACGCATGGGGCCTGTCGCAACATTTCTTTGTGGTAAACATTTAAATAGATGTTTTATCATTTGGGTTTGTTCCATTTAGCACACAAGCAAAGTAGAACTAGTATAATCTTTAAGTCTCTGAGGATGTTCAGGTTGGAAAATGAGCAGTGGCTTTAAGTTAAAGGAGCTCTAGCACCTAACCAAATAGACATCTCATACTTTGAAGCTTTGTAGACAGGCATTGACTTGGTCTTAAAGCTCCAGTGAAACTTGTAAGCATGCTTTAGTATGCTTATAGTATGCCTTGTCTTGACTACCTGACAAATGATACAGATGTGTACTTCAGTCTTAAAAGAAGCTATCAAAATGTTTTTCAAAGTGGTTTTATCAATATTACTGCAAACAAAGAAAAGCCACAGATAGGAAGTGGATCCAATCCAGAAAACATATCCTTTAAATTTAGCCTTGCATAGTCTTAGAATACGAATAAAATGAGACAAATTATTTGAAGAATGGAATATGAATTGCCTCTAGTTCCATTCCCAATAGGATTTATTATATCTGCCTGAGGCATTATGAGCACAGGTTTTACTGCTCACATTTCTATCAGCATTCTGAGCAAAGAGAATCAAACTATATTAAGAAAGCAACATATGATTACCAAGTGGGCTTACCCCAGGACCAGAATTTGACTTAACATTCAGTAGAAGGAATGGAGGGAGAGAGGGAGTAAAGCTACATTATTACATTGCAAAATCCAACATCCCTTTAAAAAAAATTTTAAAACCTTTTCAAAAAATTAGATTTGGTAAAGGACATCTATTGAAAAGTTTACTGCTGCCAGACGGTGGTGGCGCATGCCTTTAATCTCAGCACTTGGGAGGCAGAGGCAGGTGGATTTCTGAGTTCAAGTCCAGCCTGGTCTACAGAGTGAGCTCCAGGACAGCCAGGGCTACACAGAGAAACCCTGTCTCGAAAAACCAAAAAACAAAAAACAAAAAAAAAACAAAAAAACAAACAAACAAACAAAAAAAACAGAAAAGTTTACTGCTAATGTATTTCATATGAAAGACTAAATGCTTTCTTTCCAAATCAGATGCTGCCCATTCTTGTCACATCTATTCAAGTTATACTGAAAGTTCTAGTCAATGCAGTCCAGCAAGAAAAAAGAAATAAAACAGTCTAATTTAAACAAAGAAATAAAGCTGTCTTTATTTGAAAATGGCATGATCATTTTGTAAAAACCCACTGGAATTTGAAAGGGAGTTTAGTAAGA
The DNA here is from genome assembly GCF_008632895.1 of Mastomys coucha. Taxonomy (NCBI): domain Eukaryota; kingdom Metazoa; phylum Chordata; class Mammalia; order Rodentia; family Muridae; genus Mastomys; species Mastomys coucha. The sequence goes on along the minus strand of NW_022196906.1, from coordinate 31,284,488 downwards.
TTGCAGGGCACATTGGTATCTAAAGCTCCTGTATGCTATCAACAACCATAGATAGAATTTTCAAACCAATATCATATTATACCAGAAATAGAATAGGCATTGGGGGGGGGGGCTGGCTCAGTAGTGTTGTGCTTACCTAGTAAGCATAACACCCTGGGTTCAGTCCTCAGCTCCAAAAAAGAAAATAGACAAAACATATTATTTTATTATGTGTGTTTAGACATACTAACTTGTGCCTTTGTTTTTCTGATTTGGGATTTTGTTTGGGTTTAAGTAAGGCTAGTGCTAGAGAATGGGTAGGGAAGCGCTTTGTGTTCTTCAGTCTTGTTGGATGAATGATAGCTGGCTTGCTTTCTTACGTTTTTGGTAGAACTTGCTCTTAAACTTACGTGATTCTGATCATCTCATTGTGAAAAACTTAACTATAATTTCATTTTTGCTACTAAAGGACTATAAGTATATCTTTCACATTGTAACTTCACCAAAGTTGTCAAATTTATTGGCACAAAATTGTCCTAAGTTTTCTATATTACAATAGACTCTGTAACAGTATCATTTCATTTGTATATTAATAATTTCTATCTTTTCTCTCATAGACTGACTCAACAGTTATTAAAGAACTAACACTATTTCAGTATTTGTTTGTTTGTTTGTTTTTTTCGAGACGGTTTCTCTGTGTAGCCCTGGCTGTCCTGGAACTCACTCTGTAGACCAGGCTGGCCTCCAACTCAGAAATCCACCTGCCCCTGCCTCCCAAGTGCTGGGATTAAAGGTGTGCACCACCACTGCCTGGCTCAGTATTTTTCCTATTATTTTTGTTTTCCATTTGTCAGTTTGTTTCAGATCTCTATTATTTCCTTTATTATTTCTTTTCTTATAGTTATTTTGAGCTTGATTTTTTCTTTGTAATTTTCTTAAGGTGAAAGCTAAGGTCTTTGATTGGAGGGCCTTTTTATTTTATTTTTCTTTAATATGTATTTAATGCTAGAAATTTACTACTGTGTACTTTTTAAAAATTTTATTTTATGTATACGGATATTTTTCTGCACGTACATCTATGTGCCATGTGTGTTCCTGGTGTCTGCAGAGGCCAGAAAGGGCATCAGATCCCCTGCAACTGGAATTACAGACAATTATGGGGTGCCATATGGGTGCTGGAAATCCAGATGAGTCCTCTGGAAGAGCAGCCAGTGCTCCTATCCTCTCAGCCATCTCTCCAGCCTCCTATTAAAATACTCTCTAGCTGCACTCTACCAACTGAGGTATCTTCAGCTACTTTTTTTTTAAATGGTAACTATTCTGATGGATATTAGATGATCTTTTTGTTATTTATTTGTTTCAAAACACAGGTGTCTTTTCATAGCCCTGGCTGATCTGAAACTCACTATGTAGATCAAGGTTGCCTCAAACAGAGATCTACCTGCCTCTGCCTCCCAAGTGCTAGGGTTAAAGATGTGTGCCATTAGGCTGGCTAGATTTTTTAATTTTATTTTATTTTTATAACTTTGGCTTGCATTTCCTTGGTATGGTAAGTGGGTTATATTATTGATTTACATACATGTTGATCCATTTGTATTTCATCTTTACATAAATGGCTACTGAATTTCTTTATCTGATTTTTAATCTAATTTTGTTCTCCTATTTGCACCCTTTTGTTGTGATATACTTTACTGTTTCTATCTTTATGTTTTCAGATTTACGTATCTGACAGAATCGTATGGCAAAATCATGTTTCCTGTCTTTTTTACTCAGAAATTGTAGCTTTCCCTCTTGGAAGATTTATTTCAGTCTTTTTCATGTTACTTGTTGTTCAGCATAGGGTCTCACTGTGTAGTATAGTCTGACCTGGAATTCACTAAATAGACCAGGCTAACCTCAAACTTGGGATGATCCTCATGCTTGAGCTTCTTGAATGCAGAGATGTATATATGCTGCCATGCCCAACAGATCTTTATTTTTGAACATATGTAATATGCCTGTAGTAACTATGTAAATGTCCTCCTATGTAATTCTAACACAACAGTCCGGTTGTAGCTGATCTTGTTTGATGATTCTGCTTATTATGAGTTATTTCCCTGTCTCCTTTGCATACTTGCTGTCTTAGTCAATGTTCTGTTTCTATGGAGAGACACAAGACTATGGCAATTCTTATAAAAGAAAAGTATTTTCATTGGGGCTTGCTTATAGTTTCAGAAGTTTACTTCATTATCATCATGGTAGGGAGAATGGCATTGTGCAGGCAGGTACTGGAACACTAGCTGAGAGTTCTGCATCCTGGTCCATAGGTAGACAGACTGACTGACTCACTCTGGGCTTAGCATGAGCTTTTATGTGTCTGTCTGTCTGCCTGCCTGCCTGTTCCCTCCCTCCCTCCCCCCCCCCCTTCTCTATCTATCTACCTAATTTATTTTGGGAGACAGGATTTCTTTACATTGCCCTTGCTGTCCTGGAACTCACTCTTTAGTCTAAGCTAGCCTCAAACTCAGAGAGACCCACTTGCCTCTGCCTTTCAAGTACTGGGATTAAAGGTGTGCACCACCATGTCCAGTATAGGGCTTTTGAAACCTCAAAATCCATTTCCAGTGGCATATTTTCTCTAACAAGACCACACCCCTTAGTCCTTTCAAAATAGCTCCACTACCTGGTGACCAAGCATTCAAATCTATGAGCCTATGAGGGTACCACGGACCGGGGTTTTTCGCGGGGGCCCCTTGTTCTGCGGGACGAGGGATTCTGGCCAGGTGGGCACGGGATAAGGCTTTTGTAAACA
>NW_022196906.1:31255731-31278925 GCF_008632895.1 Mastomys coucha | reverse complement strand
AACCTGTAATTAGGCGCTAAATTTTCATCTCTTCACTCTTACAGCGTGGGCAATTCTCTGCTCCACTGTTGGTGAGGCATCTAGGTATGAACCTGACTGCTCCATAATGTTTAGATTACTCACCTAAAACTGATCTACCTATCAGCGGGTCTGTAGCACCCTCGTGAGATCTTTATCTCGGCCTAATATTAATTGAGAGAAGAAAAAGAGTAAGAGATAGTTTACCTGACCGAAGCCCTACGTTGGGCGCCAACTACCACGGACCGGGGTTTTTCGCGGGGGGCCCCTTGTTCTGCGGGACGAGGGATTCTGGCCAGGTGGGCACGGGATAAGGCTTTTGTAAACAGACTACACACGGGTGGTGTAAAATCTGAGTGTATTTCTTTTAAAATAACATGAGGCTTTTACAATCATTACAAAAGAGAAATGAAAAATCTGGCAGCTCAACAGTTGAGGTACCTCTGAAGCTATCTGAAACATACTGGGTCTAAAGCAGCAGCTATCTCTTCTGAACTGGTGTTGCATCCCCCGGGCCCAAGCACTCTGGGCCCGGGGGACTGTGAGAGATACACGAATCTGAGTCCTAGCCCATCTAAGTTCTAGTGCTAGTCCTGCATGTGAGTCTAAGTCCTTCTTCTTCCAGTCCTAGTGCTAGACTGAAGTCATGTAGGCAAAACGACCCCCACATCCAAGGTCACCTGACTTCTAAAAGCCAGGTGTAGAGCAGGAGGAAGAGGGGTAGAGCCCTCTCTGTTGAGGTATTCTTATGCTAATTATTTGGTTCTTGCTAGAGGCAGGCAGAAGAAAATCTTGACCTAACTCTTTCAGCTAATGTCTTACAGAGAAACCTTACAATTACTCTCTAGTACTTAAAACATTAAACTAGGATAGTTGGAAACATTGGTGAAGGTGAGAAAACAATGTCCGAATTTTCTCTTGTTAGCTGTAAGAAAATGATATCTTGGTGAGTTCCTAACACACAAGTATGAAGACATATCTGGGCCATCTCTGAGTTTGGGGTGCCAGGCAACAATGTAGAGACAGGAGGCTGACTTTCCTTGAAGTTTTTTGTCTCAAATACCGCCATCACGCAAGTGTGCGTGGCATGAGGGCAATTCTATGGGGGCATATGTTGACTGGATATCTGTACTGGTTGGGTTTTTGTTTTGTTTTGTTTTGTTTTCTACATAACACAAACCTATACATATCTCAGGAAAAGAATTCTTAGTTGAGAAAATTCCTGTGTTAACACTGGCCTGTATGCAAATCTTTGACATATTTTCTGGATTAATGATGAATGTGAGAGGGGCCAACTCACTGTTGTCTGTGGACCCTTGGACAGGTGGGCCTGAGTTATATAAGAAAGCAGTCTAAGCAAGCTAGGAGAAAGCCAGAAAGTAGCATTCCTCCATGACTTATGCTTTGATCCCTGATTTCCCTCATTGGTGGGCTGTGACAAAGCATAGACCCTTCCTCAAGTTGCTCTTATCGTGGTGTTTATTACAACAGTAGAAACTCTAAGACACTATCTAACATTATGATTTATTTTTTACCTTTGGTTGGTAAGTGTATTACTGTTACAAATGTGTTTGACTCAGGGAATCCATCAGGTTACATTTGAATTTTCCCCTGTGCTATTGTCTACATTGAAGGCACTAACTGTTGGCAATAATAGCAATTGCTTTTCTATTTCTCATCTATTAGGGACTACCATGTTTTGCTAGTTGATGTCAGTGTCTTGAAAGCTGTTATTTCTGGTGTTTTATCTTGTTTGTTCCTTTCTTTGTTATTTCTTTCTTTCATTTTCTTAAGACAGGGTTTCTGTATACAACCTTGGCTACCCTAGAACTTGCTCTGTAGTCCAGACTGGCCTCAAGCTCAGGCATCCTTCTGCCTCTGAGTTCTGGGATTAAAGTCAAGAGTCAGTACTGCCTGACCTTATTTGCATCTTAAGTTTCTTTGGTATGAGGATAAACCTGGCCACTGTTACACTGTTTTGGTAGTGACATACATCCTACCTACTTTTGACCTGAGCCTGTTTTTATGCTGGGATTCTTACATAAAATGTTTTACTGTCCAGTTCTCATTTCCCTTTGAGAACTGATTTATATAGGTGATTAGAAGATAAACTCTTGTCAGTCAGCATGAACACTTTATGAAGATGCTTTTAGATTGATGAACTGATTTTGTGATTCTCATTTTTTGAGGGCATTTCTTGAGTTATTTGGATCAGGAAACTAATTTTAAATAACAGTTTTAGAAAATTCTAATTATGTTTTGTTTCACTTTCAGAATTAAGAAAAGGAAAGAACAACAGCGCTATGCTGAAGAGCAGAGACTCCTAAGAATGAACTGTCATGAAGAACCTTATTCAGAAGAGAAGATAAGTGATATTTTAGCCCAGTTACAACTGGAAGAAATAAAAGGAGCCAGAGAAAAACAGCAACAGAGAGAAAAAGAATACGTAAGGTGATTTTAAACGTTCTGCATGAAATTCTGGGTCTAGAAGAGACCTAGTAGAAAGTAGGCTTTTTCATATTCCTTAACAGATTTGTCTTAACCTGGTGATGGTGGCCCATGCCTTTAATCTCAGTACTCAGGAGGCAGAGGCATGTGCATCTCTCTGAGTTCCATGATAGCCAGAGCTATACTGAGAAATTTTGTCTCAAAAAATACAAAGTCAGAGATACTGTATGCCTTCTCATACTTTTCTTTCTTTAGGGTGCATGCTCCACTGCTATTTTGATTGGCTAGGACCTGTTGGGACTAGTACTGCATTTTCCTAGTGCCATGCCCCACTGCATAGGAAGACTAGAGGTACAGAAGAGAGAAATCTAGCTATAAAATCAGGTATATGCATATTATTCTCCTAGTAGTTGATTTACCTGACTGCACTGTATTTTTATAGATATGTAGAAGCTTTACGAGCCCAGGTCCAGGAGAAAATGAAGCTTTATAATATCACTTTACCTCCATTATGCTGTTGTGGTCCTGATTTTTGGGATGCTCATCCTGATACCTGTGCCAACAATTGCATTTTCTATAAAAATTACAGAGGTAAGTTTCTTAAGGAATAGTTGAATCCTGATAGCAATTAAAGTTAAATATCTATATATAGTAATTTAAGAGAATTTTATTTATAGCTTTATATAGAGAAGCATTTCTAGCTCATTACACTGTATAGAAGAGGATTTAGATTCCAGATCTTCCCTTAATTGAATACTATGAAGAGATTGTTCCTGCTGGGTGGTAGTGCACATTCCTTTAAACCCAGAACTTGGGAGACGGATGGATCTCTTGGAGTTCCAGGCCATTCTGGTCTACAGAGTGAGTTCCAGGACTGCCAAGGCTACACAGAGAGAGCCTGTCTTGAAAAAAAAGGTTGTCCTTTATGGCTAAATTAGGAGTCTGTTATCCCCATACTTTAATGGTGTCTAATACAGACTTAAGAGCATATATCCCTATTAGACTGTCAGTTCTGGGGACACCAAGAAAGCTGAGAAGCTCTAACAAGAGTCCCAGGCAGAGACAATGGAGTGAGTCCGTTCTGTAATGTTTCCTGCCCAGCAGTAAGTAGTGATTTATAGAACATAAAAACTTTGTCAACCTCATGTAAATACTCACTGAAAATGTTGCCAGTATTTATACCAAAAGTGCTTCATCTGTGTGATATAATTTATTGGCCCTATGAGTTACTTTAAAACTTCTTATGACGATATGAAATCCATGACATACTTTTTTATATTTCTCCCTAGTCTCAGGCCATATTCCAGCCTCATCAAACCTTGTCTTATACTTTTTGAATCTCATACATTTAGTTCTCTACCTATAGTGCTTTTTTTCTTTCCTCCTGTTTATCCCTCAAAAGCCCACTTTAAATGGTCCAGCTTCTCACATCTTTCCAGGTTTCCCTAGCTATTCATTCATATCCATCTTCCTGTTGTGATGACATTTTATAGATGCCTATGGAGGCACTTTTTACTATAACTTTATTTGTTCCCATTTTCTATAATCTGGTTTCTTTCTTCACAGAGAGTTAGCCTCTATTGTCAGTACTCAATAAATATTTATTCTATGGCTGGAATGAATGCCTATGGCATTTTGGGTAATGAAGCAGTGCTAATAGGAAAAAGAAGTGGGTAAGCCACCTAGAGTCTAACTTTATTCATTGTTATGCAAACCTTCATTTGCAGCATATACTCGGGCATTGCATTCAGTCATCAATTCTTCTGACATCTCTGAGGGGAACGCAACTCTTCGAAATGCCATTCGTAATTTTGCTTCTGCACATAGACGGACTCCAAAACAAAGTCTCCACTAAGAGTCTGAAATCAATACCAATGACTGGTAGTATTTCCACCTTCATTTAAAATCAACCACAAAAATTATATAGGAAAGGCTGTTAAGATGTGTACGATGTATTATCTGGAAGGAAATCAAATCTACATAACTGTCTATCTGCCTTGGGACAAACATTGAAAGCTGACTGCCAGACTTGTCTCTTTGGTTTAAACCTTTGTGAAACCTTTTATTTTTAAAAGTAATTAGAAATTTAAGCTTTTTCTTTAATTAGAGAAACTCATGAGAAATCTTTAACATTATCTTACTATCATCCTTCTGAAATTGTCTTTTGAATCTTGACAGTACTGAAATTGTCTGAAGAGGAAGAAAAGAAATGGACTTCTGAGCTCTAATGCTCATCTATAGTGCCATTGGCTTTTCTAGTTTTATATAACAATTAGAGATGAGAAGAATTTGAATTTGGCATACTTTTTTTTAAAAAAATTTCCTCCCATCTCTTTTACTTTTTAAATGACTGACTCTTTTTTTATTCAGTGACATTGGATATAGGACTTTAAATTTTATTTTATTAAATTTGAGATTTTATTTATTTATTTTTATGTGTATGAGTATTAACTTCAGTGTAGGTAAGAGGGCTCTGGAACATGAGTTAACTCAGGGTTTCTTTGCTGACAATGAAGAATTCTGCAGTTTATCTAAAAATTACTGTATATCTACTGTACATAATAACTTAAGAGAAAGAAAAACCAAACATTTCTCATGCTAACTTCTCTTTTCACAGCTAAAGAATATCAGCAAAAATGCTTTAGAAAACCAGAAGACAACCTGAAGCTATTAGAAGCCACCACAGTGTCAACAGCTCCAGCCTCACAATGCACTCCGAGCTACAGCTCTTCCAAGTGGCATTTCCCCACGCCAAGCAAGGAGCATCAAGAGTTTGTTTCTGAAATTTTGTTTACTTTACAAACTATAGATATGCTTTATGTCCAGTTTTCAATTTGGACCTTAGAGCTAATAATGGTACTAATATCACCTTACAAGCTGAAAGCATAGTGCTAGAAACATCTTTGAATGCCTTGTCATACCAAAAGCAAAATGCAAAGTAAGGAGAACACAAGAGCACCTTTTAATTTTAAAGTGTTTGGAAACATGTACAACTTGAGGCTGCAGTGTGACTGTGGTTAGATTCTAAATTAAACCCAATGAGGGCAATAGACAGCTCAAATAAGATATGCGATCACGGTACTCCTCTTTATGGTATTTGCAAGGAGACAGATAAATATTTTTAGTTGAGCATGGTGGTACATATCTTTAATCCCAATACTATGGAAGCTGATGCAGAATGATCATGAGTTTGAGGACAGCTAAGCTACATGAAACTGTCTCAAAAAAAGTGTTTTAAGCCAAATAATATAGTTGTTTTTCCTTCTGCTTCTGTTGCTATTCCTCATCTCTTCCTCTTTTTGTGATCAAATCAATAGGATCCTTTTTACTTTCCCTTGATTTGTACTTGTGACATCCTTCTCCTATTTCTCCCTCTGCTTCACCACCTGACTGATGCTGGGTTGCTTTTCTCTGCTACCTAAGCTGTTCAGCATCTCACTCAACTGTTATGTTTGTTTGTTTGTTTAACCACATCTACAAATAGAGATTCCCAGGATTTATAACTTTGATCTTGGGCCAGAGTTCTGAACAAAACAAGAATATAGACAGTGGTCTGTGCGCAGCCATAGTGCCTGTTTCCTGCAGGTCTCCTGGAAGCTGGTCTACAGTCCTTCATTTTCCAAATGGAGGGACTTTTGCCTAATTTTGTCATTTCATAGTTTTAAATTTGCCTTCTGAGGCATTGTCTCCATTTCTTAGAGCACTTAAGTAAATCCTACAGTATTAGAAAGGACATTGGCTCTTCTTATTGTAGTCTTTCCTGCCTGTCTACATAAAGAAGGTATAAACAGTCATAAGCCTTTGGTTTCTTGGTGCTACTTTTAGTCATCCTGATATTGTTCTTTAGGAAATGCAGAGCACAGCACAAGGCTTCCTGCCCTCAAACTAGATCTCTCCATGACAACCAACTTTTATGTAATTGTTACTAATTCAAAATGTTAACAATAAAACATAAGAAACTAATAATTGCAGTCACTCTGGAGTCTTCCCACTCTAAAAATCCATTTCTAATGCAAGGTAACCATTAATCTATTTCTTTTATGTATAAATAAGTATATATATGACTTCTTTTATAAATGAAATATACAATATGAGCTCTTTTTACTGAACTTTTTCAGTTGGCCTGATGTCAATACTCATCTGTGTTGTCAGATTCATTAATGTATTGAATAATATTGATAGTAATTGGAATGATAAAACTGTTTGTTCATTAATCCACTAGTAGACATTTGGGGGTTTTTCTACGTTAGTTATTATGAATTCTGCTATGAGCAATTGTTCTCAGGATTCTGAAGTACATGTTTTCATTTCATGGTTTGTAGGAGTGAAATTCTGGAGTCACATAGTAACTTTCTGTTTAACTTTTGACAAACTATAAACTGTTTTTCAAAGTAGCTATACTGTTTTTCATTCTCTAGAACATGTAAAGAAAGGCTAGGTGTTCTTCACCAACATTCATCTCTTAGACAGGTGGCTGCGATGTGGTATTTCATTGTGGTTTTAAGTTCCTCCTAGCAGTTGATGATGGTTATATTTTTATGTGCCTGTTGGCTGAGTGGGTCTTTCTTTTGAAGATGTTTGTGAAATACTTTGCCAGCTTCATAATTGGGTTGTCTTTTTATGGAATTATGTTGTAGATATTTTTAATCCCAACTCGGGGTTTCTACACTGCCTTAGTTCCCAGATGAAAGACACACACAACCTTTATATTTACAGTAAGCCTTAAGCAGCATAATATACCTGCCCTCTATGCTATTAGAATCGAGTTTCTTTTGGTAATCCCAAGTTATTACTTACTATGTTTCATCTGGGCTGCTCTTAACTCCAATTAGCCAGACTTCAGAACCATGTTTTTATGGCCCACCCAACCCATGGTGGCTTCTTTTCCTCTTATGTTTCTTCTTCCTTTCTTGGCTTTCCTCAGACCCCAAGCCCTAGAAACCTAAACTTCACCTTTGCCTCTTCTGCCTAGCTATTGGCTGTTGGCATCTTTAGTTATCAATCAGAAATAGCTTGGGGTCAGAGTCACAGAATCATGAGGGCTCCAGGTATTGGGAGCCACCACTTAGCATTACCAAACCTCAACAGAATTAGAAGAGCTCCTAATGTGTTCTACACATAGGTCTTTTATGAGCTGTATCATTTGTATTTTCTCCCATTCTGGGTTTTTTTTTTTTTTTTTTTTTTTTTTTTTTTTTTGAGTCAGGGTCTCACTATTGTTCTGGCTGTCCTGGAAGTCATTTTGCAGGCCAGGCTGGCTTTGAACTGACAAAGATTTCCCTGGCTCTGCCTCCCAAATGCTGGGATTAAAGAGTGTAACACCTGCTTCCTTTCACTTTGTAGTCGGTTTCTGGAGCTTGTAGCACACACTTAGATTTAATGAAATCTAATTTATATATATTTGTGGCCTGTGTTTTTGCTATAGTCTGAAAAGCCATTACTTGATCCAAGGCCACAAATGTTTATCTTACATGTTTTGTTACAAGTTTTAAAAGTGTTGGTTTTATATTTAGAGTTACTATCCAGTTGGAGCTAATGTGTCAAAAGTCATTCTTTTACATATGGATACCTAGTATCCCACTATCACTTGTTAAAGACTACCATTTGCCACATAGAATTGTCTGGAAATGTCAGAGCTTCCTTGTAAGATCTCTGTTGTGTACCATTCATCCTGTGCCTGTCCTTACATAGAATATTTCTACAATACTATAACTTTGTAATATGTTTGAAGTTGACAAGTGTGAACCCTACCTTTTTGTCCTTTTTTAATTTTACTTTTCTGAGTCCATACATTTTCATATGAGTTTTGTTTGTTTGTTTTTTCAAGACAGGGTTTCTCTGTGTAGCCCTGTCTTGGAACTTACTCTGTAGGCCAGGCTGGCCTAGAACTCAGAAATCTGCCTGCCTCTGCCTCCCAAGTGCTGGGATTAAAGGTGTGCGCCACCACCGCCCGGCTTCATATGAGTTTTAAGGTCACTTTTCTACCAAAAACAAAACAAAACAAAACAATAACAAGAAACAAAAGAGCAAAACAAAACAAACAAAAAAAAACCCACAAAAGCATAGCTGAATTCTGATAGGAAACATACTGAATTCCTGATTAATTTGGGAATAATTGGCATCTGACCCATGAACATGGGATGAAATATCATGTGTGTATGGCTTTAATTTTTCTTGGCTGTGTTTTACATTTACAGAGGACACAAATTGTATGTAGGTTAAACATGTTCCTAATGTTATTATATTGATGTTATTGTAAAATGAAATTACCTTTTTTTCCTTTTTCTCCACTTTTTGAGCCTGGTCTTATGTAACTTAGCTAAGCCTGAAACTCAGTATGTAGTCAGGAAGATTCTATCCTGTTTCTATTTTTTGAGTGGTGAAATTATAGGCATGTACTACTACACCCACTTGATGCAGTGCTGGGGATTGAGCTTGGGGCTTTGTAGTGCTGAGCAAGCACTACATCCTCAGCCCAGAGTGTTGTTATCCTGGAATTGTTGGGTTTTATCTGATGCTTTTCTGCATCTAATACTATTATGTATTCTTTGGGGTTTTTTGGTTGTTATTGTTGTTTGTTTTGGTTTGGGTTTGCTTTTCTTTTAGGTGTTTTTTTGGATCAGGGCCTTGCCATGTAGACTAAGCCAGCTTCAAACTTAAGCTCTTGCCTTAAAAAAAAAAAATTAATTGGTTTTCTTATGTTAATATAACATTACTTTCCAAAGATATTTTACATTGACTTTTGTTTCTTTAGGCCTCACACAGTTTTTTGTTTGTTTGTTTGTTCTAAATTTGGTTTTCTGAAACAGGTGATTTGATTTGTGTGATCTCAAGTTAGTAAAATGATGATAAAACTGGGCCATTGAATATTATTATAAAACTTTAAGGCTTTTAGTTTCAGTCTATATATAAAAGTTTCAAGATTGATGTCTTAGGGTTGTATTGCTGTGAAGAGACACCATGACCATGGCAACTCTTATAAAGGAAAACATTTTAATTGGGGCTAGCTTACAGTTTTAGAAGTTTAGTCCATTATCTTGGTTGGAAGCATGGCAGCAGGCAAACATGGTATTGAGAAGGAGCTGAAAGTTCTACATCTGGATCAACAGGCAACAGGAAGAGAGTGGCACTGAGCCTGGCTTAAGCATTTGAAACCTCAACGCCCACCCCACTGACACTCCAACAAGACCATACCTTCTGCTAGTGCTACTCTCTAGTAACCAGCTTTCAAATGTATGAGCCTGTGGAGTCCATTCTTCCTCAATCCCCTACAGATGTGAATGTTTTTGCACTGCAGTCTGGTCATATGTTAACAGTAGCCAGTGGTTCCATCTGTGACTTACAGAAGTCTGAGAGCAGTAGCATTGATCAAGAAGAAGCAAGTCACTTGTCACACATGGTGGCAGTGTGGTGAATTCTGTTTGAAGTGATAAATGTGCTTTGGAAGGAAATCTGGAATCCAGGTTTCTTGTTTTGTTCCTAAATTTGCAAGACTGTTGTCCTGGCTAGTTTTATGTCAACTTGACACATTTAGAGTCACCAGAGAGGAAGAAGCCTCAACTGACAAAATGTCTTCATAAGATCTGGCTATAGGACAGCCTGTAGGGCATTTTATTCACTGGTGATCTATGTGGGAGGGCTCAGCCCATTGTAGATGGTGCCACCCCTGGGCTGGGTTCTATAAAAGAGCAGGCTGAGCTAGCCATGGGGAGCAAGCCAGTAAGCAGCACCCCTCCATGACCTCTGCATCAACTCCTGCTTCCAGGTTCTTGCCCTGCTTGAGTTCCTGTCCTGACATCCTTTGATGATAAACTGTGGTATGGAACTATAAGCAGAATAAACCCTTTCTTTCCCAACTTGCTTTTGGTCATGGTGCATTATCACAGCAATAGAAATCCTAACAAAGACAATGGTAAATCAAAATTTGCAGGGCAGACATCAGTCACCTTCCTAGATTAGCAGAGAACTTTAAGGAAGAAGAGGCTTAAAGATAAAAACTGATCCTAAAGAGATGGATTTTGATTTTTGTAGTAGGAATAGGGCTTGGGGGTAAGGAACATGATTAAATTTGGACCCAGGATTTAAAGTAGTGTATGACTGGGGAATGTCCCTCAGAGTGACTGCTTAGCATGTATAAGGCTGGGAGTTTGATCCCATTACTGAATGAGGGAGGGACAGAGGGAGAGAGGGAGAGATTCAGGGAGGGAGTAAATGGTTAAGTAAGTAGGATAGAAGGTAGACATTTAAGTTGGAAAAAAAAGAGATTGAATAAGAATGAATATTGGGGGCTGGAGAGATGCCTCTATGATTAGAAGCACTGGTTGCTCTTCCAGAGGGCCTGGGTTCAATCCCCAGGACCCACATGGCAGCTCATAATCATCTGTAATTCCAGGACTGATGCCCTCTACAGGGTCAGGCACTGTATGTACATGGTCCACATGCATACAGGCTAAACACCCATACACATAAAAATTAAAAAAAAAAAATTTTAAGTAAGAGAGTGGTCCTTGGATAGCTGTTCATATTTTCTGTAGGTATTTCATTCTCACTATTATTTGATGACAAGGCTTTCTGAATGCATGCAAAAGTAGACAACAGGGACCCTTTATAGCTCCTACCATTGTATCTACACAAGTACACCTGCCTGTCCCTACTTAATCCTGCTACTATGGCTGAAGTGAGTTCCCTCATCTCCTCAAAGGCATTGCCTCAGTACTTTTCTTCACTACATCATTAATTTCTCCCACTCCAGGCATGGTGGCAGCACATGCCATTAATCCCAGCACTCGGGAGACAGAGTTAGGCAGATCTTGAGAGTTCAAGGCCAGCCTGGTATATAGAGCATGTTCCAGGACATCCAGGGCTACACAGAGACACTGTCTCAAAACAAAACAAAAGTTCCTAACTACTAAAATATTCCTGTAGGTACACAGAACTGTTGTAATTTTTTTCCATGTAGAAAACCAGCCAACTTAAAAACAGTAGAAGAGAATAAAAGGGAAAAAACCAACTTGGTTTACCTGACATACTTTCAGTTACCAGTAAACTTCTTTGCTTCCCTTTGAAACAACATTCCTGAGTTCTCAGTACTTATTGCTCCTTCTTACATTCTGCCTTGATTATATAGTTTGTCTTTACCATTCTAGTGAAAACATTCTTCATATTGGGTGTGGTGATGCATGCAGTAGAGAGGCTGAGGCAGGTGGACCCTGTGTTCCAGGCCAAAGTCACCAGTGGCTTCTACATTGCCAAATCCAAAGGTCATTTTCAAACTTCATCCTATTTATCAACAGAATCTAACATAAGTGATCCATCTTTTTTTTTTTTTTTTTATTGCTTTATCACCTGGCTTCGCCACCACCAAAGTTCTAATTTTTTTCTCTTTTGTCTTTCCTTCCCCTTGCTCCTTTGAGCTCTTTTCTAGGTCTGTGGCTTTAAGTATCAAATATATATGAACAACTTTGAAATTTATTTCTCTGGCTCCTGACTTCATCCCTAATCTCCAGATTCATACATTTGGCTGCATAGGTGACATTTCTGTATGGTTGGTTTCCCAAAGATTTTTGCTTTTCACACTCTACCCACTTTCAGTTAATGACAGACAGTTCTTCCTGAAACCTTGTAGAAACCATTGGCTCTTCTCTTTCTCTCATCCTTTGTCATTCCATTAGCAAATGATGCCATGTGTCTACCTTCAGAGTTTGATCTCTAGTTCCTATTTCCACTGCTTGACATGTTCCAAACCATCTTTCTTGTAGATTACTTGTGACTTTTCTAACTGTGCTCTCTCATTTTTCTTCTTTCCCTCTCCCTCCCCTCTCCCTCTCTCCCTCCCATTACCCTTCTCCCACCTTTCCCCCCACTTTCCCCCCAGAAACAGGCATCCTGTAATCCATGCTGGCTTTAAACTCTCTATGTAGCCAAGAATGACCTTGAATGTCTCATCTTCCTGCCTCCAACCTCTCAAGTGCACTACTTATAAATAGAAGATTACAGGTGTGCACTGCTACACTTAGCTCTAAATTTAGCACATCTTCCTCTAAAGCCAATCTTCCCCTCTCCATCTCCCAACAACACAGTGTATACACACCCCAGTCCACTTTAAGTAAATTAGCAACGAATGTTCCTTATTATACTCTTATCAATCTTAGTGAATGTCATTTCCATCTAATTTATTTTCACCAAAATATTGTATAGTCACTCTCCACTCTCTCTTATGTACATAGGTTTTATTGGTTTTATTCTTAAAATATACTCAGAATTTAACTGTTTTTACAGTGCTTGCCCCATTACAGTAATGCTGGTCCACATCACCATTGTGTTTCCCTCTGAGTTACTAAAGAAGCCTCCTATTTGCTTTCCTTGCTTCTGTTTATATGCAGTTCCTACATTGCTCTTCGTACAACAAGCCAGAGCAGGCCTTCAGAGTTAGAAAGATTGTCGTGTCATGCCACTCCTGCACAAACTCTCCTTTGTCTACAAATTTTTCTCAGTAAAGGCTTGTCCTTCCAGTGTGATTTCAGGCAGATCTGAGACTTTTCTCCTGCCTCTTTCCTCTCTACTCAGATTAGCCACACTGACTTGTTCTAACTTGGGCACTCCAAGGACACTTTTGCTTCAAGGCCTTTTTCTGCTGTCTTGTGCCTTCTTCCTTTGATAATATTTGGTTTGCATCCTTTGTCTTTGTTCAAATGTAGTTTATCACGAGGCCTCCCTACTGAGCTAAAGTGCCCGTCCTACTCACCCCGACACAAGTGCTCTGTAGTCTCTCTTTAAATGTTTCCTTTATGCTACTTAGCCTGTGTGGTAGATTATTTATTTATTTTTTCTTTCCACTGGATTGTATACTTTTATTTGTATTTGTTAAATTCTGTTATAGATCCCCAACATTAAGATTGTACCTGATACTTATGGTCTCTTTGTCAATATTTAGTAAATAACTAAACAAACTTGTCCCCCACCCCCCTTTTCTTCTGTGTTCTGTTTCATTGTTTTCAGTAGAATGTTCAACACAGAATAATTGCAAAATTTAGCTGTGCATAAATAGAGGTAGTACTTAAGTATAATAGTATAATAGTTTTAAATAAACATTTAACCACAACTCAAGTCTTAAAAGCATCCAGAGTCTGGATCAGCGCAGCAGAGCTGCCTCACCTCTGGACCTGGAATGGTGGCATGATCCCCTCATTTGGAGTGCCTGTAGAGAATGTGATCTTACTGAGCCCTTTTCTAGGACTTCCCTATCCTCTCTCTGTAGACTTAGTCTGAATAAAGACAGTTAGAATTTATTAAAGGTAATTCTTCATGTTAAACAGTCTTATCTAATGTAGTATTTCCCCAGAGAAGTCATTGGGACTCATTTTGCCTGGTTTCACATTCACTTGCTGCTGTTGTAATTTAGGTCAAATAATTTGATGTCTCTGGGCAGTGATTTTTTGATAAAATAAAAGGACTGTACAGTGTGATTTTCAGCACAGCTCTAATACAACATGCATGTGTTCTGTTTTTACTTTTGCCCTCACTTTCATATTTGTAGTTGATTTGCTCTTCTTTCTCAGTGTAGATTACTGGTAGATTTAACTTGTCAGAGGTAAGACAAGATCTCTGTTGCCCACTGATTCTTGTCAGAGGACACCAGGAAGGTAGAAGAGAACCACTTACAGTAAAGGCGTGAATTTAGCCAGAGGGGTACAAGCATTGAAAGCTCAGATTCAGCTCTTATCCATAGACATTCTTCATTATCTGCCAGCGACTATGCCAAGAGATAGAGCTCTGTCTTAGAGGCAAGTTTAAGATCTTGTACTAACAAGGGATGTCTGCCTGTTTCCTTGTGATAACAACCATCAAGAATTTCTAGCTAGTTCAACCTTCATGAGCTTGTTCCAGGTACTTCAATTTAGGAAATGTCTACATTCTATCTCTTGTATTGTCTCAGTTATTACTTAATTATCTGGGCCTCACCCTTACCTTTTTAGCCCTTTTACGATGGGCAGGAATAGGATTGTCAACAACTTTATTGACCACCTACTGTAAGCTGAGACTAGAAACTGCTTCTGTCTTTTAACCATTTGAATTAGAGAAAAGGAGATAGTAAGTATCACTTTTATATTCACTTTTGTATTCCACTTTTAGAAGCAAAATATTTCCTCTAGTTTATCTTTTATATGTAGTCATCAGTTTGTGTCTCATTATAGGTACTTTCAGGTTTCTTGGACCATAAAAAAAAAAAAGAGTTGAAAGATTTGAAAATATAGAGAAAGACAAAAACAAATGTGTATCCAGCTCTTTGTGTTTGGTGAATTTTTAAATTTGTTGCTTTAGATTTTTAAAGCTTTCTTAAAGTAAAAATAAATGATCTATCTCACCATGCTCTCAGTATTGCTGATAATTCTAAAGGAGTATGCTATGTCAAATACACAAATTGGGTTCTAAAACTTAAGGTATTGGGTGTTGCAACAGGAGTCATCTCTTCATGTCCCCTAGCTGAAATTGTGGCCTTCTGCTTCCCCAGTGGCTCCAGTAGCTATAGCCATGGACAGGTCATCCATCATCAGAATCTCCTAACCCTCCTAGCATCACAATAAGAAAAGCAAACTGAAACAAACAATGCCTCTGTAAAGTATTTCTGCAAATAGAAGAGGAAAAGTGTTATAACTATATCAGTCTTGTAGCATTTCTTTGAAAAAACCCAAGTTCTGGAAGAAAACTCAAGGATAGCATATAATTCTGGGTAAGTAAAAGCTACATTACACCTTTAGTCACGGTATAGGAGGCAGAGGTAGATAGATCTCTAAGTTCAAGGCCAGCCTAGTCTGCATAGTAAAAGTTAATCTCAAAAAAGTTAATTTATGGGCTGGAGAGATGACTCAGTATTTAAGAGCACCTACTGCTCTCCCAGAGGTCCTGATTTCAATTCCCAACAACCACTGGTGGCTCACAACCATCTGTAATGGGATCTGATGCCCCCTTCTGGTGTGTTTGAAGACAGAGACAGAGTACTTGTATAAGTAAAATAAATCTTTAAAAAAAAAAAAAAGTTAATTTATTACACAAAACAGATCCTGAGTCCTAAAACTCTCAGAATCCATGGTATATGATAAATGAACTTTTACTCATCTAGAACAATACTTAAAATGTGTGTTAGAGAATGGTCACTTAAGTCATTTTCTGGTCTAGATGTTGATAAGAGAAAAGCCTTGAGTATTCACAGTAAATAGGAGCAAGTTTTACCATGATGAAGCAGATACCTAGAACCTAAGTCATTCTGTAGGAAAACTGAAACTGTTTTTAAAGCAAGCTAGTGCCTTACATTCTGGATTAAAAGATTTATAAACATGACTGCTGAATATGACATGTGAACCTTGTTTGGATGCTGAGAGGAGAAAGTCTGGAAAAGGTAACTTGGACTTATCCCAGATCGTGAGGGGTGACAATGAAAAGATGTGGCTTGAGATGTAACTGGGTGTAGTGTGTTAACCACTCTGTGCTCCCTATGGGTCGAATGTGTGCACCTGCCCAAG
Organism: Mastomys coucha; assembly: GCF_008632895.1. NCBI lineage: Eukaryota > Metazoa > Chordata > Mammalia > Rodentia > Muridae > Mastomys > Mastomys coucha. The sequence goes on along the minus strand of NW_022196906.1, from coordinate 31,262,939 downwards.
AGCTATCTGGATTCTCGAATGAGTTACACACACCAGTTAATTTTAATATTCCTTGACTAGCTTAATGGTTGGGTGTCTCTAATCTTTCCCACTGCTAGGAAACACCCCCCTCCAGTACTCCTGAGTTAACATCTTTTAAAATCTGTATTTCATCTCTACTACCCAAACACAACTAGGGAAGTGGCCTGTGTGGCCACTTTCCCTGATTCTCACACGTCGGGTTGGGCCCTTAGGTCTGGTGCCTAATTGTCATGGCAATCTCTGCTTCCTTCCTCTCTCCTCAAAGTCAAGCCTCAGTCTACCTGCCCAGCCACTGCTCTCTATTGATTGACCAATTGGGGACAAGGACCTTCAGCATTTGTACACACAGATTCCCAATTTGGGGAGCCAGATTAATTCAAAGCATTAGAACCGATCCCCAACAACTTGGTGCTAGAACAAATGTCCTAGCTTGTTCAAGGCCCTGGGTTCAGTCCTCAGTACCACAAACCCAAAAGGAAAAAAGAAGCCAGCAATAAAAAAAAAAAGATTTATGTCAACATGGACATGTAATACTGAGGTAGGTATGAGTGGAACGAAATTCAGTCCTGAGATTCATCCTAATTCAACAAAATAGGACAAAGGAGCTGATTCAAATAAGCGGTAACAAAAGCTTGATAATTCTGGAACCCAGGGGCAGGTTTGTGAGAATCATTATGCTCTCTGCTTTATTTTGTGTTTGAGGGTTTTTTTGTTTTGTTTTGTCTTGGTCTTATTTTGTTTGTTGTTTGCTTGTTTGTTTTGTTTTTTTTTTCAGTAATTAACAGCATAAGTCTTAAGCCTGACTGCCCCTTTACCCCGTCCCCTCCCCTGTATAAGGAGATTTAAGGGAGAAAGTGTTATTTCATAGTTTTGGAATTTCTGACAGGGGCGTTTCCAGAGGGTGAATAGAACCTAGAAGCTATAGACCAAATAGAAATGAGGTTTATGCCCCTCTGGCTGGGTCCATGTGGAGGCTCCCTAGCATAGCTCACACCATGAGTAATCAGAGAGGCACCTCACCACCTGGTTTTATGAAGTATATCTGTGAATTCCCAGCCCTATAAAAGTTGAGAAATCAAGGAGGAAAACCCATAGAGAACTTAGGGTAAAAATGAAAAGGACAAATCAGTAAGTTAGTAAAAATACTTTTGAAATCTTTGGCTAAAATGGGGATAAGAGCATCCATTCTATTTAATTCAAAGATGCTAAAAATAAAAAAATTATTTTTATTTCAATCTTTCCTCTAAATAAAATCTCTAGAAATTGAAAATTTGTACTTTGATATCATGCAAATCTATAAATGTTTTAATCTAAAAATACTTCTCCATTTTAAAAATAAAATTAGCTTGTTTTAGAAATGGGATCAGTTTTCCTGTAAAATGACCCAGGTTCCAGATTTCTGCTTCCTTTATAAGGAAACCACACTTATAGTATGGTTTGTTTCTATTTACATGCCAAAATTGTCCTTTGATATTGAAGTTCTTTCTTGCTTTATCTTCAGAGTTTTTACTCCTGTGGGATAGTTTGTGGAGTGGTTAAGATTGTGATTATGTTTCAAATCCTGGTCCTTCCCAAAGCCAGCTAAGTGACCTTTAGTCAGCTACTGAAGGTAGCTGAGTTTTAGATGGGAAAAACAAAACTTCATAGAATTCTGAGAATTCAGTGAGATAGCATCTGTACAGTGGCTAACCTAGTAGCTAGCACATAGTAAGTAAAGTGAATATTTTATACAACAACAGAATTACTATCTCCAGTATCACTCTTAATACCATATGTGAATATCCCTATACAGCCATTGTAGATGTTCCTTAACAATTCAAGAGGCAAGGCCTTCCCTATAATACAAGCATTGGTCCATTGCTGTTCCAGGGTCTCTTAATGAGCTGAGCTAATGGAGCATAGGAATACAAGCACATCTAGTATGACTTTTATGTTACTGCCTAAGTAAAGACATTTTCTATGTCCCTAGGTTATGATGACATAGATTTTGATTATTTGATTTTATTCATTGCTCCATCCTATACTAAATCTACTTAGCACAGAAACCAAGTTTTTTTGAAGATGGAAGATGAAGGAAAGAGAGTTTGCCAAATAAGTAGGTGTGCCAATTAAATTGCAAATCAGCCTGCCCTCCCTCTTGCTCAATCTGAAGGTGAGTTGATGCCTGTTTGTAAATCCTTCCTGGTTCAAAGCTGTAGGTACCTTCATCTAAGGAGATCCACCCACCTTTGAATTGCAAAGATTGAGTTATGATTCAGCCTAAAGAGGCCAAGCCTACCCTGTGTTTTTATGTGGGCACAATGTTTTCTCTAAAGAATTAAAAACATTTTGTCATAAAGTAAAGGTACAAGAACATCTTTTTCTGTCATGCATCAGGACATTGTATTGTATACATAAAAAAAACTGACTTTGGCTGAAAGAAAAAGCAGCTTGTGGGGAGGGGAGACTGGAAAGATGGCTCAGGGGTTTAGAGCACTGGCTGCACTTGTAATGGACCCAGGTTTGATTCTTAGCACCCACATGTTGGCTCAGCCACCTGTAATTCCAGCTACAGGTTCCAGTGTCCTCTTCTGACTTCTGTGGGCACTAGGAACACACATGGTGCACACACACACACACACACACACACACACACACATACACACATACACACACATATATGTACGCAGCAAAACATTTATTCACATAAGCCTAAAAACTTTTAAAATGAAAGAAAAGACTAATACCACTCTTGTCTTTGAGGAGCTGGGATCAGGTAGTCTTCCAACGTAGCTCAAACTCATTCTCATCCTGTCAATAACTTCAGTCATTCACATTGGATACAGTGAAGACTGGGAGAGGGTAACACAGGCATATGAGGAGTAGAGCTGAGAGTAGGACTAACAATGGGAGAGCAAAGGGAGAGTCCGAAACAGTGGGATGGAGCATAAACTAACGCAACAGGAATGAGCAGTTTAGCTAGTCATGAGTTCATGACAACAGTCGCTGTTTATTATCACCTTTGTAGATTTACATGTAATGGCTCAACCTGGAAGCCCATTGATTAAGGAATGTGTCTGACACAGACAAGTGATGGATGATAGCTGGAAATAGTTGATACTTGGTAAATATTTATCTCTTGCTTCCCATTGTTTAAACCCCTTATCTACTACCTCTTTCTCTTGACGATTGCCAAGATGGAAATGTATAGATGAATGGCTCATCTATATATATTTTATGAGTTAGTTTTGCTCTAGAAGCATAGTAAAGTTGCACCTGCATTTCTATATACTGGCCCACTGAGGCAACAGGAACAAGGAATTTATTCAGGCTATTATAGGTGGTGTAATTCTGTTTATCTGACATGCAGGAAATGGACTGTGAGGCTCCTTTACATGCCTGTGTTTGGCGGGAGCCCTTTGTAGTTGGGACTAGAACTCTTGCTAAAATGGGTTTAAGTTAGGTATTGCCCCTTTGTAAATCTCATGGGGTTGATAGCCTTTCCTTGGGGCTATAGAAATCTGGGAGCACTTAGATCAGTTGGCAGGAGTGTCCCTTAGGATTAACTGGCTTTTGTTTGAGTGAAGTGCCCTTTGAATTTTTCAACTTTAAACACTTACTTCCTCTGAGGCAAAGTGCTCTGTGAAAACTTGCCTGATCTCTTGTGGTCAGAAACTTCCCAACACAGTATACCTACTTAAACTATTTAGCACATAGGCATTCTTCTCTACTTGGTAAATGTTTATAGGTTTTTTAAAAAGATTTACTTTTTTTTATTTTATGTGTACAGGTGTTTTGCCTTCATGTTTGCCTGTACCATTTGCATGCTTGGTACCCCTACAGGCAAGAAGAGTATGCTGGATCTCCTAAAACTGGAGACACAGATGGTTGTGAGCCACCATTTGAGTGCTGGGAACCAAATCTGGCTTCTCCAAAATACCAGTATAATTTTAACTATTGAGCCATCTCTCCAACCGCAGGATTGAATGTTTTAACTCAGGGCATTGCTACACAACCCTCATTCTGTGTAATGTAAGGATGTGATAAGAACCTGGAAGCCCCTGGCATATTTCTGCCTTTGTTCAAGTGATGCCTGTCCATCTCTATAGCTAGAGCTCAGTTATTATAAACTGGGAAAGATCTTGTTCCAGTTTATTACTAGGAAGTGGAGGCAGAAAGATTTAGTAAAAATGCTTAGAAAAATGATTAGGGCTTGAAAATAAGAATTTCTGACAAGATAGATCTCAAATCAAGGAATTTAAGTCAATCCCACACTTAATCTGTGAGTCTTACAGCCTGCCTGTTAGGTAGTTTGCACCAAGGCTGGCCAGTATGTACACATATCCCTCTGTCTCAGTATAGCATGTTTTGATCCAAGTAAGCACCACACAATCCAGATACAGAATGACTCCATTGTAACCAAGATCTCTTGTGTTACCCTATAAACTTAAATATCTTCCCCTCCTCACCATCCCTAACACAGTCATCTTTATGTCCTTTTCATCTTCATAATTTTTCACTACAACATATATAAATGAAATCATGTACTATTTGGTTTTTTGATGTAACCGTTTAATTTTTGTTTGTTAGGTTTTTTTTCAAGACAGGATTTCGAGACAGCCTGGCCGTCCTGGACCAGGCTGGCCTCACATTCAGAGATCACTTTGCTCTGCATCCTGAGTGCTGGGATTAAAGGTTTGTACCACCTACACAAGGCACTTAACCATTTACTTATCAAGGGACATTTATAAATTTTTGCTGTTTAGATGAGCTGCTGTGGACATTTATGTACTGGGTTTTGTACGGATAGAAATGTTCACTTAATCAGTATGCATGCCCAAGATGAAATTTAACTAAATGGTAAATACATTTCAAACTTTAAAAATGACTCTGTGGACATGCATGCGTGTGTGTACCATGGTGCACATGTGGAGGCCAGAAGACAACTTTTGGAGGTCAGTTCTTTCTATCATGTGAGTTCCGGGGACTGACTCTGGTTCTCAAGCATGGCAGTGAGCATCCTACCTGCTAGGCATCCTACCTGCTAGGCATCCTACCTGCTAGGCATCCTACCTGCTAGGCCATCTTGCCGACACACAGTTTACATTTCCTAGAAAGTGACAGTATGTTCTGGGGGGTCACGCTTTTGTTTTTTGTTTTTGTCCTACTCTGCTAGGTGCCAATGGGTATAAATGTAGGTTTCCTATTTGGTCCTCATTGTCACCCTTGTGGGACAAGTACGCCTCATTACTATTGAGATGGATGAGAGTTCTGTTGACAGTTATAGGGGAGGAAGAGTGGACCTCCAACCATGCTTTGGTGTATGGGTTAGAGTACTCATTGTCACTGGAAGGAGGCAAAAGTTTCTTCATATTTGAAGTCCTCAGATGCCACCTCAGGGCATGGGATCTGTTGTAGACAGGTGTAAGCAGGAATCTGGGTCCGCTACAGTCTTGGCTAACAGGAGTGGGAGCTATGGTGTTCCGGCTGGTGCTTGTTTGAAGTGGGCGCTACAGTCTTGGCTAACAGGAGTGGGAGCTGTGGTGTTCTGGCTGGTGCTTGTTTGGAGTGGGCGCTACAGTCTTGGCTGCTCTTTGCTTGGTCTTTTGACTGCACGTGGTTAACTTTTCTAGGCACTTCCCTTTCTCCCTTCTGGCAGTGTCTGTGTTAGCATAGGTTTAACCTACAATTCTGCCTCTGCCTCCCAAGTGCTGGGGTTTCAAATATGGACCACTAGGCTCAGTATTTTTGAACCCTTCATTGAAACCCTCTTATTATAACAGCTTGCTGTCCAAAGGATAAAATCTCAACTTGTTAGCATGGCCATTCACTGCCCTTAACCGCCTCACTACAGTTAAGAACAGTCATATCTTCTGTACATGTGGAAAACTATGTCACCAGCTATACAGAACTTCCTTTAGTATCATGCCTTATGTGGTATGTTGTTTTGCAGATGTGCTCTATGGGTCCCAGCTTCTCATCTTCTCTACACGGTAAGCAGCTAGTCATTCCTCAAATTTGGACATATTACATATACTGAAGCTTTCTGATATTAAGAATTATTTGATCCCATCTCAGGGTTATCCTTAGCTGTGTGAACACACACTGTAGTGTACTTTCTTGTTTGCATTGATTTCCCAACTTACCCTTGAGGTGGCACTGTGCTATACATCTCTCATCTATTCAGCTGTAAATTCTTTGGGGTTAGGCACTATGCCTGACTTATCAGTTTGTCCTCTGCCTAGCATAGAATGGACACTGAACAAATGTTTATTGAATCAGTAAATGGATGAATTATTACTTTCACACAAAGACCATCTGCAACTTATGAGACTAGGTCATGGAGACAAAGTCCTTACCATTGTCATTTGCTTCTTCTTAGTTTTCCCTTAAACAAAGCAACTTTGAAAAATTATAGTAATTAAGCACTCATGCCACACTGTTCCCCCTTCCATAAGGACTTTAAGGTTGTGCTGTTTCTGTTCTGCTGGCCTACTAGTGTCCTGAGGAGGCTGGATATGGGAGAAGCAGCAGATGTGGTGTGTAAAGCCAGTTCTTCAGGACATTATTAACCAGCAGTCCAGTCTTTGGTAAATTGAAACCCGTTTGTAACTTTTATCAAGGTGGAGCTTTTCTTTGATAGGCATTTCAGAAACGTAGCTTTCTTTGAGTGGCATAGCATAGGTTTGTCTTCTACACAAGCACACTGTTAAGGATTTTGCAAGACAAATGCCACTATACACATCAGCTCTTATAAGATCCAATGTCTAATCATACACACATAATCTCTCTACCTACAAGAACTACTGAACATGTCAGGCACTATTACACATTTTTATATAAGTAAATTTTAGTTCGTACAGCCACCTCTCACTGCAGGTGTTACTGTCCATGTTTTGTAGATATGGGAACTGAGAACTAGAATTGTTTCAGTTACAAATTACAAAAATGTAATTTTGCTGGTTATGAATTGTAATGTAAATATCTGATATACAGGATATCTGATCTCTTACCCCTGTGAAGGGATTATTCAACCCCCAAAGGGTCATAACACACAGGTTGAGACCTGCTGCTCTAGGATGTGTGACCTCCTTGGTTGAGAACTTGAGAGAGGTTAGGGCCACTTCTTTTTCCTAGCTGTCCTTGATACTGTTGTTGGAGTATAGAAAAGCCCACTTCTACCATGTCATGGGAGCTCAGCCCAATGA
>NW_022196906.1:31222509-31255136 GCF_008632895.1 Mastomys coucha | reverse complement strand
ACCACACTTAGGTAGGTCTGCTTACCTTTCTAAATACTGGCATTTGCTCGCTAATATTCAGGAGCATTCAAGGCCTTTTGTTCCGTCCATAAAACTAAAGAAGATACTCATTGCTAAGAGTCTAAACAAAAAGCCTAGAAAGTCACATGGGTGATCATTGAAATTCAGTAGCAGTTGAAACTGATGCTTGGTGGCTAAAAAGGCTAATAACATTGAGTTTCTTCATCACAAGTGCCTAATACTGAACTACAGTAATTAGAGGGCTGTCAATCAGGAATTTAGATCTTTTCCTTCAGTGGCTGACTGAGTGGTTCCTCCCTTCCTCATTTCTTCAAACCCTGGTCACATCCCACAGGGTTCGAGAAGGTGCTCTCTGGGGGTGTCAGATACAACAGGAAGGTGAGGCAGGAGTGGAGAGGTGCTGTCCGTGGGAAGAAGGAATACCTGGGTTGTAATATCCTTCTGTGTCACTCTCAAGCAGTAGAAAGCAGAGCATCCAGGTCACCTACAGGAGCAAGTGAAAATGGGTTCCAGGGCTGATAGATATGCCTCAGGTCCATCCTAACACCTGGACAGGGATTTATAGCTGGAATCCATAGACAGCAAAGACTGTTTGAGGACTGGCTCTGCTCTTGGTACTTCTTGGCACATAGTGGACATACTCTTAGAGCCTCAGAGCACTTAGAGTAAGCACTTATGAGCACCCCGTCTTACAGTTTCAGCACTCAGCAGATACGGCTGTGGAAGAGACACCAGTACATCTTTAGAAAAGCATGCAAAACAAACAGTAGTGGGCCTGGCTTTCAAATGGAGAGACAGCTGTCCTCCAGGGCTGAAGTCTAGCTAGCACCACACAAGCCCTGGCAGTAGTCTTTCCATTCCTCTGCTGATACCTCCTTACTGAGTAACCTCAGATGACCTTCAGCTTCCTTGGTTCATTTGTATTGCAACTTGACCTTCTCTTAGTCCTCTAGAAATCAGAAGCTGTCATTCTGAAGATACCAGCTCACTCTGTTGTGTCTTCTGTTTAATCAGGAGTGTTTGCCATCTGGGTTTGGAATGCCCTGGGCAAATGAGAACTTAAAGTCATGCTACCCATTTTGATAATTCCCACTTCACTGAATGGTAAGAAAGGGGTAGGTACAGGAAGGGATGAGTACTTAGGCAGTATGTAGAGTTTGTTTGTTTATTGTGTGTGTGTGTGTATGTGTATTTTATTTGGTGGATTTACCTATGTATGTACACATGGTGGCTAGAGTAGGACCTTGAGTGTCTTCTGTCATTCTCCATTATTGTCTTAAGACAGGGTTTCTTACTGAATAACAAATAACTCAGTTTTGGGTGGGCTGGCTGGCCAGCCAGTGAGGCTTTCAGGGCCTACTTGTCTTCTTCCTCTAGTGCTGACATCACTGGCCTGGGCAGCCATGCCTGGCTTTTAATGTGTGTGCTGGAGATTCAAACTCAGGTCCTCGTGCTTGCAGAGGAAGTGTTCTTACTGAGCCGTCTCCCTAGAGCCCGTACTTTGGAATTTCACTGGGTCGTACTACATGATACTCTTGGTTTCCAGCATTTTACATGACATGGCATTTGTGCCTCCTGCCTATTGCCTTTCTCCTTCCTCTAATCCTTTAACCCTGCCCTTGACTTGTTGCCTTTATTTCTGGCACTAGACCCATTCTCCGAACTGCTGGTATTATCCAAGGGTTTTATAACTCTGCTTACCCTCCTTCTGTTTGATACCAGGACTGACAAGCCAAACCCATTATCCTGAGTCCTCCACTGTTTGGTGGAGCTGTTGCTGCACCTCCCTGACCTTGCTCTGAATATTGGGCACTCCTAGGAGTTAGGGGTGGGTGGGGTAAGGGCTGAAACCCATTTGCACAGACACATTCCTAGTTTATGTACTAGTAACAAGTTTACTTTTGAGGCGAATACTTTCCCTTCCACCCTCGGTATTTTACCCTCCGTTTCCTACACAATCTCATCACAGCTTCCTTTTATAGGTGAAAATATATCCTGAAATCTTCAAGCTAGAGGCATTTTATGAGCACGGAAGACCCTTGCAGCTCTTTACTGCCACCTGGCTGCGTGCTTGGAAAGGGGAGATTGGAGAATAGGCAACATAGTTACTGTAGGCCGAACTGGCTAGTGGAGCTTCAGGAAGGCTCCCCAAAGGCTCAGTGAGGTGGGTTTGAGGATTCTTTTCCTCCCTGAGACACTTCCAGGGCTCCCGAAGAGCACCGCAGATCACATGTCAGCGTGGTGGTCCCACTGCGCTCTCTCACACAGAGCGCCTGATTTGCTTTGTCAGGGCACAGAACCACAGAACCACTCAGGACAGACAGCACTGCAGGAGACTGTGTGACGGACGTCACACAGAGTTGATGACTTGTAGGGCTGTTTTCAGTTCCCCATCCCCTCGTGGGTAATGAAATGGAAAAGCGTAGACAAGAAAGACGAGCCCCAGGAAACTCAAGACTGCTGGTTTCCGACAAGGAGAGAAAGTTTGAGAAAACAGATGGCAGTGGTTAAAAAAACAGTGGCTAGTGAGCCCAGAGGGATAGCTAGGGTTTGCACTCAGTGCGACCTAGAGGGCAGGACGGTCTTGTTCAAGGGGCGGGGGCTCTGGCCACGGGCCTGCCTGGGGCGGGCCAGCCGGCGGGGCATTTAAATTGCTGCGGACGCTGGCTGGGACGCGCGCCGGCTCTACCAGTCTCCGTAGTCCCAGCTTCGAGCACCGGAGCCTCAAGATGCGGTCTTCCCTGGCTCCGGGTGTCTGGTTCCTCCGTGCCTTCTCTAGGGACAGCTGGTGAGTAGAGCTGGGGAGGAAGGCTGCCAAGACGAGCGGAGACTTGCTCGGGCGGCGGATGTTTCTGCTCGTCCCCGGGAGTGGGGGATGGGGTTCTAGTTCTATCTGGCAGAGCTCCTTTGGTGGCGCAGGCGGGGAAGGTTAGTAACACAGAACTATTAATTCCCCATTAGCCCAGACTTCTTATATAACCCCGGTGAAGAACAGGGTGCCTAGGAGTCTTCATCCTTTCTGGTTTACATTCTGTATCTGCAAACACAGGAGCACAGGCGGGTACCTGTGGAGTGCCTCCAAGTCTTATCTGTGTATTTAGGGGATCTGGATTTGCCTGTGGGGAACTGAGGCCAAGAACTGGTAGAATATAATGGAGCCAGAGAGCTTAGGTCCTCTATTGATTGGATTAGATAACAAGCCAGAAATCACTGGTCCTGTTAAGCCTGCCTGGGGACACCATTCCAGTCTCAGGGATACGTAGTAGGGTAGATCTCTGTGATCAGAGCTGCAACTGCTCCAACACTGGGTAGTCACCCTAAAATCGTGAGCTGGCATCTACAGCAGCTGTTCCCACGACCACAAGGTCACCTTTATGCTGGGAGAAAAGGTTTTAGCCATTCTCCATTGAGCTTTTGGAGCAGTCTAAAGAGGTGGGGAAGGGAGGGTGTTAAAATATTTTGTTAGTTACCATCATTTATAAACTGTAAAACTTAACAAAATAATCAGTTGCTGACTTCTTTTGAAAAAAAACAGATGATACAGCATTGCCAAACCTAAATTCTCAAACTAAACTAAGGATCATCTTTAGATTGGGCAGATATTTAGTGATCAATTTGGCCTGGTTTTAAAAAGTATCATTTTATTTACAGGCCTACAGGCTAATCATCATATACAAAATCCTTTAGGTGGTTTATGTGGTCCTTTTTAAATTTGGAACTATTAAAGAGTTTTGTATTTTCAGAAAGATATAAAGTATAAAATGACTCTCAAAAGGAGATGAACATGAGTATGAGAGAGTGTATTACCATCATAATGAAGGAGCTAAAAGATGTCATAATTGGGTAGAAAGAGAATTCAAGGGGAGGGGAGAGTTGCGTTCAGTGGATGTGGCTGACAGTACTTGCTGTCCCTGACTTTAGCTGCCCTGGCTTTGCATTTAAAGGTGGTTGAGAGGATGTGGTTTTATGCTATATATATTTTACCACAATTTTTAAAAGCATAATACAGATAAACTCATTTATACATTAAGACTCTTGAAGCTGTCTCACTAGTGGACATATTTTATATGACTTATCAGTTAGCTACCACTTAAGATAGTAAAATTGCTCAATGTCAAGAAAAACTAAAATCAGGATAAATGACTAGCTAGATTCAGATAATCTAGAAGTTGTTCTCTCTCTAAAACATCATTTTCTTTATAGACTCCATTTCAGGGTTTTTTGTTTTGTTTTGTTTTTAATCGCTAAGAAAAAAATTTTGATCACAATAAAGTGGGTCTCCTTAGATTTAATCTCATTGTTTACTTATGTACAGCAAAAACACTAATTAACCAGATTGGTCATGTTAAATTTGTCCTGTTGAAAGTTTTCATAAGGAATCTTTAAAAGAAAATGTTAAGTGTGTGTGTGTGTGTGTGTGTGTGTGTGTGTGTCCATCCTTTGGCAGTGGTGGTGCATGTGTGCCTCTGTGAGGCCAGAAGTCAACCTCAGGTGTCTGCCTTCAGGAGCCATACATCTTAGTTTTTGAGACAGGGTTTCTCACTGGGACCTAGAACTTACCAGTGAGTTCTATAGAGCTTTAGGAAGCTCCAGCCTGTCTCTGCCTCTCAGGCCTGGGAGCACAGATGCAGCCACCAGCTTGTCAGGCTTTTAAGGTAGCTGATGAGGATGAAGCTCAGCTTGTGCAGCAAGAACTTTGCAGACTGAGCCACTGCCCCATTCTTTCATAAGTAGCCATGCTTTTTTTTTTTTAAATAGCCATTTTACTATTTTTTTTTTTTGCCTTGAAATAAGATGCCAAGAAACTGTCTTTTCAGATTTTACCTGCTATAGATTGGGCACATCCCTCTTTCTTTACATCCCCGCAAATATCATAAGGCTTTTAGATCTGAAAGACTGACTTTCTTTTATTTGTAAGATGGGGAACTCAGAAAACTACTTTCCTTGGAGTGCTTTATTAGTATTGACTCCATACAGTGAGCCTCAGTCCCTCCAAAGGGGCTGATATAGTTGATATTAAATAGACATCCTGGTCGAATACAACATCCAGGCAAGGCCCTGGTTATGTAATCAGCTCTAAAGATGCTCTTGTTGAAAAAGAAGAGATTCTTATTGAAGCTTTACAGATAGTCATATCACTCTGTAAAACAAGAAGACTCACTGAAAGTTTCTGCATTCTGAGGAGTTCAGTTTAAAAAACAAAACAAAACACAATGCCTATTAAATTGTCATGGGTTATGGATCACCTAAGAGGAAAGAAAAAGGTCTTCCTTATACTGGCATCCTGAAAAGGGAGCACTGTAATAACATTTCAACTCTAAGTGACAGTCAGTGTAGTTCACTTATTCCTGTGTGATTAGTGCTGGTCCTGCACATCCTGGCTTAGCAATCTCTGGAACGCAGTTTCTTAGGAAAGCAGAGAGTCTCCCTTAACTGTCCACTACTATGTGCTTAAAGTTGTTCAAGTGGGGCTGTCAGAAGAGTAAGAACTCAACTTATGATGAACAAGCACCTGTTATAGGCAGGAAACACTTTTAGATACAACATACAAAAAAATCTGAGATGGGCTGAAGAGATGCCTCATTCATTAAGAACACTGGCTACTCTTCCAGAGGACCCAGGATCTATTCCCAGCACTCACATGGCAGCTCACAGCCATTTGTCACTCTAGTTCCAGGGGATTTGACACCCTCTGGTCTCCGTGGGAACCAGGCATGCAAGTGGTGTGCATACATTCAGGCAAACACTCAAACACATAAAATAAAAACAAATACATCCGTAAAGAAATTTGAAACTCATTCACATAATATGCAAAGACTATAAACAACAAAATAAGTTTGGGGTAGGTCCCTAAGCATCTGATTTGTAGGTGAGAATCAGTGGTCTGGGAAGTTGCTGTATTTCACATTAAAGAAATAGAGTTGCAACCTATGTAACATTTTGGCTGGTAGCTGAAATTATGGCAGATAACTCTGCATGCTGCTGTAAGACAAACATCAGGATCAGTGGAAACGTGGCTAGGCCTGTAATTGTTCGATACTCAGAAAGCTGAGGCAGGAGAATTGTGAATTCAAGGCCAACTTGGGCAAGTATGGGGACTCTTATTTCAAAACAGAAAATAAAAAAAGGCTGAGCTTGCAGTTTACATGTAGAACATTTGCCTAGAACACGCAGGACCCTAGTCTCAATCCCCAAATAACACAAAACAAAACAACAATGACAACAACAAAACAAAACAAAACATGGACAGAAATGAAATCCTGAAATCTGTGTAATTTATCAGACAGAAATTTTTGAACTATTTATACAAGTAATGGCATTTTATCTTTATGAGTTTAATGTAGAGAAAACTGCTTTTATCTTCTGATTTCCCAGTGATGCTAATGCTGACTGATAAGCATTGGTTTGCAAAGCCATCCTAATTTCAGTACTTCTCTTTTTAAAAGGTAAAAGATAAAATCTAGATGGTTTTCCAGGAACTCTGATTTTCACCATTATGTGAAATTAGTCACCAAGCCTGAGCCTGCCCTGACATGATTTTATCACACTCACTTGCTTCTTTCCAGACTTACCACTTGCACCCACTACAGTCGGAGGCAAATCGCATTCCCATCCACAAAATACATCCCATAACCACAAGTGGCAAATGCACTACCACCAAGCTACAGCCTTAGCCTAAAGTAGCATATATTAGGGAAAATGAGGGTGAATCCTGGTAAAGAATCCATCACATGCCAGCCTCAGTACAGGAATGCACACAACACAGCCTTCTAAACACACCTCACTTATGCAATGTCTTTTAAAACTAAGGTCTTCAGTCTACACTGGTCTTGAACTGCTTTTGTAGCAAAGTATGACCTTGAATTCCTGGGCTCAGGGCCTTTCTACATTCTAGACAAGCACTCTACCAACTGAGTAACAACTGAGTCCCACTTGCACACTTAAAGTGAGACTAATGGCTATACTCTGCAAAGTTCAAGGCATACAGGAATAGGAATCCTTTTACCACAATGCACTCTTGGGTTATTCACTTTTTAGAGCCTCTTTTTTTCTCATCAGTGGAGGCACGGTGGTTCTAGAGGGTATGTCTGATAGCTCACGGAAAGACACCTGACTTTTGTGGCTGATAGAGAACCCTCAATAGATAGTCTCTTCCATTTTCCTAGAGTGTAGTGACTTTAGATGCTCCCCTGCCCCAAGAACCAAAGTATAGTTCTGCTGAAAAAAATGTTATACTGAACTCTGGGGCTCACAGAGAAAATGAAAAGCATCATCTTACCTCAGAATTAATGGTAGAGCTGAAGAGTTGCTGTGCCCACAGCAGCCATTGGTCTTATTTTTATTTTGCTTTATTTGTTTATTTGGTTTTGTTGTCCTAGGTGTGTCCAAGGTCCTGGGTGAGCCAAGCAAGTGCTCTACTCCTGAGCCCTGAGTTGGCAGTTTTAGAGGTAGCACTGCATTCACTGAGTGACAAAGGGCAATGATTCACATAGACATGGGGCTCTTTAGAGGTCAGTTGAATTGATTTCAAAGAAAGCCACCTCCTGTGAGTATGTCTGTGAGTATGAAGTATTAGATAGAGGCAGAGGTAGAAACTGCTTGGCATGTAAGAAGCATGCAGTAATGGTAACTCTTCCTATGGTTAGCAAAGATCATTACAGATGGGTGTTAAACCAATGCACATTTCTGTGCTAAACAAAACATAAGCTGAAGTAGAGAGAACAGGATAAGGACGTAAAGTGTGAAAGAAAGTTAGAAATGAACTCTGTCACACATTACTTTCACATGGCCCTAAGGAGAGCATCAAAATAGACAAGAAGATAACAGACAGTCTTGGCCTCCTCACCTGTGAAGTACGGATAACAGGATACCTACTCCTAAGATTGCTGAGGTTTAAATGGAAAGTGTTTGGATGGGTGCCAGGCTTGGATTAAGTCCCAAAGAAGCTTTACTGCTGACTGCCATTCTATAAGCTTTTCATACTACTGTATACCCCGGATTACTAATTTGTCATTTTTTTTTTTAAATGAAGCATTAGTTCCCCCATGGGACATACTGATAAAATGAGAGACAGAAAAGCATATAGCTTGTACAGCATCATGTGGCTGGCAGATGACTGAAGTGGAGTTAGATTCAGGTTAATCTGACTCCTAAGCCTTTCCTCTTCCCACCGTACTCCTGATGATCACATGCGTGGAAAATAAAAAAATTATACTGTCATTTGTCATTTTAGACAAACCACTTAATCTCTCTGAGGCTACATTTTCTTAACAATAAGAGAAAAAATGTAATTTGTATATCTTATGATGATATTAATAAGATTGAATGAGAAGCTTGATTTTTACATTTACTTAGTGTGTGTGTGTGTGTGTGTGTGTGTGTGTGTGTGTGTGTGTGTATATTGGAACTGGCGCTGTAGACCAGGCTGACCTCAAGCTGACTGTCTCTGCCTCCCTGGTGCTGGGATCACGGGAGTGTGGCCACCATGCCCCGGGCTTAAAAGAATATTTTTAATTGAAATAGAATTATATCACATTCCCTCCTCACTATCCTTCCTCTAACTCCTCCCTGCTCCCTTCCCTCAAACCTCTCCCTCAAGTTGATAGCCTCTTTATCTTTAAGATACATATGTAAAGGAAAAGCTTTTTAAAGCCCTTCTGTAATTGGGATTTGCTGGGCTGTTGTACTGTTTGTTGTAGGAGGGATTCATCCTTTGGGAGGAGGCCAACTTGAATCATTAAATATGTCAGTCTTTGTCTGGGTGCTGGTTGTTTGGTTCTCCAGCCAGAGGGAGCACAGTGTGCCAGAAAACACTCCTTGGAGTGGGGCTGTGAGCAGGTAGCACCAGGTGTGTGGAGGCTGGCAGTCTGTGGAGTTTCAGTCCAGTTAGGTGTTATTCCACGCCCTGTCAAGAGCAAGTAGACCACCAGTTCATTGTGCTTCTGAGCCACCAAACACCCAGGGGTCCCTAGCCCTGGATCTGCCTGGTTCCTTGCCTTTTGTGCCAATATCTTCATGGGCACACCTGGGATCAGCTGACAGCACGGGCATCTTTCCAGAGAGATGACTGGCTGGTGCTTATAGGTCTGGGTGAGCTTCCTGAGGTCTTTTGAGGAGGAAAAACTCAGGACCTGGAGGAGGGAGCAGGGTGACACAACAGCTGGATGAGCAGGAATGGGTGTGGAGGGAGCTAGCTTTCAAGGGTAGGAGGGGCAGGAGCTCCACTCCCACGATGTTTGTGTTTTCCTTTTTACCTTAATCTTCCCAGGGAAGCTGGGCGAAGCTGACTGATTGTTCTTTGTTGTAGAGTTGGTGAGGAAGGTAGAGCAGAAAAATACTGAAATACACACGGAGAGATGCTGTCCTTGGTGGATATTTGTACACCGGTTGTGTTTGTCAGTCCTTGTGACAGTTTTGGGCAGTGCTTTATTCTTTTAATTTAAAAATAAAACTGAGACTTGAGAGGTTAAACTGAAAAGTCGCAGTAAGTTAGCAGAACCAGACATGAAGGCTCAGCTTCCTTTGGCTTAAGTCTGATGTCCTTTCCCTATTCTGTGGCCAGAGGGCTGGGATCAGATCTGAGTTCCATATGGTTCCTGTCTCTCATCTTATTTTCCTGATTCCTTTAAAGAGATGCTTGATAAGGGCAGCAGAAAGATCTGCTTAAGGGGCTGGAGAGATGGCTCAGCAGTTCAGAGCACTGACTGCTCTTCCAGAGGTCCTGAGTTTAATTCCCAGCAACCACATTTGTGGCTCACAACCATCTGTAATGGGATCCGATGCTCTCTTCTGCTGTGTCTGAAGAGAGCAACAGTGTGCTTATATTAAACAAACAAACAAACAAAAATTGCTTAAGGAGAACTGTGGTGAAAGCCAGGGCTGCCTTGTCCTGCAGAGGCATGATCCCAAGGATGCTCATCTTCCTGTCACCAGCATGTGACCTGGAGGCCCATCCCCCACATCTTATTGCAGCTAGCAGCAGCTGCTTTCTGGGCTTCCTCTTTCCTCCCACCCCCCTGATGTTTCCTCTTTCCCTTCTTAAAGGACAAGTCCATGTGACACCCCCCTTCCCCAACCCCCACCTCGTTAAATGGAGCTGCCCGCTCCAGCTGTCTGGACTGTCTTGGAGGCTGCCCACAGTTTGGAGTGGTCTGCATAGTTAGTCAGGATCTTTCTTCAGTCAAGCTGTACCAGCACTCACTGAGATTAGTTAGACAGTCCCGAAGTAACACTAACACAAGGCACAAAAGCTGTCGTGGGTTAACGGGTCGGCCTGTGGAATCCCATGCTTCTTACTGGGATTGAGTGTTAGATTAGAGAAATCTGTGGACATAAGGCTGGGTCCCAGGAGCCTTCCCAGAGAAGAAACCATTGTCCAGTAACCACAGGAACTCAGAACTTTCTAGATGAAACTTATGGCTAAAGTGATTATTTATGTATTTATTTATTTATAAAAGAGGAATATATATTTGAGAAGAAAGCCAAACAAAAAAGGGAGCCCTGAGAGCTTAGAAAGAAAGAATGAATGCACAGGGCTGTAAGCTACAGCATGAGTTGTTAAGGGTGAGAGTTTGTGGGCTTCAGAAGAGCTGGACAATAGGGACAGAGCCCTGAAATCAGCCTCTACCCCCATCTGATTGATTGTCACTAAGTTGTTGTGATGGTGGGGGACCTGGGTGGGACTTATCACTACTTTCTTAACCTGTAGCTTAGGCCTTAAGTCCTGCATGCTCAGGAGACAGTGAGGATGAGGCTAGGACCAGGTCTCCTAAGGGTCCTGGAAGGAAGGCCATCATCCTACTTCCCCAGGTAGGACCACGGCTATGTGGCCATCAACATATTCCCACCTGTGCTCTGTTCAGAATAAAGCCTTTGTTCAGGAGGGTGGAACTTTCGCCTCTTAGCTAGCTGAGCCCTAAGTCATCACCATCTCTCAGAGCAGTACCTAAGACCCAGCTAGAGGAGGAAGAGGAAGAAGAGGAGGAGGAGGAGGACAAGAGGGTTGGGATTCCATGTTCCCTGCCCTAAGAAAGCCTTCTCCTCAGAGGCCTTCCCAGCCTGTCCTGTCCCTGCTCGCTCTTGGATGCTGCAGGCATGACTCAGGACTCTGCCCCTGGGTATCTGTCCTTGGCTGGCCCTTCCCCACTAGGATATCTTCCAGTGTTGGTGGAGGACTTGGTAGAAGATGAAGGTGGTGGCACAGCCCAAATTGATCCTGGTCTGGTTGTTACTGTACCCAGCCCTATCCTTTTCAGAACCCGCTGACCCTAGAACTGGCACACCCAGGAACAGGTTACCAGGTTCATTTCCTCAGGGGTAGTGCCAAGGTCACCTGATGTCAGGCTTCAAGGCTGTCCCAGGTTGAAGCAGGGGTGGTGATCAGTGACTGAGAGTGTTTAAACCCCCATTGTCTCTAAGTCATGGGCAAGGCTATTAGAGAAGTAGATGTAGAACAAAGAAAGAGGAGGTGGGGAACAGGGTAGACTGAGGAGAGGGGCCTCTTTCCACCTCTCCAGAGATCAGAGGCTGTGCTTGGGGGTCCTGATGGCTTGGTGTGGTGGCAATGAAGGTACTTAAGGGTGGTTTCTGTTCATTATCTATTGCTACAGTGGGACACATTGTTCCCTGTTCAAGCCCAGAATCATTCTTAGTGCAAAGTCTTAATGAAGTTGATAAAGCTATTATCGAGGTCTTGGGAAAGAATAAGTTGGATTGTCAGCTAATACTTAAGAGATAGCTAGTCCCTCACTATCTGACTTGGTTATTCAATAACCAGCATACGGTAGAGGAGGTGGGACTCTAATAAGTGACACCTCTTGCTAACAAAAAAGAATTACAGGGTCATGGGACAGCTGACCCTAGATGGAGTAGTCTGGGAGCCTTCCCCCACATGTTCCTTGGCCCCTGGACTGCTTGGCCAGTCCAGCTCTGCACCAGGGCAGCCATTCCTTGCCCTGTGGCTCTACAAGTCTCCCTGTGCCTCCTATGGAGCTTCTTGGTTCCTGAGAGAAGAAAGGGCTTGTGAGAAGTGAAACCTGCAGGTCCTGCCCTGCTCATAATCCTTAGCTGTGAGCTTGAGTTCTTTGAAGTCTCAGTATAGCTTCACCCTTAACCTACCTCCCCCACCAACCCCCATGTTCCTAGGCCCCTTTGCTGACAGCACCTGGGGCCCTTTCCAGGAACACCTGATGTGCCCTAAAAGGAGCACTGGCTAGTAGGAGGCCTGACTCCAACACTGCTGGGGCCCAGCAGTCTTATGAGCTTAACCTTTCACCCTCTAGAGGCCAGGCAGGAAGCCCCAGAGGAAACCAGTGTCAGGCTAACCCCATACAGCACAGGCTAGAAACCCTGTCTTTCAAGGATCCTGTCTTTCTTGCTAATTAGACGTTAGGTCTTTGGTTGAGAGATTGGGATCTAGGTTGGGCAGGGCCCTGCAGAGCTGAAAAAAAAATCACAGGTCAGAATACTAGCATGGACTGGCTGATCTTCCTGTCTGCCCTGAGGAAGACCCCAGCTACTCAGAGTCACTTGTCTGTATGGTTGCAGACTCTCTTGCAGCTACCCTACCTTCTGTAAACAAGGGAAGTTACTAGCAACGCTAGGTCTTTGTGTCTTAGGAGACTTAGGTAGGCATCTTTGAGAGGTAGGGAGGAAGGACTAATGGCCCCCAAATTTCTGCCAGGCAAAGAGGTTCTAGAACTCACTCACCTTGTAAAGCAAGAGCTCCTGGTCTTTTTCCTGTGCTAATGTGAAACAACACCAGCCATTTTTAAGTGTCCACTGGGTATCAGGAATGCTGTAAGATCTGTAACAAACATCTGTCAATACTTCTGTGAACAAGGTGAGACAGTCCTTCTCAGAGGAGTAAACAGGTTTAGAGAATAATAATATCTTTTGCCTGATTTTAAGTCCTTACTTGTTGTCTCTACAGACGTGATTTTGAAATATATCTAAGGCATCCTGTGAAGCTGCAATATACCTAGAAGTGGCTAGCAGGATGGAAAGGCACAGGGACGGGCACCACCCCACAGTGAGGAAGCTCCATGGGGCTTCCCCCTGGCTTCACCTGGCTCATAGCCAGAATACCCACTCCTAGGAAGGCTTCGCCCTTCCAATGGCTTCTAGTCCTCTTCAAGAGATAGCCCAAATTCTACCTCTTGGCACACAGAGCCCTGCCTGGCCTGGGCCCTACCTCATCTAGCCACTTTTGCTTCTATGTTTGGCTCAGTCTCCTCTTCCAGATATCCTAAGCCATGCAGTGTTCCCAAACCGGCGGTGTTATTTCATGCCTGGGCCTTCCCTGATGCGTCTTCCCTGGCCCTTCTCCCAGCCCTGGTTGACTTAGCCATCTCCTGCTTGATTTTGAAACCAACCATATCTCCTGGAACCTTTTTCTGACACCACTTCTATCCCACCGGGTTTGGTGTCCCTCCTGTTCCCCGCTGTGACACAAGGCTTCCTGCTGTTATGGCACAGACACTCCAATTCTCTGTGTGTGTTTGCTTCCCCCAAAGACCTGTGAGCTGCAGAAGGCAGGGTCTTTCTTCCCATCTGTCTTGCAGTTGCCAGATCCCTAGTGTGACATGGTAGTCATAGAGGTGGTTGCAAGGGGAGTCTTGTTTTTTTCCAAGTATATTTGGATTTTAGATTTGGACATTGGTATGACTGTTCTCTACAATGGCTTTTCCTACCTAAAGTTGGAAGGGTCAGGGCTCTGGATGAAAAGGGCATGGAACTGATAAGGGTAGACACCTGGGAACTCAGGGGGGAGGAAGCCAGGGTAGGCTGGACCTGCCTCCCTGGGATGCTCCCGATTGTGGGAGTAAAGCAGTGTGGATGTTGGAAGTTGACATGAAGGGAAGGGTTCAAACAGCTGGCTTGGCCTTCTTTGTGCCTCCTAGGTTGTCTGTAGCTCATAAGGCTTCTGGCATGTCTGCTGAGGTACAGCCTCTGACTTCCCAGGTAACACTGGGGTCTTCTGTTAACCAGTCATCCTGCTGTGCTCTCAGGGGCTCCAGTGGGACTTGTGTTCCTAAAGGTCTTTCAGAACTGGAAAAGACCTGATATGTCATGACTGAAGCCACACACACCTGTGGCCCTGGCACCTCTGTGTGGTCACACCAGCTCCAGATGAGTGGTCACACAAGCCAAGCTGTGTGGCACTTAAAGGTGGTACCCAAGGTACCCAAGGACTAGGACAAGAGTGACATAGTGCAGTTGAAGAAGCCAGAAGCAGAAAGGGCTTACCTGGTGAGTGAAAGGAGGTTGCCACTCAAAGCTGCCTGCTTTTCCCTGGATTAGGCAACATCCCAGTTAACTATAAGGTTGCAGATTCCTTCTATCTATTGCTTTTTGCCCAGATTAGCTGTGTATTCATTCTCTCTAAAGTTTCTCAGAAAATTCTAGAGGTCCCTGAACTAGAAATAGCTAGATGGCAATTGGTAGACCTGGAAAGCTTTCATGTCACCAAGCTTTCTAATATCAATCATGGGACAGGCAGGCATCTGGGGTAGCCTTGGCTTCCTTGACGTCCCTAGAAGACCTGTGTGATTCACATAGGTGCCTTGGGAACAAGTAGCCAAAGAAATACTTTGAGATTGGGTCTCATTATGTAGTCCAGGCTGGCCTCAGATTCCTAATTCTCCTGCCTCAGCCTCCTGAATTCTGGGGCAACAGGTGTGCACAACCATCCAAGGTTAAGGATTAAGAATACAGTGCAGAGAATAGTAAAATAGATGCCTGGGTAGGAAACTTAAGTCCAGGGTGAAGTGAGACAGGGTTTGGTAGCTCAACTCAATTCAGGCTCTGCAGAAACACCTTTCATTTCACAAGAGGTGGCCTGCATTGCTTAATTACATGCTTGGGGGAAGTGAGTTTGGAGTTTGGAGGCAGATTACCAGACAGGGCAGGGTGAGCATCCAATATCTGCCTTAGGTTCACAAAGCCAAGGGAGATGAGTGCTCCAGAACCTGCTCACCCTTCTCCCTTACTTTAACAAACAGAGACACTGAGCCTTCTACTATCTAACATTTTTTTTCAGGCTGGTTTGTTTGCCGGTAGGTTGAAACCCAGGGCGTCAAGCATACTAATCCTGTGTTCTGCCTCTGAGCTGTACCCTCAGTCCCATTCTGAGATCTATTTTCCATATACCTCTTGGTTCCTGATTGCTGATTCAGCTCAGCTGATGCCTTGCTGTGGAAACAGTGACTCAGCAGGGTGCTGCAGGATCCTCCCCAGACCCTTGGGTGGGTGAAGTGGGTATGCTGATGTGGAAACTTTGAGAGACTCCTCATTAGACTGCTCTTTCCATCTGGCTGGACCATGAGATAGGCAGGAGGGCAGGGGAAAGAACATGGGATATGTGAGCTACAGAGGAAGTAATGATCTTTCTACCAAGTGGAATTGACCAGCCAGAGACCCTGAGGGAGAGGACTCAGGTTTTATCATCAGTTGTCTCAACTGAGTCATCTCTTCCTATAGTCCGGGCCTAGTCTGCTGTCACCTAAGTGCAAGGGAAATATGGACATCACTCTTCAGACAGACCCCTCTCTCCTTTAATTTCATCCCATGCCCATCTATGGCCATACCTGTTCCACACAACCAGACACAGAGACAGCATTGCCTCAGGGGGACCTTAGAGGGGTTAAGAGGTTGGAAAGAAGGTGGCAGGAGTAGTGTGTGTGTACAGTGTGTGTGTGTGTGTGTGTGTGTGTGTGTGTGTGCGCACGTGTGCAGTGTGTGTGAACAGAGGTCCTTTGCACCCAGACACTCCTGGCCTCTGCCCCAGGAACTTGTGTCTAGAAGAGAGCCTGAAGGCAAAATGCTGGTGGTGTGAGGCCTTGAGGATGCTGTGGCCAGGCTTCTGAAAACTGGGATGCTCCTCTCTCCTCCAGGTTCCGTGGCTTCATCCTGCTGCTCACCTTCCTCATTTATGCCTGTTATCACATGTCCAGAAAGCCCATCAGCATTGTTAAGGTGAGGCTGGTTGGTAAGGAAGAGTGCAGGACAGGTTGGGCCTGGCAGATGTGTGCTGCAACTGGATGCTCTAAACCTCAGATGATCCCCTCCCAACCTGCTTTACCCTGCTCACTGGGCCTGACCCTTCCACCTGGAAGACACCCATTGTTAGTGTCTCTTTCCTACTGACACTCCTGCAGTGTTTTCCTACACGTTCCTTTTACATTCACCTCCCAAACAGCACCATTGGTTGGTGTGGGTAAGCTAAGAAGTTAGGGGGTCTGGACTCTGGATTCCATTCATGAATATTGGATGGCCACCTACCCCTGTTGGAGGAGGTACTGGCAGGAAGGAGCATGGACTCTGGGAAGCAGTGGTGTTTATGATTGAGTAGCAGGTTTCTTGCTTCTCTCTGGGCCAAGTGGGCTCCAGGGGATGGTATGACCCTTGACCCATGTATGCCATTGCCTTCCAGAGCCGCCTGCACCAGAACTGCTCAGAGATGGTCAGACCCATTAACGACACCCATGATCTCAATGATACCACCTGGTGCAGCTGGAGTCCATTCGGTAAGGACAGGGCACATTGCTGCCTCTAAGCCCCAATCCCTCTCCTTGGAAGTGAAAAGGACCTTCCTGCGGGGACAGCCACACAGCAAGGTTTCTGTCTGTCCCATCTGCTTTCAGACAAAGATGACTACAAGGAGTTACTGGGAGCTGTGGATAATGCCTTCCTGGTGGCTTATGCCATTGGTATGTTTATTAGGTAAGAGAAAGGCAGAGCCCGTGCCCAGTGGGGGTTGGGGTGCTTGATAACTGCTGTTTCTCCTGACTGACCTGGGGCTGCAGGCTAATGTGAGAGAGTTGAAAATGCCTCTGAGTGGGGCTGAGGCCAAGGCCCATCCAGGCCATTAGCCCATGGCCAGTCTCCTTCCTTCTCTGTGGTCGCCAAACTGTTCCTCCACCTGCTACTGATGGACCCTGCTATTAACAGCCCTTTTCCTATAAAACTTCCTGGATGCTCCATCTAAGGACGTGTTGGTGGGTATGACCAGGGTTCTCTAAGCACAGCCCTGGACATGTAGATTATCAAGGAGAGCTTACCCAGTGCTGTCTATACAACCAGTGTGGGTCTCACCTCACAAACATGGAGCTTGCTGTCAGCAATCACTGATGGACAAGGCAAGGTGTGGCTTTCAAGGATCTCATAGCCTAGTAGTAGGACCCTCAGCTTAGCAGATAATTGAAAATTGTTGAAGTGTTGGATAGTCATGTAGTGTAAGCTTGGATTGAAGACAAGGAGTTAAGGAAGGCATTGGAGGAGGTGAGCCTTGAGATGTGAAGAGCCGTGGGTGTTGGCAGTGGAGAAGGACACACAGGCTGGAGGCACCAGAGAGTACAGTGGGGTGAGTAGGGAACAGCATGGAGTGCAGGTGGAACCTCTCACAGGGTTACCAGAAGGGGTACAGAAGCAACAGCCGGAGACAGGGCTAAAGGATAAGGTCATTTGCAGAGGGCCTGCTCTAGAATGTGGAATGGGAGAGCCATGGGAGGGGTTTAGCTAGGCATGAGGGGGACCCTGAGGTAGGCTTGAGGCAGACAGGGAAGGTTACAAGCTAGCATGACTGCTGCCTAAGCTGCTGAACTCAGGGACAGTTGGTGTTTCAGAGGCTCCCATGGTGAAAGGAGGGAGACTTTAGAATTTAGAGGGTTGAGTTTGCATTGCTTTAGGGACAGCCAAGTAAAGGTATCCAGAAGGCAATCTGAATATGACCCTGAAGCATGAAGGGACACGTGGGGCCCAGACACATCCAGGAGGGGGTGTCTCATGCATCATGGTAGGTAGAACCATCAAGTTGATGAGAGAGACTGTGCTGGCAGGAAGCACGTGACATGGAGTGGTCAGCCAGCAGGGAGGGACGTGGGCAACAGAATTGTCAGAGTTGTGTCAAAGCAGATGATCACTGGAAGGGAGGGAGGACTGGGGTCAGCCTTGGAATGCAGTAGGACACAGATCAGCACTGGCCACCATGGCCACAGTGGCTTCAGTAATATGGGATGGGAGAAGGAGGTGGTAGAGTAGACATAGCATTAACCTGGAATTCACCCCATCTTTCTCTCCAGTGGAATCTTTGGGGAACGACTGCCCCTGCGTTACTACCTCTCAGCAGGAATGGTGCTAAGTGGCCTATTCACCTCCCTCTTTGGCCTGGGGTACTTCTGGAATATCCACATGCTCTGGTACTTTGTGCTCATCCAGGTATGAGTCTGTGTAGCACTTGGGCCTTTGTTCCCCACAAAGAGAGGTCTCTTTGGATCCCTGGCCATCCCCAGGTCAGAGCAGACCGAGACTTGGTCTCCTGTTCCAGTCCCTTCTGTCACCCTGCTCAGGACCCTGTTCCAACTCCCCCAAAGTCTCAAATGACTGGCTCAGTGAACCTGCCTTGGGTATTGCACTGAATCTTCTTGAG
Source organism: Mastomys coucha (assembly GCF_008632895.1). Lineage (NCBI taxonomy): Eukaryota > Metazoa > Chordata > Mammalia > Rodentia > Muridae > Mastomys > Mastomys coucha. The sequence goes on along the minus strand of NW_022196906.1, from coordinate 31,236,688 downwards.
ATGCATAAGAAGTTAGGTCTCAGCTCACATGATCTTGGAGCTAGAGGAAGCCAGCTTGTGTGACATTATGTGTGGTCATGCAAGTGAGGGAAAGGCATGGTTTGCAGTGCAGGTGTGTGGAGGGCTCCTGAGCCATATCATTGAACCACCTCTACCCAAGGTGCTCAAGGTAACTCTCCCCCTCCCTCCCTTCTACAGATCTGCAATGGGCTTGTTCAGACTACCGGCTGGCCATCTGTGGTGACCTGCGTTGGCAACTGGTTTGGGAAGGGAAAGTGAGTGTGATGAGGGAGTGCGAACGACCCTGATCAGGGCACAGGGTGGTGGGGGTTCTGGAGTACTTTCAGGGGAAAAGATTAGAAAATATGTCTTCACCCACTGAGAAGAAATGTCTCTGAGGCTAAAGGGCAGTGCTATTTCTCTATCTTTAGGATCTAGCCCACAGAGCAGACAGCCTCAATTACAATTCTTATAACATGTAAATTTCTATTTTTGATTGAAGATGAAAGGCTCTACCACTCTGTTTTCTTAGACTGGCTTTTGTGTTAGCTTGCTTCAGTTTCTCACCCTCAGCACTGATGGCCTGAGCTGTTCAACTGTTGGCTCTGGGGGTTACTGGTCTTTGTTTTTTGGTTTTTGGTTTTTTTTTCAGTATGCATGGTATCTCCCCACTAGATGCTAGTAGGGAAACGCAGCAAGTTATGGTCATTGAAAATCTCCAGATGTTTCTAGATGTCCCCTGAGGGGCAGAATCACCCCCCCCCCTCCCGCAAGTTGAAGACTACTGTTAGAGTGATACTGATGGGTGTCAAAGAGAAGAAAGGAAGGTTCATGATTTCCCTGTGGTCAGAGTTCCCTTCTGTGCTTGTCCTAGGGGCCAGCTAAAGCAATGGGCCCCCAAGCAGTGCTCTCACCTGCTGGACAGCAGCCTGGGGCTTTGCTGCACTATCTGGGGACTCTGAGAATATCCTGGGTGCATCCCAAAGGCTAGATACAGCCAGCCTTTTGGGTTTGGCTAGGCCGGTTATTTTTTTTAGCATAAAATTAATTTTATTATCTCAAAAATAATCTAAAATAAAATTCAATCAATGAAAAACATATATGTGTGTGTGTGTGTGTGTGTTTTTATATTATTTTACTTATTCACTTTACATGTTGCTCACTGCCCCCCTCCCAGTTATCCTCCTTCCCTTCTCTTCAGGCGGGGATTCATCATGGGCATCTGGAACTCCCACACATCTGTGGGCAACATTCTGGGCTCCCTAATCGCTGGAGTCTGGGTGAACCAACACTGGGGCCTGTCATTCATCGTGCCTGGGATTATCACTGCCATCATGGGCGTCATCACCTTCCTCTTTCTTATTGAATGTGAGTGGACCCTTCACACCCCATGTTCTAAGGTGTGTTCATGGGATAAAGCAGCAGGATATTCTGTGAGCATTGCTGCTTGGGGTATTGGATGACTAATTCTGTGACCCTGAAACTGCCCTTTTATCTGTAAACTGACAGTAGGGCTTGCTCCATAGGATTTCTGAAGATGTAAGAGGGACAATGTAGCTTCAGTGTTTTGTCTGTAGTGTGTACTCTGCCAAAGGGCTGTGTAGACAGCTACTGGTTTTTTCCCATTCTCTGACAGCCCTGAGCTGGCAAGACCAGGTGTTACAGCTTCTGGTCCAAGAGGCAGTTATGGCAGTTTCTAGAAGAGGCAGGCAGGCCTAGAGAGCTTGCTTCCTTAATGCTGGGAGGCCACATGGGACTTATAGGGCTAACTCTGCACTAGCTTAGACCCACTGTAAAGTGAGGGTCTAACCTATGGCATCCTTCTCAGAAAGGTACTTGTTTATCCCCCAGATCCAGAAGATGTAGACTGTACCCCTCCTCGGCATCATGTGAGTTTACCACCCCAGCCCCAGCCCTGCCCTTCTCACCACATTGCAGGAACTGGCCATGGGAGGGCCAAGAGTTGGAGGAGAGAGCTGTGGTCTTCTGGTGACTTCACAGACCCAGTTTTGGGCTCTTAGGTTAAATGCCCCACAACCTGATGTGCCTGCCAGCCCAAGAAAGAAACATATACCTTCCCCATTATGGGCGTCCCCTGCCTCTCAATGGGGCTGTCCTTCCCATTAGAGGAGGTTGGTACATGGCCCTGCCCACAAGGAGGGATCATCTTTTTTCCTTAGGGTGACCTGGAGAAGGAACAGGACAACCCTGAAGAACCTGTGAATAGCCCCTACAGCAGCAGGGAGAGTAATGTGGACATTGCGGCCAGCTCCTCCAAGGAGCAGGGCCCTGAGCCTGAAGCCATCAGTTTTCTGGGGGCACTCAAAATACCGGTGAGATGTTTATGGAATGAAAGGAAGACAGTTTCTCTTCCCTTTCATTAGATTCAAGGGGTGGGGTACAAGGGGTATCAGGTGGTTTCAAGAATCTCCATCCAGACTGTGGGCTGGGTGGCTGCTTGAGAAGGGCAGTGTATATAGGAGGTCTATCTCGGCATGGCATGCAGCATTAGAAACATTGCTGCCATTAGGATGGGGTTTATGTTTGAGGTTGCTTTGTGTGGGAATGATGATAGTCATGGAGTAGTGCTAGCCACCTGGGGGGCCTCCACTAGACTGAGGATCTCTTGAGCCCCTTTCCATTGTGCCCTCTCTTGTGTTTCCCAGGGAGTAATTGAGTTCTCTTTGTGTCTGCTCTTTGCCAAATTGGTCAGCTACACCTTTCTCTACTGGCTGCCCTTGTACATCTTCAATGTGGGTAAGTCCAGGGGAAGAGGAGCTGAGAAAAGGGGACTCTGAGGAGGCCAAGGCCACTTCTGGTGCAGGGAGGATACCACACTTGGGTTCCGCTCCAGTATACAGGCAAGGCTGAGCCCCATGCATGTTTCAGCCACCTGCCTCCTTGGAGCTGAGTTGGGCCTTTGGAGCAAAAGCTCTGTCCTGTAATTTTCTTTTCTCTAGCCTGAGTCTGGGCTGCTTGGCTCAAAGGTGGGTGGAGGTCTGCCTTGAACACCTCCAATTCAAGGAAGAGGTTGTGTGAGCTTTCCTACTCCGTGGACTCCGGGGCTCTTCTTCCAAGGACCATGGTGGGAGTGATGTGTTTGTACTGGGGCCTTCTGGGCTATACTGAGGGAGCTGTCCCAATACAATGCCTACTCTCCACTGATCCTACCCAAGGATGCAAAGATGAAAGGAGATCACTGTTGTGGTTGAAAGGGCTGTTTGGTTCCCACCTGCTCAGAGTCTTTGTTTGGTAACATACCAAAAAGCAACATGCTCTGTTTTTCTGGCCCCCAAGATTCAGAGAACCACACCCCTTCCCCAAAACCTTTTGCCCAGAGCTGCTTTCCTCTTTCCCAGCTGTGGGAAAAAAACAGCCACTGTCCTGCCACACACACACACACACACACATACACACACACACACACATACACACACACACACACACACACACTTGTGCACACATGGAAGAGCAGGAAACCATGGAGATTAATCATGGCCAAATCTCCAGCTGTAGTTTAACCTATAGTTATCCATGAGGGGCCCTTGTCTTTGATACTGGCAGAGTACCCGGCAGTTTTGCAGCCATTGTGACACTATTTTGTGGCTTTGTTGCTGACTTCAGAGTGTGAATCAGCCTTGAGGGAGGAGTTACAAGTCAAGCTTCTAGATGATCCCTTTTCTAAACCCAGAGACCCCACCTTCCTACAGGTTTTCTGTGGCTGTGAGCATTAGTACACTAAGGTGACCTGCCTGGGAAGAGCCCCTATGGAGAAGAGTTGGAGATGCTGTCATGGGCCAGGTACCAGGCCTGCAGGAGAGGCCTTGCTGTGAAAGGTTTAGGTCATCCTTCAGGCAAAGAGAGCAGTTTAGAACTTGGCTCTGAAGGGGTGTATGTCAAGCTGCTGCAAACTCACCTGGTGGCCCTAGCCCGTCACTTGGCCATGGCGCCTCAGCCTTTTCCTTAGACTGGATTAATGTACCACAGGAACTCTTCTAGCTGTGTCATTCAGGAGATTTGTTCCAACCCCCCCCCCCCGAGTGTCTGATTATGTTTTTGTGTTTTCCATAGCTCACTTTAGTGCCAAGGAGGCCGGGGACCTATCCACTCTCTTTGATGTTGGTGGCATCATAGGTGAGGCCCTAACCTTTTGTCCTGGCATGCTGTCTTTCTTTTTGCTTCTATGCAGAGATACAGAAAGAAGGGACAGCTGACCATGATCTGGGCAGAGAGGAAAAGCCTCCTAGTGTATTCTCATTTCTGTTTCTGCTAGACTGTGTGGGCCTAAGAAAAATGATCACTGCGCTCTGGTTTCTTGGAGTGATGGGAACAGGGGAAGATTACAGAGGGAGGTGGTGATTCTTAAAGCCATCCCAGCACTGGGCAGGGTGTTGAGACAAAACTGGGTAGCAGATGAGGAATGGCATGTAGTGTCAGGGACAGCATGTGAGTGAGCATGTATTTCAGGTGGCATCATGGCAGGGCTCATCAGCGACTACACCAATGGCAGGGCCACCACTTGCTGCATTATGCTGATCTTGGCTGCTCCCATGGTACGTACAGTCTCAGAGTGCATATGCTTGGGATCAGGTGTCTAGAGCCTCATACCCATGTATCCATCTCTATATTTACATACATAGCTATGTCTTTGTTCATGTGTATATGTGTATTCCTGGGCAAGAGTCAGCAGAGGACCATGCTCTGTGAAAAGAGACCAGGATTAATAATCACAGAATGGGATTAGTGATTTATCTAGACTTGGTAGAGAGACACCAGCTGTGACATTTTTTTGATCAAGGAACAATAAAGAGATTAAGGATAAACACAAGAGAAGATGTTTTGGGGGAAGGGGAAATTATAGAACCATACATGGTGGTACATGCCTATAATCCCAGGACTTGGGAGGCAGAGGCAGAGGGAATCAGGAGTTCAAAGTCTTCCTCAGCTACAGAGTGAGTTTCAGGAAACCCTGGGTTTCATGATACTCATTTCAAAACCAGAAGAAAAATAAAAGGAAATTAGAGATTACCATAGTTCGACCACCCATTTTGAGATACGTAAAGCCCTGAGAAGTTTGGGTGTACAAGGCAGGAAAAACGAGTGATCTGTAAAATTCTAAGTCAGGTGGGGGCTAGTCCAGACTCAGGTCTAGTCCAGCAAGAGGAAAACATGTCCTTCTTCCTTCAGATGTTCCTGTACAACTACATTGGCCAGAATGGGATAACCAGCTCCATAGGTGAGGAGGTGGTGTGACTCCTACCTGGTCACTAGTGAGCCTCTGCCTGGGGAACTCCATGACATGGGTGTAGAGCCAAGGGCAAGGATGTCTCTTGCTCTGGACTTGGGGCTGCGTGCAGCACCTCATCTCTAATAATGCCATCTCTGCTGTCTTCCCAGTGATGTTAATTATCTGTGGGGTCCTGGTCAATGGCCCTTATGCACTCATCACCACAGCCGTCTCTGCTGACCTGGTGAGTGGGCCATTGGTAGGCACCAGGCTGGTCTGAGGGTGTGCTCAGGGGCTCTGTCTACAAGTCCATTTTCCCTTCTCCCATTCCCATCTGTTTCTCTGCAGAACCTCCACGGACTCTTTCCTTTCAACCTCAGGGCCCCATCACCACCTACCTCGAGCTAGCTTTCTCCCTGCACTGCTCTTCCCAAGTGGCTTTACTTAGCTTGAGCTGTCCCACTCCACTTTGTCTCCCCAGGGCACACATGAAAGCCTGAAGGGTAATGCCAAGGCCCTCTCCACTGTCACAGCCATCATTGACGGCACTGGCTCCATAGGTTTGTTACTGGTTTGGGCTCCCGGCCACTGAATCCCAGCCTTGTTATGGGTGGACCCCCAGTGCACTGCCCAAGGTAGTTGGGGAAGGTATGTATATTTATTTCATGAGCCTGTTCTGTTTAGGTGCGGCTCTGGGGCCCCTGCTGGCTGGGCTCATTTCCCCCACAGGCTGGAACAATGTGTTCTACATGCTCATCTCTGCTGACGTCTTGGCTTGCTTGGTAAGATTTCTTGGGCTTCATAGGTGTTAGTTGGGGAATGCTTTATGTGTACAGACTGGAAGTCCAGAATAAAGCATTGGGGCTTCTGGGATGGTGAGAATGGCAGCTGTCCTTTGCTCAGAATTAATTCCTCCTGTGAGGAATGTTGTTCAGTCTACTTCTCAGCTACCTGTCCCATTGGTCAGCTGAGCCTGGAAACTCACAGTATCTTCCCTTCCCTTTCTACCTTGAATCCCCACAGCTCCTCTGCAGGTTGGTATACAAAGAGATCCTGGCCTGGAGGTCGGCCCGCAGCAGAAACAGTGGGTGAGTTTCCTAGCAGTCGAAGCCATTCTTCTAACCTCACTTCTAGGACTCAATCCAGGGCTCAGTTACTCTATACCAAGTCTGTGCTGGTCCACTTTGGGCTTCAGGAACCCTGAAGCAGCGCCCCTTGATGGGCTGTTGGACCCCACCCCGCTCCAGAACTACTAACCTTGCCTCTGTTGTCTCCATAGCTCTAGTTTGGCCCTAACCCACCCACGATAGTATTTTCCTCAAGTCCCATGATTTTTGTGAGTATTTTCTTCAAGTATGACTAATACGCCATCAGAATCTGGGCCGCATGGGAATCCTCTCCTCTCCTCTCCTCTCCTGCATGTGATTTCCCTCCTGCCCCTCAGCTTTCTCTGTTTCCTTGGGAGCCAGACCTGGAGATTCAAGCTAGTCAGAGCATAGTGCTTGGGAACTATTTCTCAGGGGATCGGAGATGCTACAGAGGGCTTTGAACACACCCTTAGTGCAAAGGGGCCAGAGATCCAGAATCTTTTCTTCTCTGAACGGAGGCTGACCTGCAGATGCCTCCTAAATGTCAGAACTCAAAGTCATCTGACCCCTCTGCCTGGGCTGTGTAGAAAAGGGCAACTACCAATCAAAAAGCCTCTGGAACAAATTGCAAACAGTGCTTCGGCTGGTGTGGTTTCTGCCTGGTGTCCAGAGATGGTGGGTGTGGAAGGTTCGCAGAGGTCAGTGACTGAGTTAGAGGCTGAGGTGCTGGTGACTCGGTGACTGTCCCTGGGGCCTTTCTGGCTCTTCTGGCAGAAGTATCTTACTAAGAAAAGGAGCTGGCAAAGCCTGGACCGGGCTGGATGGTAAATGTGAAGAACCACCCCTTGGGGTCATGGTAACCCACACAGCATCTGGGGAAGCACTTGCACTTTAAGAAGGCATCTCATAAGCAGGAAAGAGGAAGCAGTGGTGCATGTGGAAGCATTCATGGGGTCTGCCCTGCCCTGCCCTAGAAGATGGGAGCAGGGGATTGGACAGCATAAGTTTTCTCTTTTCATCTGCATTCTCTAGATTAGGCTTGAAGGGAACCAGGAAGAGAAAGAAAAGCAGAAAGGGAGAAAAGAATGTAGTAAGCTAGAGTGATGGCCTGGCTCACTTCACTGTGGCTCACCTCTTAGCCTCCTCAGGGGGCAGGTATTCTCATTTGAAGTGAGGAGCCAGTTCTGGCAGAACCTAAAACTGAACCCAGGTTTGTGGAGGTAGCTTGTCTTTCTGGGCACTGCAGCTCTCCCAGGCTGGTTCTTCCTGGAAGGCCCATTAAGAAATGGATGGTGATTTACTGGGGCAGGGAGAGCTCTAGGCTGAGAACCTGAAGTCCCTGGAGGTTCTTGGTTTCTCTGGATGCTCACCTCTGTCTAAGACCTTGGCAGACTCCTCAGCCTCTGCATCATTGAACATAATGGGGATGTTTTCCTCAAATGCCTGGCAGGGTTGGTCTGAGGCACAGAGAAAATGAGATAGGGAGTGATGCTTTCTGTGAAGTGGCCAAATATGGCAGAAACACTGTTTCCCATATTATTCTGGCTTGTTAGCGCCTGCCCAACAAGTAAAGGGGAACCCTAATTATGAACAGTAGACATGAAAGGCAGAAGCTTATTAAGTTACGGTTTACTTTCTCTTCCATCCTATCCCTCCTGTTCATGCAGGTACAAACAAATCTGAGGCCTCAACTGGAAGAGCAGCATGGGCCATCCCTGCTGGGTACCCAGCGTGTTCCCTATGAGCAAAAGAATGGAAATGTCCATCACAGATGAGGCAAAGCCTCCTGACCTAACCAGTCCAGCCCAGAGCTATACTGCCACTAAAGAAGGGACAGAAGACTCTGGGAAGGGACTGCTGAGCACCAAGCATGGGAAAATAGCAGACTTCAAGGCCTGAGCTCTGGGAGCTGCAATCAGAATGGGCTGAAAGCAGAAAGGAAGGACAGGTTCAGACTCTTTCTTGCTTGTTTGGATCCCAAGGCCTGGAAAAGGTTCATCTCTCCTTCCCATGTTAAATTATAACCTCTGTAATTATCCTGTACCTATGAGGGATTTCACCTTGTTTCAAAGGTGCCGGGCCTCTCTCAATCTCTGTCCATGAATTACTCTTTCTGTACCTAGGACCCTCTTGATCTCTCCTCCACTTGATCCTGTTGATAACTCAGCCACTTTGAAGCATTAGCACTGCCCTTGCAGAGCCAAGGCTTGGATGCGGTAAGGGAGCTGTCATGAGTACTGAATGTAGGGGAGCTCGCTCTTGGGCTCCTGACCATGCCCACCCTCACAGCCCAGTACCTCCCTTGCCTCATCCTAAAGATGCCTCAGTGGACGAAGACATTGGGCTCAGTGCTGTGAAGACTAAGGGGTGTTGTATACAACTGCCAATACCAGTGTGAATAAAGTACTGGGCGCTCACACTGTGCCAGCTGTCATGTAAGAACAGACAGGAAGTGGCTATGGGAAAGACTTAACCCTGAACATAGGTGCCAAGTTTAGCAAGAAATGAAGATACCACTGGAAACATCTGAGTAACTGCTACTGAGCAGTTGCTAGGAGACATCTTGCAGCCACCCTCTGCCTGGTGTTCTGATGCACGTGCCTTCCACCCTGAGTCCTGGTTCACAACATGCCTAGCTGACTCCTGGCATTTCTGCCTGATCTCTAAGCTGCCCATCAGCACCAATACAGAGTTCCTTTGCCAACTGTGCCTCTGTTTATCCTTGGTAGGGCCTGGCATACCAGCAGCCTTGGGGCTCACGAGGGGCAGTGAAGCATTGTCACATGAACAACAAAGATTAGTGTTCTAGGGCTGTGACAGCTGGCTTTCCCAGAGGGCATTGATCATGACATTGATCAATACAATGCAATACAGCAGGAGCCTAGACCCCCATAGAAGACACATACATTGCATTTACTAGAATGTTGTGTCAGTGTGTTAGCTAGATACACTGGTCTCAGCAATAAAATATGAAGCTCACCTGCCTGAGCCTCACTTTGGTTCTGCAGGAAGCAGTCAGTCAGGAACATCTTATACTCAGGACCTTGTACAGGGCAGGGGCTGACACACAGTAGTCTGCTTGGTGTTCACAAATATCTCAAGACCAGAAAGACTGACATTACGTGGAAAGGACAGACTTGAAGGCAAAGCTGTGTTACTTCTGTAGGCCACTAGATGGCGGTAGAGTCCAGTGCAAGCAGGTGTTGCCATTCCGTTTCAGAGGAGGAAGATGGTGTTTTCCTGACTCCCTCTTGGGAGGTCAATGTGGAAGGAGTGGTTCCTGGAAGTCTCCATCCGAGCCTCGTTACTTACCACATTCTTCCTGTTTCCTCGTCTAGAACAGGGGAATAACATTGCTCGAGGCATAGGATCGGTGTGAAGGGAGATAAGTCACACTCGCTGCTCTTGTCCCTTTAGCAGAGAAGACAGAATATGAAAAAAGAATCAGCACAAGCCAAAAAGCAGTGACTTGAGTTGAGGGCTGCATCATCCATCAGTCCAGACCTGATGGGACAGGGCCAGTAGGGGTGATCTTGGTGGCTTCAGATGTGACAGCATCTGAAGGAAGAATTCGTGGGCCTTGGATAATCAATATGACAGGCACTGAGAAGCAGAAGACAGAAGCTAGTATAAATCTTGTCATGCTATCCTGTGCTGGGATAAGGACCACAGCAAACAAACACATACACTCCAGGCAGGCAAGAGAGGCATTAGAAAGCTTCAAAAGATTTGTGGGAACCCAGAGCCAGGCCTCAAAAATGAGGGCTTAGGCTTGTAGGTGTAAGAAGAGGGCTGGAGAAAACCCCAAAGGTTGGAGGACCCCCATGTACCATTTTGCACAGACCTGCCAGGTTCTCTGCATCCCCCTCATCCCCCCAACACCTCAGCTCTGCACACATTTTGTTCACCAGAGGCCTGGTACCTGTCTTCTCTTAGGCCTCTGCACTCACATGGGGCTAATGCAGGAACATTACGTTAATTAGTTATTCATTTAATTTAACTTCACATTTGGTCTCAATTAAGCTTAAAATGTTCTTCCTTATAGATGCTACAATAGCATGTGTAATTAAAAGGCAATAACTCTTTGTGTTTCTCCTTTAGAGATCCATTGGGAGGTTGGGCTAGTATGTCTGAGGAGGGGCACGTGGGGAGGAGGTGGAAGGGAAAGAGCCTCTTGTAGAGCTGAGCATTTTGAGGCTTCACTGAAGGTGTGAGGAAGGACCTAAGCATGGGTCCAGACTGAGGGTGCGGAGGGCCACTGCGGGGAGCTCTGAGATCTAGACAAAGCAACAGACCTTGTCCATGAGGTTATGGGAGTAAGGGACGGTTGGGAATGGAAGGAGGCCATCCTTACAGCTGGAAAATGGGACTGTAGTAGGTGTAATGCCCCTCACCCAGAATGTCTACAGCCTAATTCTTAGAACCCATAAATATACTGTATTATATGATAAACGAGACTTCAGGACCTTGAGATGGGTTGTCAGGTGAGCCCAGGATAACCACAAGGCTCTCATTAATGACAGTGAGGCAGGGGTGGAAAAGATTGAAAGATATTACATTGCTGGCTTTTGAATACAGAAAGGGCTCACCAACCCTGGAATGTGAGTGACTTCTAGAAGCTGAAAAAAATGCAAATAGATCCTCTCCTAGACTCCTACAGTACTGTCCTTAGCCCTGTGAGACAGTAAGATAACACATGCATTGTTCTAAGCCACATGAAATTTGAAATGTGTTACAGCAGCAATAGCAAACTAATACACATCATTAGTGCAAAACAGACATGACCAACTTACAGTCAGAAGCATAGGAAAAAGAAGTCCCCAGTGCTGGGAAGCTGCAAAGTAAAGTGCTTGCTGTGCAAGCATGAGGACCCGAGTTTGACCCCCAGAACACACTCGAAGAAAAGTGTAGGGGGTAAGTTATTATCCAGCACTCGAGAGGCAGAAGCAGACAGATAGCAAGCTTCAGGCTCGTGAGAACTTACCTAAGACAGACAAAAACCAAGATGAATGGCACCTGACAATGACACCTGAGGTTAACTTATGGCCTCCACATGCATACATATCCACCACGCATGTGCACGCGCATGTGCCAAAATCCTCAAAGATTTACATGCATACAGGGGTGGCCACACAGCATCTAGTACAGCAGCATCCTTTCCATCCTCTTAGAAATCCCTGCTCCCTCTTCTGGTTGCTGCACGGTGCCCCAATCAGAGCTCATCAATGACATCATCTTTAAGTATACTCTAACTACTTTGTCCCACGCTCCTGCCCAATTCCAGATGTTGGACTTCCTCCTCACAATCAACAGCTGCTTCTAGGGGTTTCTCTTAAGTGGATCTGTGTTACCTGAATCTGGTCCCTTTAATCCTGTTTGTATCTTACAGACACATAGTACAATATTATAAGTGTTAGGAGCTTGAACACTGAGCCAAATTGCCTGACTTCCAGCCTTGACTCCTAAATCCCCCTTGTTGAATGATTCCGCCAGTCTGTACCTGTTGTAGCAAGTGGAGACACTAACAAGACCCACTTAATAGATCTGATACATGATGACGTAAGCACTTAATGTGTGCTTTGTGAATACCTGGCACCTTTGCTACATGTAATGAAAACTGTCATGTCTGCATGAATGACATGTGCTTACTTCCATGCTTGGGGTTAGGGTTAAAGGGTCAGGTCTATCAACTATAAAAAAGTCCTTTCCAGTCCTAAACTGTCCATTCCACTCAGGGTAATCAACAGGTGTCCAGATTATTTTCTGTATCTGATTTTTGAATCTGGTCAAGCCAAGGGCTGGACTGACACATTTGTCATGTGTTCTAATCAGTGTTAGTAGTTCTAAAGAATTCTTACCTTCACAGATATGAATGAGGGAAATGGTGGGTGCAAACAACTAACCAATGGAAAACTAAGGAGTTGTTTGAAAGCAAAAGTTGATCTTTAAGGTATGAGATGAAAATGAATAGAAGAGGAGTTAGCGCTGGCACCTCAAATCTGGAGTTCCTACTACTGTGAACTCTCAAACCCATCCTCTTTTCTGCCTGTTTCTCATCTGTGAAATAACAGCACATTTCCTTACCCTCTGGGAATCAAATAGGAACACCTACCTTCTTCAGGGATGGGACTGAGTTGATAGGACAGGTTAGGTCTTGAAGAATAGAACAGGAAACTCATCACTGTATTAGAAAAAAACCACATGGAATACCTAGAATAGCTCCACCCTGATCCCTCCATTGCCTTACTCCATCAGCACACAACCAGTGGGCACTCATCTGTGTTGAAGTGCAGATGTGCTGTTTACATGGAGGAAGCATGTGCTCTCAGCGCCTGTGCACTGATACAATTCCTCTGGTGCACTTTAACATTAATTATCTGAAACCCCTGATCAGAAAAGAATCGAGTTTTTCTACCTAATTACCAGTGAGAAATTTTTTAAGTTGCTTATCAAAATACTACTCCATACACTTGGCTGGTTTGAGACATTTCTAAAATATTACATAGTATCACTTAACTGACTGGAGAAAGGTTTTACCTAATAGAGCTGGGAGGGTACTGCTGTTCTAGCCTGCCAGGGCACCATCCTGCAGCGCTATCCAAGGACTTGTTCTCTTACACAGTGGAGAACTACCACGCTTTCTGGACAGTGAATGAACAGTACAACCTGCCCTGTTCAGAGAATAGCTAATGGACCCTGAGATGCTCTGCGTGGGTGTTTGAGGAATAACCCTAAGGTAGCCCCGTCTCCAGGCAGGCCCCAAACCTAAGGAGTGATGCCTCATGGTGACATCTCTGAAATCCATTGGTTCATTTGTTTAGCCTTCCACTTCTGGACTTTTATTGTTGTTATTTGTCTTTTAAGGTTAGACATGATTATCTTGAGTATGAAAAAAGAAAGTAACCATTTCCTTTCACCATACTAATTATTACAGATAAGAACTGTAGAAGACAAACCAAGATGAAATAATTGATAGTGTGTATGTGTGTGTGTGTGTACACTGTATAAGCCTGTGACATCAATTTAAAAAAATTGGATAGCGAGCCAGGCAGTAGTGGCGTACCCCAGCACTTGGGAGGCAGAGGCAGGCGGATTTCTGAGTTTGAGGCCAGCCTGATCTACAGAGTGAGTTCCAGGACAGGCAGGGCTACACAAAGAAACCCTGTCTCAAACAAAACAAAACAAAAAATTGGGTAGCAATGATTTCTGGGAAGATATTTAGTTTTTTCACCTTTACCAAAATACTTCTCTCTGTAAATAACTAAAATCTCACACAGCTACTAGCTACTGACTTTATAGACTATTTTGGTTTTATAGGTTTTAAATATTTATTTAATAATTATATATATATGCATGCTCTGTCTTCAGACACACCAGAAGAGGGCATCAGATTCCATTACAGATGGCTGCAAGCCACACGTGGTTGCTGGGAATTGAACTCAGCACCTTTGAAAGACCAGGCAGTGCTCTTAACCACCGAGCCATCCATCTCTTTAGCCCTACTTTTGTAGGTTTTTATTTTTAAGCTCAAGGACAATTTTATTATAATTTAAAAGAAAAATCCAGGCCAGACAAGCTGTTGATCTCAGGAGTATCTGGGAGGAGGAAAATGCAGAAGGAAGAGAGCTTTGTGGTAGCAGCGTTCACCTAGGCTTGGCAGCTGGCACCACATGGCAGGGAGGCCAGTGGCTTTAGAGAAAGAGTAAGGAAGCCCAAACTATCAGAAAAAGCATGCTTAGGTTCTGGCCAACATCTGGAAGGAGGAGAAGAAAATAAAAAGTTGCCTCTTTCTGAGTCAGTATTTAGAAAGGTAAGCAGACCTACCTAAGTGTGGTATCTCACTAAAAGGATAATTATTCCAGCC
>NW_022196906.1:31194007-31221767 GCF_008632895.1 Mastomys coucha | reverse complement strand
TCATTGGGCTGAGCTCCCATGACATGGTAGAAGTGGGCTTTTCTATACTCCAACAACAGTATCAAGGAGAGCTAGGAAAAAGAAGTGGCCCTAACCTCTCTCAAGTTCTCAACCAAGGGGGTCACACATCCTAGAGCAGCAGGTCTCAACCTGTGTGTTGTGACCCTTTGGGGGTTGAATAATCCCTTCACAGGGGTAAGAGATCAGATATCCTGTATATCAGATATTTACATTACAATTCATAACCAGTAAAATTACATTTGTGCAGTAGCAATGAAAATAATTTCATGGCTGAGGTTTACCACAACACAAGGAGCTGGATTAAGGGCATCAGAAAAGTTGGGAATCACTGATATAGAAGGTTTTCTTCTATTGTGAGAGAGACTGGCTTCTGCCACATCTGGGTTTGCCAACTAGCTACCATGTGAAGCCTGGGAGAGTTCATCACCTCAGACTTCAGGATTTTTCTATTTAAAAATAAGATCAATGATAATAAATTGTTATAAAACTTAAGTCTCAAAGGAATCACTATAGCAGGCATCTAGCTGGCACTGACACCTTTCCTGCTTGTTCTCCTGGCTCTCAGACTCCTCCTCTTCACATTGCTCTGGAAAGGCAAGCGGCACTTCCAAAGCAGAAGCAGACTGGACCCTCCACTCCAGCTAGTGACAAATTTTATTAATCTGGGAAGTTAGACAAATGTGAAGTTAGACTGTAATGCTGAGACTATACATTCCTTAATAATTTTGGAGAAAGAATTTCCAAGATGAAAACACAGAGGCAGGCATGGGGGACACATCTGTAATCCTAGTACCCAAGAAGGCTAAGGCAGAAGGAGCCAGAGTTCAAGCTAGCTCCGGGTCCCTAGTGAGACCTTGGAATCTACCAACTAACCAATTGACCAAGAAGATAAAAAGAGCTAGGCCCGATGATTCTGACCTAAAATCTAAGCTACTTAGGAAACTAAAGCAGGATGGCAAGTTCAGAGCCTGTCTGGGCTACAGAGAAAGTTCAAGGCCAGCCTGGGAAACAGCGCAATTGTTCTTCAAGACAAAATGTAAGTAGAGGGATAGAATGGTCGAGTATGTATATGAAGCCCTGGGTTCAATCTGTAGTACTGCCAAAGAACAAAAGACAAAAAAAAAAAGGAAAGGGCCAAAGTCCAACGTGGACATGTACACAAAACTCAATACTTAAGGCACCCAGACGCCACCAAATTTGGGAGAAAAAGACCCAAAATACATGGCAGGATACATCTAACATTTCCATACTTCCCTTTTAATCTCTAAGCAAACACCAAATGTAAATATACAAAAGCTGTAGCCAGGAGTTTGAAAAGCAAGCCCTTTGGTAGTTGTTTATTGCTTTATTAGAACTCAGGCAAGAGCCATGCACTGTCTTTACAGAGCTCTGTGGAACTGCACATAAGGAATGGTCAATAACTGCTGCCTAATACATCCTCCATACTATCTCATTAAAGCAATATTGTATTAAATGACTTTCTCTTCCAAAAGGTTCCAAATACTCAACTGAGAACTTATAATGTATACGTTATTAAAAAGGACCAGCTTCTTCTGTTGGACAACGAAGCCCAAAATTCCTTTTCCCCAAGTCTACTACACACAGCTTGACTGAGCATCTACCCAAGGCAGATCACTGTTACTACTGCTCATTCAAAACAGAAATCCATTGGGAGGCAGAGGCGGGTGGATTTCTGAGTTCGAGGCCAGCCTGGTCTACAGAGTGAGTTCCAGGACAGCCAGGGCTATACAGAGAAACCCTGTCTTGAAAAACAAAAACAAACAAACAAACAAAAAAAAAAAAACCCAGAAATCCTGAGTATGGGTCTGGAGAAGACAGTTGTACCTGTCTTGATGGTGACAATTTACACCCATGGACTCTGCTCTGCTACTGAGTTTCTGGAGGCCAGGGCTCAGGAGGTTTGCCTTAGCAACAAATGGTTCTTCCTCTGGTCTGAAGACATGAAAGTGGTCAACGCTCCAGAGATTGCCTTTGCGCTCATCCATGATGTCAACATGTCCCGTGTTTCCATTGCCGTGCTCAGCAGGACCTCAGTGGTTTGGCATAGATTGGCTCCAGCACATGATGAGTAAGAAGTAGGAAGAGGCCTCCGAGAAAGACAGCACTCAGGAAAGCCAGCAGGACATAGCGGCCGATGAAAAAGGCATCCACAATCTGGAGAGAGAAAACATCAAAATAGAATCTCGGCCACTCCAGCGCCCTGCCTGTGTGAACCCGAGATGTGATGCCTGTGCCCGGAGTTTCTTTGTAACTTTGAGTAGCATCCTGCCCTGGGTTCCCTCTGTATTTGGATAAGAAAACTTTCAGCTTCCAGGGTAGAAAATACAAGGTTTTCACAGAAAAAGAGGAGGAAAAGGAGGAGGAGGAAGGAAAGGAAGAGCAACAACAACTAATAATAATAAGGTACAGGAAACAAATGGCTCAATTTAAAGGAAAGAGTAGCTCTCAGAATGAGGTGACCCTGAAGCTTTCATCAGAAGAGTTCTGAACCCTAATTGCAAGGGAGTGAGGGAAAGTGGCCACTTATCTAAGATATTAAAGCACTAAAAGGGTATGTAACTTGCCCCATCATACAGTTGGTTGCCTAGTAACCAGTCATATGGGAAGCCCTAATTCTATTGGTCTTTGTTGACAAAAACCTGTATCTGGTGTTGGCTCTGCCTAGATGTCTGCCATCCACTTCTAAGGAACAGAGCTCTGTTCTCCCCAAAGCTAAGCAGTGGTGCTTAAATGTGCAGGGAAAGCAGGTATCATAAACCAAATGAGTACCTAACCTACTTCACAGAAACCATGAGAACCCATTTCTTGAAGAGATTCCCAAATACCTGACAGTAACAGTCACAGCCTAAAGAATGGCTGAGAGATCCTAATCCCTAAAGCTGTGACCTCATGGATTGTATGACCAAGTGGAGTTACTGCTGTGACCTGGAAGTAGGCAGATTAGCTTGGATTATCCAATCTAGGGAGGCCCAATGTTAACAGAGTCCTTAAAAGCTAAAGGCATGCTGGAGGCAGAGGTGGGTGGATCTACACTGCATATCAGACCAGCCAAGGCTACATAGTTAGACCTTGTCTCATGAAACAAAACAGAATGAAAGAAGCAGCAGAAAATACAGTCAGGAAAGAGATGTGAGATGGATACAGTCAGAGGTGACACACTGCTGGCTCTGAAGATGGCCACAGATGGAAGCCATGGGCCACGCACCAGGAGCAGCCTTTATAGCCGAAAGAAGTCAGCAAGCAGACATTCTTCCAGAACCGCTGGAAAGATGCACAGCCCTGCCCACCCTTGGTTGTAACTCAGGGAATTTGGTGATGGACTGCTAACCCACACAACTGTAGATAACAAATCTGAGGTAAGAACCATTATGCTGGCAGGAATTTGTTACAGCAGCAACAGAAAGCTAATACAGTGTTGATGTTCAAAGTACCTGAACAATCTGAGCAGTGGTAAGGGTGAGATCCAAAGATATCAAGAAGAAGGCTGCGGCCACCCCAGCTGCTCCAGAGACTACCCCAACAGTCAACTTACAACCAAGGTCAGTTTGATAAAACAGCTTTAACATAACTTTGACCTTGGCTCTGGTACTGAGCAAGTCTCTCGTGGGCTACATGTTTGCTCGCTCGACTGTTTCACTTTTTAATTAGCCAATTAGCAGGCCTTGGGTGCAGAAGGCCCAGGCCATGTATTATTGATACAGTATTGAGTCAGGCTGCTGCAGGGGCCAGCTCTCAGAACCTGAAAACGAAAACTCCAATCTTGCTGGCCATGCTGACAAACATATTTTGCTCAATCCTGATTGTCTCCTGAGTCCGAAACTCATATGACAGAAGAGAGGGATTGATTTAGAAAGGATGCTTGCTCTGTGCCTTTTCCAGTTGTCACATCTGCAGTAATTACAAATATGGCAATGTATATCACTCTTTCCACCTAAAAACAGAGAAACTGGGGTAGGCCCATCAGAGAAGAGCCTGATACCCAGGGGAATAACCCCTGGAATCTGTGGTAAGCTAATTTCCCTTAGAGTCTCCAGAGCTAATTTTCTTCCTCTCACTGTCATTAGTCTTAGGTAGAACTGGAAGTGTATGTTCACTTTACTTCAAAAAAATTATGTAATTTTGTGGGTTATATCAAATTGACAATCTGTCAGATCTGGAGAATGGTCTTTGATATTCTATTCAGTTCCAACAAGTGTGAAGATTTGGGGAGGGGGTCTGTGAGGGGGTATGGTTTTTTGAGACAGTTTTTCTTTGTGTAGCTCTGCCTGTCTTGGAACTCACTCTATAGACCAAGCTGCCCTCAAATTCAGAGATCCACCTGCCTCTGCCTCCCAAGCACTGGGATTAAAGGCATGCACCACCACTGCCCAGCAAGTTTGAAGATTCTAAGGACAGAATTCCGCTTAAATCCTTGCTCTGCTTTTTCCTGGACAGTGTGAATTTGGACAGGGCACCTGACCCTCTTACCCAGAAAACAATAGTACCTAACTTAGGGTTGCTGTGTGCTTTAATGACACAATGTAAACAATGTATTTAGCACAGGTCTCCCAATACAGTAATTCTTTAAGAATGTTAACTATTAGCATGGCTTCTACTTCAAAATTAAAATAGCTACAGGGAAGAAATCAGAATGCCACAAGAAGATATAATGGCGCAAGAGCCTGTGGGTCTGAGACCAGCCACACATGGTAGAACCAGCCCCAGGACAGGAACGAACCAGATCGGTGAGGTCTGCAGAAATGGGGCGATGACAGAGGCGATATAAATCTATTTACAGAAGTAGGGGCTGGCAGATGTGGTCTAAGGGATGAAGATGACAATCACTAGCATCTATAACTTCACCTTCTGCTTCCCATGGAAATACTCCTCTTACCCACTGTTCTTGATAGAAATGGTTCTCTTAACACAACAGTGGGAAAAGTCAACCTCAGATTGGAAAATCATGTCATTCAGCACCCTGAGAACACAACAACACCCATTTTGACAAGGATCTGAGACTCTCAACCAATGCTACCAGGAATGGGGAACACCACACTTACAGCCTATGCTAGTCAGTTTCTAGTTCCTAACTCTTTCTCTGTCTCTAAGTAAGGAGTGGCTCTCTACACTGCCATTCAACTTAATGCAAGTGGCAAGTGACGGCCACTAGGTAAATCACTGCGTGGTGGTGCTACAGGTGGGATTCATAAGACCCTTTCCCAAGGTAAAGGGACAGGGGCCTTGCAGCTCCCTTGGAGCCCCATCGTTGTTTGAACAGCTTGCAGGGCTGGGTGGAGGGGCTGAGATTAGGGGAAAAATGAAACTTAATAGCTTTACCTTCATTTCACCTTCTGGGGCTGGGAATTCACTGGCTCGAGGGAAAAGCAATAGGACTGTAGTAATGATTAGAGCACCAAGGAAGACAAAGACGATGGAGAACCTGGGGGCAAAGAAAGAGACCTGAGTATCAGAAGCACTACGGACAATCTACTTCTAACCAGCAGGCCTGTGCTGGATCACAGTCCCTGAAGGGTTATAAAGTCCTCCACCACAAAGCCTGGCTTCCCAGACAGGTGACAGCTGGGTACATTCCTATTTATTCCTGGTAACTCCCAGTTCCTAACAATGAGAATTCATAATTTTCTGCACAAAGTGTCCATTCACGCATACAGACATACACATCCCTCCTATCCCTGCACACCTTTGTTCTTTCAGACCAGAACACTTCGACAAACACTGTAGCTCTCCGTTTATTCTTGACATGACTCTGACAGAGTGTGTATGTATCTCAAGTGTCTCTAGGATTCAGTTATGGCTTGCTACGGAGGGCCAGGGCAACTCATTGTAAACTTCAGTTTCTGTGGGCCTAGGCTAAAGCCTTAAGGACTGGACCAAGCGTGTGCCATGAATCTGAACAATTAGACAAAACTTCTACCTACAACTCCCAAGGACCTCAACAGCAGCAGCAGCAGCGGATTTTCTCGTCATCTCTGGTCTCCCTCCCACACTCCATCTCCTCCACAGTGAGAACTGAAGAACACACGCTTCCGTTCCCCCTCCCACCACTGCCTCAGAGCATAAATAACACAGTTAGTGCTTATGATAAGAGGTTAAAATGCAACTCGTTCAAACTGCCAGTAATTACAAAAATGATCTTCTGAATTCTAAATGTTTAATGAGCGTCAGCGATTTTTGCCTCTAATTGCTTTTACCTAGGACTCCCGGCTGTACAGAATGCCTTACCTGGCTATCCCAGAGGCTCTGGATAACAGCACACACAGCAGCAGCACCAACACCCAGATCAAAGCGAGGAGGAACACGCCAGCACCCACTCCCAGCACCATGCCAGCCATCCTAGGGGACAGAGAGCAGCATTAACCTCTGCTTGGTCCCCCTCCCTCTCATGTGCATCTACTGTTCAGACGACCCAAAAATCCTGAACTGAGTATGAGGAATCTTCATGACCACTATGTCAAAGGCTCACCCATGATGGGTCTTTAACTTTCAGGAATGTTCAGCCCCAGAGTCACTTAATGAAAACCAGGAATGCAAAACCCAGAGCTTTATGTGTGAATAGAGGTGGGGACTGGAGGAGTAAGGGGTGGGGTGAGGCTGCCTTCTGCTCAGCCTGTTGTCATTTCAAATTCGGCCTCTTCAGCTACACTTTGACTTCGGGAGCCCACATTAGAAATCTGAGCTCTTTTCCTCCACAAACCCTGAGTCTTCTCATAAGACTGCAGAAAACTAAGGCTTCAGTTAAAGCTGAGGTATGAACTTGTACTCACCAGGCAATCACAAGACAGAAATTTCTACTCTGTTGTCAAGTTCTCATTCACAGAAGGAAGAAGACACCCAGTCCCTAAAAGAACAGGCATCACCCCTTTGGGTACATACGATATGCTACATGCTTTACCTGGCCTGCTTAGTCATGGCAATCAGACAGGTATAACATCTGAGCCATTCAAGAGGCAAGTTAGTGTTGGTTTCCTAGTTGTGGCTCACAACAGGAATTCCTTCTTTTAGTTCTTGAGACGGCAGGTCTAAAATAGAGGTGTCCAGGTAGCCACGCGCCCCCTACAGGATCCAAGGGAGGATGCTTCCTTGGGTCTTCCAGTTTCTGGTGACTTCAGAGATTCCCTGGCTTGTGCCTCCAGTAACTGTCACCTCCACATGACATTTCTTTTCTCTGACTTCTGTCTGCCCATTGTCACCAGATTTAAGGTTTAATCCCACGTGCAAAGATCCTTTTGCCAAATAAGTCACATGTACAGATGCTGAAAGTTAGGGTATCTTGGGGGTGGGGTACCATTCACGTCACTAATGAGGCAACACCATTCTAGAGCATGTTCCTGAGTTTCCTTTTTATAGTGTCAGAGATCTTAGGAAAACAGCTTCTTCCTCTGGTTTCTGGGTTTCTTTTCCTGATGATTTAAACACAATGGAAACAGAATGAGGTATTCCATTATAAGCTTGTTGGGAAAGAGATTCTAAGCATGAACTGGAAAAGGGAAGGGAAGGGAAGAGAAGAGAAGGGAAGGGAAGGGAAGGGAAGGGAAGGGAAGGGAAGGGAAGGGAAGGGAAAGGAAGGAAAGGAAAGGACAGGAAGTTTATTCAATCACCATCGTGCTGTGCCCACCATGGAAAAGAAAGCATTGTGCTCCTACTTAGGTATCTTAAGGTAAATAAGATTTATTTATCTATCTTAAGGTAAATAAGATACATACTCCAGCAAAAGCTTAATGTCTACTAGAGAACAACGTGATGCAAATGCCTGTCCATATTACATCCTTATTTGCAGCAAAAGCAAAGCATATTGACAACTGAGACAGTGAGAAGGTTAAGGGGGTCCCAGCCCTTGCACACTTGGGAAGGAGTCCCAAGGGCGGGTGGGATGGTGGAGTAGAGGGAGTCCCCACTTGCACTCTGCCCTCATGAGAGCCCCAGGGGCATCATGTCAGTAACTGCAGCACAGAGGGTACCCCCTGTCTTCAGATCTCTGTACTTGATGTTTCCAGAGGTAGGATTCGACCATCAGCCCCCCAACAAGACCGGCACCTGCTATTTGGTGATTTGTGTGGCTGGACTGGCCTCTCCTCATAGTTCATAATGTGGATTCATCAGAAGAAGGTCATCCTCAGACAGCCCTCCCCTGACTTGCCATCTAAAGTAACTCTCCAAAAGAGTTAGTCTCTCTAGTTCTTTCAGAGCACTCTTCACTGTAGTTAACGACCCTGGCTCTTGCATGCCAGGCAAATGCCCTATTACTAATCTATTGCCTCAGCCTCCATGGTTAGCTCTTCTACCCATTTGTTTACAAGTTCATTTTCTATCTCTTATTAAGATAATAAATTCCTGAGAAAAGAAACTTTTGCCCACCCTGTTCTCTCCAGTTCTCAGCATAAAGATTATGTAAAGCAAATACTTGCTGGTGAATAAATGAAGCCATGCTGATCAGTCTGCAAAATTCAGGTGAAGGGGAGATAAGGCCACAGTGGCAGGGTATAGACAGATGATGGGAACTGTTGGTTAATACATTGCACGGGGCTGATGGGGGAAGATGGGAACTGCTGGTAAATACATTGCACGGGGCTGATGGGGGAAGATGGGAACTGCTGGTTAATACATTGCACGGGGCTGATGGGGGAAGATGGGAACTGCTGGTTAATACATTGCACGGGGCTAATGGGGGAAGATGGGAATTGCTGGTTAACGCCCTATACCAGGCTAACAGCGGAAGTGCCTAACAAAATGGAATTTTCACAGTGTGAAATTTTTCATTTTATTATGCAGCAATGATTATAGTAAATGTACACACCCCAGAGTTGACCGTTGAAAGATCCTCATTCTGGATTTTTAAAAAATTAAAAGTAGCTCTTTACATAAGTGACAGAAAAGGCAAATGAGAAAACCCTGAATTTGAAAAAGACACACGAGACACTTGGAAAGGAAAGCAGTGACAGGGAACGGAGGGGACGGAGGCAGAGACACCCAGTACACACACGAGACACTTGGAAAGGAAAGCAGTGACAGGGAACGGAGGGGACGGAGGCAAAGACACCCAGTACACACACGAGACACTTGGAAAGGAAAGCAGTGACAGGGAACGGAGGGGACGGAGGCAGAGACACCCAGTACACACACAGCTCTAGTCTTGCAGGATGAAAGTCCTGGAGATCTGCTTCATAGTAACGCGAACACACTGAGCACTGCTGAACTGTGCACAGGCAAAGGGCTAGGATGGGGAACTTCATCTTGTATGGTTTGCCACAAAAGGGTGAAACAAAATAAAATAGTGGAGCAATATTTGTAACAAGAAAGCATACGTAAAGATTTGAAAGTATCAATAAGAACAGGTTTCAGATAAATAATTTAGTCAAGAGATGTAACCTGGAGGACATATGAACCTAACCACAAAACCTCCAAATGTATAGTCAAATAGACAAGAGCACTATAATAAATGACACACCCAAGTTAATGGATTTAAATAGATCAGAGAAAAAAATGAGAACCAACTTCACACAGAGGATAGCTGAATGGTCAATACATGTAAAAAGTCCTTACTTCACTAGCCACCAGAAAAATGCAAATAAAAACTAAGTGAAGAATCTCTATATGTCTACCAGAATGGCCAAAAGGACGATGGCAGACAGTCTGTAGGGATGTAGAACATTATGCACACATGGCAGCATCCAACAATGTGGGTGAATTTCACAAGCATCAAGGCAAGGGCAGAGTGAAAAGGTCATTGTAGACTCCAATTACATAATGTTCGAAAACAGGTTCAACTGCTCCATGGCGCTGTCGGGAGTCTGTTTACCTCGAGTGATGGGATGGGGCATGGATGATAAAACTGTTCTTTGATCTGGGTGTTGGTTACCTGACTTTGTAACTTTGGCAATCTGTATCTACATATACACTAGAGGGTTATGACATTTCTGTATGTGTTATATTCATTACAAAATCTTTTCTGAGTTGACTCAATGAGCCATCTCTCTAGCCCCATGAGCTATCTCTTAAAGCTAGGTGATAGGTGAGGCGATATTGCCTTTACTATCTTCTAACTTCTAACTTCTAACTTCTATTCAGAGTTCAAACTGGCATAGTAAAAATAGGTGTGCATATGTACACATGTGTAAACAGGATTAAGTACAACACATATTTGTAAGATTTTTGCAGCTAAAATTGTGCAACTTTATACAAAGGTCTTTGAAAAGTACCTGGATAGTAGAATAAAGCAGGCTGCATAGAGAAGTAACTCGTGCTTTCAGATGAGATGGTTTAATTAAAAGATCTCAATTTTTCTTAACGTGAAAAACTCAGTGCAATTCTAACCAAAATCCAAAAATACTTTTTTTTAAGAAATGGGAAAATGAATCTTAAATTCACACAGGAGAGTAATGAGCCAAGAATAGCCAACACCACTCTTAGAACAAGGAATGGAAATGTGCTTTTCTTGTCACCAACTGCCACAGACACGTTATGAAAGCAAGGTAATTAAAACAGTGTGACAGTGGGACAAAGGCACATGGACCAATCGAATGAAACTGAAAGCCCAGACACAGATCTGGGCATTTGTGAGAACTCCCTACTCCCTAGGAAGTGGCTGGCTCCATGGCCCCGTTTGCAAAGGGTTTCACAGTGGTGGTAACACCGATGATTATCTAACCAGGAAACAATAAAGCTCGACCTCTACTGTGTAGCATGTACAGAAGTCGATTCTTAGTGGAAGTAATTCATAATGAAATGGCATATGTTTAAGTGTATGAACGCTCGGGCTGACGACACTCGAATACATAATGAAGTACAGTAGTCAGATGCTCGCCTAAACTTAGCATCACCATGAGTGCGAACGAAAGCTCCGAGTGCAGACCATGCAGGTGTGTTGTGCTGGCAACTCAAATACCACGAGCTGTGCCGCCTTCAGTTAGATGATTTTTCTAGACCGAGGAACAAGTTCCAAACCACAGATCAGTATAATTTCCCCTTGAATTACATTCCTGGAAATTACACTTCACTGAACTGTGCCAAAAATTACATTATGTTAACATGAAAAATGGAGTTAGGTTCTAGGTCCAGATAATTATTAAATGAATATCCTAGAGGGCACTGGAAAGTTGTACAAGATGCAGGGTGATTCTTCATTTGAGAACTGTCCCAACATTCCATGACATCCAACATTCTCAGCTCTCTGGCATATTCCAACCACAATAATAACTAAATATGGCCTCATGAATCCTCAAATGTCCCTTGGCAGCACACACCTCCCTTGAAAGTTCAAAAAAAAAAAAAGTTCTAGAAATTCTCATATAAGGAGACACACATGAGGGCATTCACTGTAATTTCAATAGCAAAGAGGAGGTAAAAGCTACACACCTATCAAATGTATGTATTATATTCTCACCATGAACACCTCAAATGAATGGACGTGATCTATATACATGGATCTATATATATGGACGAATATATCTCAAAAGCAGTGCTGAGTGACCAAAGGAAGTTGCAAGCCAGGAACAGTGGCCTGTGTCTGTAGCATGTCTGTAATGGGGGACTGAGGCAGAAGCGTCTCTAGATCCAGGCCATTGAGGTCCTATCTTAAACAAACACAGACACAAATACACATACAAAAATATGGAAGCAAATAAATAGCTGCCCTTTCTTTTTCCTCTTCCAGGGACAGGGTTTAGAGACACTCATCATGGTCGAGTGTTTGATATGCTGTCGTAGGTTTTCCTACAATACATCTTCTAAGAAAACTGCTGTCTCAAGCCCCCAGCAACAGGATGGTTCACCTTTATACCAAAAGGCTGTGAAAACATCTAAATCCACA
This sequence comes from Mastomys coucha, assembly GCF_008632895.1. Taxonomy (NCBI): domain Eukaryota; kingdom Metazoa; phylum Chordata; class Mammalia; order Rodentia; family Muridae; genus Mastomys; species Mastomys coucha. The sequence goes on along the minus strand of NW_022196906.1, from coordinate 31,209,919 downwards.
TGCAGGGTACATCCAGGCAGACTTCAAGGGATTCCTGCTGTAAGACGTAAAGTCCTCATGAGACTAAGACAAAGCAGCAGGGCAGCAGGGCCTACGGGGGTTCCACAGGTGCTGAGTGTGTCCATGACGGGGTCAAGTGGCTTTCCTCATTGAGGAGCACTAGATCATGTGACCCCTGTTAAAGGCATGGAGTCAGAAAGCAAAATAAACATGGAAAGTTTTTGTTTGTTTGTTTTGTTTTGTTTTGTTTTCGAGACAGGGTTTCTCTGTGTAGCCCTGGCTGTCCTGGAACTCACTCTGTAGACCAAGCTGGCCTTGAACTCAGAAATCCGCCTGCCTCTGCCTCTGGGATTAAAGGTGTGCGCCACCACCACCCAGCAACATGGAGATTTTTTAAGTAATAAACTAAAAAAAAGCATAGCTTGAGGGAGAAAAAAGTAAATAAAAGTGAGCTGTAATCTGAAATCCGAAGATTATGATTTACATGTTGAACTTAAAAGAAGTTATCTTCAATTATATACATATACACACATATACATATACATATGCATACACATAAACATACATATACATACAGCAAAAATATAATGGCATGGGTACTGGGCTGGGGAAATGGTTCAGTCAATAAAGTCTAGCCCTGGAAGTGGGAGGAGTTAGATTACTAAACCCATGTAAAAAATGCTTTTAGTTCCAGTGCTGGAGACATAGAAGACAGAAGGATCCTTGGAGCTGGCTGGCTAGCCACTCTAGCCTAGTTAAACTCTAGATCAATGAGACCCTCTCTCAAATGAAGTAGACAAGAGTTCTTGAGGACACTGCCTGAGGTTATCCTCCAGCTTCCATATGTGTACACTCATGGAAGTGCACCAATCCCGAACACACATAAAAAACAAACAACCACAACAGAATAATAAGTACAAATTGTACACAGCAATTCTGGTAAGTGTCTCCGGGAGGGAGGAAGAAAACAGAATGGGACCAGCACAGAGAATAGAAGGAATTTTAACAATGTGTGATGCTTCATTCCTTTAAGATAAGAACCATGAGCAGAATGGCAATATTTATTAATCTGTGGCAGACACCACTATTTACTACATTCCTCCAAACTAGAGATTTCAGTAGCCTCTAGTTCTTAAACATTGGGAGACTTACTTTTAACACTGTTTGCAATGTTTATTTTTATCGTGCATGCATTGGTCTTTTGCCTGCATATATTCATCTGTGTGAGGGTATCAGATCCCCTGAGACTGGAGTTACAGACAATTGTGAGCTGCCTTGTGGTGCTGCGAAATGAACCTCAGTCTCCTGATAGTGTTCTTAACTGCTGAGCCATATCCCCAGGCTGAGACAAATGAGACTTCTTCATTTTTATAACTAATAGCTCAGTTTTGTGGTTTCAGGCCTATACCACTCTCCGAGTGGCTGACCCAGAAGAATTTCAAGTTCAAGGCCCAGCTGGGCAATTTGGTAAGACTGTTTGAAAATAAAGTTACCAAAAACAAACAAACAAACCTGAGGGAGGGTCAGAGTTACCCAGTGGCAGAGCTCTTGCTTAGAACCAATCTCCCCCACATCAGAGTGTACGTTACACGATTTGGGAGCAGGGAGCAGAGACCAGAGACTGGCGATCAGTTAGGAGATGGCAGAGCTCTTGCTTAGAACCAACCTCCCCCACATCAGAGTGTACGTTACACGATTTGGGAGCAGAGACTAGCGATCAGTTAGGAGACACCACAATTCTCCAGATAAGAACACTTGTCTTAGCTATGGAAATGAAAGGGGTCAAAAGGGATATCAGAAACAACTAGCGTGACTGGCAGAGCTAATGGGCTTCCTTGACGGAAACGTCTATTTAGGATTAGCTGCGCGGTTTTGGATATCGTACAATAACCGGAAAGGCAATCCTGTTTTCTTGGGGATCTTAAGGGGGAAAAATAATACCTTTTCAGAGGGCAGTTTACTGTCAGGGGCAGATGGAGATTACAGATAAGGCAGTATAGTTTAAGGCTGCTGGTGAATTATACCTTGCCTGTATCCCAAATTTCAGAACCAAGTTCTTGAAAGCAATAGAAAATGATAGATTACTGATCAGGATTGTCTTTCTGGAGAAATCTTTTTGTCCCAGGTAAAGCTTTGTAGACTAGGCTCGCCTTGAACTCACAAAGATATGACTGCCTGCTCCTCCAGCGTGCTGGGACTAAAGATTAGCGCCACCACACACGGCTCTCTTTTCAACTTTTGTTTTGTTTTGTTTTGTTTTGTTTATTCCAAACCTTCAAAAGTATTTAGAATGACCTGCTGTGGTAGTACATATCTGTCATCCTATCACTAAAAAGGCTGGGGCAAGAGGACCACAAGTTTGAGGCCGGCTTGGGATATTTAGCAAGGCCCATCTCAAAAGGCCACAAACTAGAAGACTGAGCGCCCACACTTTTTTTTTTTCCTACTTTAAAAACTTCAGCCTCGTTTGGGTTTTAAAACTTTAGGCTAATGCCTCCATCTTTGTTGGTTAATCACATCAGGTCTGGGCAAAATCAACTGCCACAGCCCCTGAAGACTAGGTGACACCTGACTGACGGCGGATAAAGGGTGCATCACTGTCCTGCCCTTTTTCCTGGGCAGGCAGCGATTCAGTCTGCAGGCTGCACCACACATCAACTCCCAGCACCGCAGCTGGGAACACCGGGATCTGAGCAGTAATTCCAGGCCTGCGGCCGGGATGACCCACGGTGGTCCGCGCGCCTCCCGCCCTCACCTTCCAGGCCTCTGCGGCCAGCCTCCAGTTCTCTCACCTGGCTCTCAGGTTCCTCACCAGGGCTCACCCCTCGCTTTCTGTCACCTTCACCCGGGCTTTGGTCTACTTTGGACGAATCACAAGTAGGGATTCAGTTAAGAAATTTATGAAGGACCAATCAAAGCCGCTCTTTCAGCACTTCTCGTCTTCCTCCTTAGCTGACGTTTGCTGTGGCTCCAGGCAACGCAAAGCGTGGTGGGTGGGTGGTCTGCACGTCAGTCTCCTTTACGGCCTCCGATTGGTCAATATATACTGTCCTCAGTTTCGATTGGGTAGCAATCCTTGTCAATCGCACCTCGGTTAAACCCCCGGACAACAACGGGAAGACTGTTTCCTAGCTCCTCGCTGTCGCGTTGAGGTTGCTCCCACCGGTCTAGACCGCAGAGAGCTGTTCTGCTGCGGTCTAGACACCAGCGCCTGCCCGCCATCTGATGACCAGTCCGCGGGAGGGGTCTAGGATTGTGGGGACAATCAAATCAGCTTGTCATTTCAGGGTCCCTAATATCCCTCCTGAATTGAATACAGATCACTAGTTAAAATAACAACACATTCTATTATCCTTACTCAGCCTCATTTTATTGGTCGTTTTTCTTCCCTTAGCTTTTGAGTTGTACCGACGAAGCAAGGATCAGTGAAACCAAGAAACAGACTTGGGAAGAGGCCCGAGGTCAAATAAACCCTTTTCTGTCATTGCACTTGTGGAAGAGTGTTCTTCTCTAACTGCTACTCAGAATTTGTCAAGATTTTATGTACAGACTATAGGGTGTTCGATCAAAAGATCAAGCCAGTGAAAGGACACAGGTCAAGGTCTGCATCCTTCGTTGTGCAAGCATGAAGGGGAAACAAAAATCAGATTTGTGAGCTGCGGTCCTGGAAATTGTGTCCTTTGACGAAATTGGGCCTGAATGTATTCTGTCTATCTGCCTGCCTGCCTATCTTCTCTGTCTGTCTCTCCCTCTCTCCCCTACTTCTTTCTCCTCCCCCTCCCTTCTCTCCAGATTCTCACTAAGTAACCCTGGCTGTCCTAGAACTCATTATGTAGAAAAGGCTGGCCTCGAACTTTCAGATCTGCCTGCCTCTGCCTCCCCAGTGCTGGTATTGAAAGCATGGATCACTAGCCTGGCTTTCCGTGCACTCTGTTTCTGAATTATGAATGAAGTGGAGGCTGACTGAACGTTCTCGACTGTAGAAAACTACAGGTCCTTACCTCTCTAACACCTGAACCTTAGCTGACTGGTTGAGGAGCTATGTCATTGTTACTATAGCTATGTACTATTAGAGGCTGAGAGGATACACAAGAAACAAAATGTAACTCCTATCTTAATGAGTTTTACATAGTTTTGTAGTGGCAGGCCAAGGCACAAGATATAAATCGAATTTACAGTTAGCTACTCCAGAGGATAGCAATGTTCCACACTTGAGAACACTTTGTTGTTTAACCTTTTATTTCCTGTGTATGAGTGTTCTGCCTACATGCTGCATGTGTGCCACCTCATGCACATGTCCCTAAAGGTCAGAAGAGGTTGTGCCAGAGTTTCCATCCCTTTCCAGCAGTCTTTCTAACTAGTAACCCATCTAAGGTAATTAACCCACTGATGAGCCCTCAGGATGCAGTCACTCACTCTAAAGCTCATCGGGGCCAGCCTCTGGGAAACTATAGATCCAAGCAATAACAACCTTTTTTTTTTTTTTTTTTTTTAGTATAGAACAGAGCTTATTTTGGGCATGGGGAGGGGAGTTAAGAGGGTAGTAGAAGCAGAGAAAGGCAGAGAGGAGAGAGCAGGGGAGTAGAGGCCAGTCATAGCCATGGGAAGAGGGGGGGGGAAGGGAATGGGGAGAGAGGGGGAGCAAGGGGGCAAGAGGCAAGAGTAAGAGCAACAGCCTTTTGTTAAACAGTTTTTTTTTCTCTCCCAAGCAAACAAAAGCAAAATCAACTCGAACTAATGTTTAGTTGTCTTTCTCAAATATGTATAATCATTTGTTCTGAGGTAGATGGGGGAAGCAAAATAAGCCATTAGGTGTGTTAGGCTAATACACACTATGATCCCATGAGGACATTGAAAGTTTGCTTGTACATTTTTTAGTTATCAAAGTGTTCTCTGGATCAGGTGGGGAGAACACCCGTGTTCCTCAGATTAAGGAGGTTGATGCAGGAGGATCACCATAAATTCAAGGTTGGCTTAAGTTATGCTCTAATGGCATTCTCAACCTATGAGTTATGATTCCTTTCAGGGTCAAACAGCCCTTTTACAGGGGTCACCTAAGACCATTGGAAAACACATATATTTACATTATGATTCATAACATCAAAATTACAGTTATGAAGTAGCACCAAAAATAACTTTATGGTTGGGCGTCACCACAACATGAGAAACTGTATTAAAGAATCACAGCATTAAGAAGGTTGAGAACTACTGAATCTTTTCTCAAAAATAAACAAAGCTGGGTATGGTGACACCTTTAATTCCAGAACCCAGGAGATAAAGGCAGAGGCAGAGGAGATCTCTTGAGTTCCAGGCAGCCTGGTCTAACAGAGCAAGTTGCAGGACAGCCAGGGCTATGCAGAGAAAAAATCCTGTCTCAAAACAAACAACAACCCCACCGCCAACACACACAAAACCAAAACCTTTTCTGCATGAGAGCCATGGGTTTGTGTGTGTGTGTGTGTGTGTATGTGTGTGTGTGTGTGTGTACATTTTCTCAAAACCACTTTGTTATGTGGAATTCAAGTTTCTATGGCCATAACTGACATTTGACTGCCAAATAGCTGTGCTCATTTGTTTTTATGTTGGTTCTGCCTAGTTCTCCACAATAACAAAAATTGAGCAGTACCAGAGACTACAGGGTTCAAAGCCTAAAATAGTTCTGGAGGCTTTAAGAAAAAGTTATTTCTTCTTACTCTAGGTGTCTCCAGTAAAGTCTGTAGTGTTACATACCTATAAGGTAAATGCTAAGGAGGCCGAGGCAGAAGAGTCGTAAGTTTGAGAGCAGCCTAAGTTACCCAGCAAGTGTGAGGCCAGTTAGGAATTTATGTTGAGACCCTAACTCAATAAGACAACTAAAAATTGATGTTTATAATGAGTCAGCTCCAACTGGTTATTGAAACTGAACAGACCTTAGATGTCAGGCAGTATTATTTTATCTCAGATTGGTAGAGATAAAGTTACCTCTTGTATAAAATTACACACTCAGTGGACAGAGAAAGTTCTAGAAGCTTTTTCTATCAGGACAACATTTCTTCCATGTATTTCCTTTCTCAGGAAGTGTTTACCTTCCCTGGAAAGAAGCTGGTGTTCTGTAAGCTGGCAGCATTACGTTCACTAAAACTTTCATAATTTTTTTTATCCCATGCCTCATTCACCCTAACACTGGGTAGCACATATCAACCTATTAGATACTTCTTTTTTCCATTCTCTCCCCCCCCCCCTTTTCAAAAACAATGTGGCCACTGTGTTAAGCAATGTTCCAAGGCTGACAGGAGAATAAGATAACTTCAGACGAGGAGAGTTTCTTTCGGCTCACAGTCTAGAGGCTATGGCTATCTTTGGTTGGTCCCATGGCCTGGGGGTCTGTGGCAACACATCACAAATGGAATTGTGCGATGGAGCAAAGCTTCTTACTCAGCTGTTGCTGGGAAACAGTGAAGTGGAAGGACCTGGGCCCTATAACCTCTTCCAGGACACACCCCTCACCCCAGGGACCTAACTTCCTTCGCTTGTGCCCTGTGTCCTAAAGGGTCTATAACCTCCCAAAGGTTTGCAGACCACAGAAGCCTTTAAGGGATACTTGTGTAAACCATAGCAGCTATCATGAAAAGCTTTATTCTCACATCCTCCCTTTAAAAATGAATTCAGTCCTTTCTCTTTCAACCAAGGAATTTAGAGGTGCAGGACTTTTTTCCAGCTAAAGATTGTTAAGGGAGGGAATGATGGTACTGAGAGCTCAGAGCCACACAGCTTTAACTCTGGACTCCATAGGTAGGCTGTATGTATGCAAGGCAGAAGGAGTGTCTGCAAACCCAGTGGAACTTCATGGTTTAGTGATACAGTTGTGAAATAGCGGTAGCTCTTACACACTTTGAAAGGAAATACATGACTCCAAGAATATTTGAAATTGCAGATGCCTGGGTGAGGAGACCACTCAGACGGGTGGGTAGCAGTGGAGACTGACCCAGGTCTCCCAGTCTGTCAGGCCTTGCTGACTTCTAGTGGGAGCTCCATGCCTGCTCACATCAGCCCACCCAAGTTTTACCCTCTGCTACTGAGAGGTGATAAAAATTCATCAGACTCACAGAATGGTTGAACTCAGATGGTGATAAAATCCCAGTATAATTCTCTCCAAAGAATGTTCTGATTAATAGAAACTGCAGAGGAACTAATTTTATGAAAATAGCAAATGGGATTGTTTCAGTTGAAGTGAGCCGAGAGAGTTGGTGCTGACGCCAAGCAGGAAGAAGCAAACAACCCCATTGTGTGGCACTGACAGCTCCAATCCTGCCGGTTACTCATTAAATGTCTTTCCGCTGTAAATTATTAAGCTTGGATTTGGGGAGATGTGGGAGCTGACAGGATAAGACAATAGAACAGAAAGCAGACCTGGATCCCTTCCTTCAGTATTATTTCAGCATTGTGTTTTGTGAAAAGCGGTTTCCCCCCACCCCCACCCCCAGTGTTGGAGAAGGAGGAGGAGTTTCTCTTTGGGGAGCTCAGAAACGGACGAGACAAGTAACATGCTTTTGATTTAGGAAGTATTTGCTAGTACTTACAAACTGGAATGGATTTCAGAGAAAATTCAACCTGTTGGCTCAATAACTGGGTAGCCTAGATTTTGTGTATTCTCTGAAAGGGTTGTTTTTACCCAGACAATGGAGAGCTTCGGCCAGCCTTAACATTAGGGAGTACCAAATTAAATATTTTAGGACACAAGGCTGTCATATCTAGTTCACTTGTTTTATCTGATATCTGGGAAGGCCTTTCTTACTGGGAGAGAGCTCCAGGGTTTATTTCATAAACCGAAAGAGCAGGAAAAGGCAGGGGTCAGGGAAGGAGTTGAATTCGGATGATGTTCCTATTCATCTGAAAAACTGGTATTGTGATAAAGAGGCAAATCGTAGACTAGTGTGACTTTTGGGTTCAGTTTTTATCCTTTGCCTTCTAGACAACACACTGGAGGGGCATGGCTATATTTCTTGGCCAGATATGGCCTACTTACCGCTCAGGGTAACTAATAACACACACATCAGTTGGTTGCCTGTCGTGGTTTGAATAGGTATGGCCCCCATAGACTCATGCCTTTGAATGCTTGGCCTATAGGGAGTGGCACTATTTAGGAGGTGTAGCATGGTTGGAGGAAGTATGTCACCATGGGGTTGGGCTCTGAGGTCTCTTATGCCCAAGCAACACCCACTGTGGTACATGGTTTCCTCCTGCTGCCTTGAATCAAGAATGTAGAATCCTCAGCTACCTCTCCAGCATCATGTCTGCCTGGGTTGATAATGGACTAAGCCTCTGAAACTGTAAGCCAGCCCCAATTAAATGTTTTCCTTCATGCAAGTTACTGTGGTCATGGTGTCGTGCCTTGACAGCAATGAAACCCTCACTAAGACACTGTCTAAGCACCACGCCTATTTCTTGGGGCATTTACTTATTGTTGCTGTGTTCTTTGTACTATTTTGGAAAATGAGAGTAATGAATGACCATAATATACCCCGCTGTCATAGAACTCTCATTTTGGTCAGCAGAGCCAAGGAATCAGCAATCACACAGCTGATGGCACTTGGTGGCATGAAAATACAAGGTGGAACAGAGGGACAATGACTGAAGACACATGGCAATGGGAAATGCTGTTTTATAGATGGTAGCCAAGGAAAGCTTCTCTGATTAAGTAAAAAACCTGAAGAAAGAGAGCAGAAGAGCTGTCTGGGGAAGACCTAAGGGCTAAGCAACATGAAAGACCCGTAGAGAAGATGATGATGGGTCATTCCCATAGGGGGACTTATGGTCTTGAAAAGCTTGAATATTTGTTCTGAATGAGATGGGAGACTGGAGCAGCTTTGAGCAGGCAAATGACATGATCTGACTGTCACAGACAACCCCTAGAATGACTTTTACTTACCACAGACCTTGCTTTGGAAGAGATGATTTCTAGAACACTGAGCCACATAGATTGTACTGGCTCTTCCTGTATTGGTTGCAAAGGCTTGTTTCACAACTCCTCTATGGGGTGGGTAGAATTTCTTCATAGGACTATGATTAAATGGAGATTAATCTCTCTTTGTTCCACAAATTAGGGAGAGAACATAAAACTATCAGACAGGACTGGAGAGACGGCTTGGTTCTTGCTGCTCTTCTGGAACACCCTCAGGTTCTGTTCCCAGCACTCATATTGGTTGGCTAGGGAGGCTCACAAATGCCTGTAACTAGAGCTCCTGATAATTGGGTCTGTCTTCTGGCCTCCACCAACACTCACACAGAGACACAGACCCATCCATATACACAAATTAAAAAATAAAAAATCTTTTCAAAAAAAGCAGACTGGGAACAAAAAACTATCAGTTTGCCAGCCCCAGCCCTCCCCACAGTCGGGTTAGCAGTCCAGGCATCTTGTCCTGCTAGATATTCAGTCAGGTAACAACTGACCAGCAGGAGAAAGATGCCATGAGTTCTGATTTCTTCAACTCCTGTGAAGCACGAATGCAGAGGGCTGAAGGAGAGACAAGCACCAGGCACCCGCTGAGAGGACATGCAGAAAACTCAGTCTGAGTCCACACAGGAACATTTGGTGGTTTGGGGTTGGGGGAGGAAATTCAAGATGCTTTATGGAAGTGAGAGTATTGGAAGAACCACGGAGTTTCCAAATCCCCAGCTGTCTTGACATGTTTATGGTCTGTGACAGGGCTGGGCCCCACTCTTCCTCACAGACCTGAGAAGCAGCTGAAGATGATCTGGTCCAGCTGGCTTCACATCAGTTACCACATGCTGTCTGTTCTATCAGGGCCTTTCAGAAAGGTCCAGATTGAAGCTTGAGTGATGGCTTCACCTTTCTTGAGCTCTTTAAAATATGGGGAAGGATTTTACTGGAGCTTGCAACAGTTCAAGTGGAAAGGGCTTGCAGATTGGCCCTGTGTTCTAGGATTGGAAGGACAAATACTTAGGACAGAGATCTAAAACTAAATGAGAGTCAAGAATGTAATTCTGACCAGGTGTGGATGTCTCATATCTGGAAGCTTAGAGACAAAAGCAAGATTGCCCATCAGTTCAAAGTCAGGCTAGGCTTCTGAGTGAGACTCTGTGGTAAAAGCAAAACAATTTTTTTAGCCAGGGATAGTGACACATGCCTTTAATCCCAGCACTTGAGAGGCAGATGCAAGCAGGTCTTTGGGAGTCCCAGCCCAGTACAGTCTACATACTGGGTTCAAGACCAGCCTGGCTGGTCTTAAAAAGGCAAATGTTTTCCTACAACTATTTATTTGTTGAGGTGGTCACTACAGCACAATTGTAGTTATCAGAGGAGCTTGCAGGTGTCACTTCTCATCTTCCACATGAGAGTCCTGGGAATTGAACTTAGGCTGTCAGTCTTGGCAGCAAGCCCCTTTCCCCTGTGAACCATCTCACTAATCCAACAGAAAGCAATACTCTTAGCCGCCCATGAGCTTAAGGTACAGGGTATAATCTCACAAATATTCCACTCTATTTGTTTAGTCTGAGCTATTGGTGAGGAGAAGCCTTGATGTGTTTGAGCTAACCTTTGGGACATCACACCAAAGAGGTCTCTGTTGGAAGTACTACTGTGAGTTTGCTATGCAGACACAGAGGCCTGGACACAGTAGATGTGATTTGAATTTATTCTAATCAAGTAAATAGAATCACTTTGGTTACTTAATAAACCAGTATGTGCCTGGCTAAAAAGGTTAAAAGAGGAGTCAGTGATCATATAAGTAAGAAGTATAGAGAACACTGGGGAGCAGTGGAGGTCAGGGAACCAGGACACTAAAGAGAATGAAGCCATGCTCCTGAATGGCAAAGGATTATGGTATGAAATCCTAGGGGTACAGGACTGAGAGGGATGGCTGTTCTCTGGGTGAATCAAGATTCCCCAAATCCTCAGTTGGCATGCTTCACATCTGTGGCTTGACTCCATGGCTGTATTTTGATCTAAGGAATACAGGCCAGGCGAAATTCATTTCTTACACTGAGCAGCCTTATGGCACTATGGTAGAAATTGGGGATTCAGAGATAAGATACATTCCCACATTGTTCATGTTCTACTGTACAAGAAAAGGAAAACCAAGTCTACCTCTGAGGCAGATCTAGAGTGTTTTGGAGGAAGAGAGGAGGAAACTATAAGGGCAGGGGAGATGGCATTTCTGGATGATTACACATTAGACAGCCTACACACACACATGTCCACATCTGGTGGCATGACTGCACACGGTAAAGCAGGTGACAGGCCAGAAGCTAGTCATGTTTGTATTCTGGGACTGAAAGTAAGGGAAGTAGGGGCCCAGGAAGAGGGGTCTGCATGCAAGTCAGGGGTGGGGGATGGTGGGTCATGATGAATTTGGACATCATCTCACAGATGCCGATGAGCCTCTGGCTGAAACATGAGCTATACAAGGGTGGATATTTCAGCAGTACATATTCTCCGCAAATCTCTTATCAGGTCATTTCACTTCTGCCTGAATATATCCAGGGTTGGGATACTCTCAGTTCCCCAAAGCTGCCCTCTTCATTGTTGCATGCCTATTTTAGAAAGCTGCTTCTTACACCGAGCCAAATTCTGCCTCCTGGAGATCCCAACTCATTTGTGTCTCATTTTGCCATTTGTAGCAACTCACAGAAGGCCATTTTAAAAATACATGAAGGTACCTGTCAATCTTTTTCCCAGTCTTCAGTTTCCAACTTTCCACAGGGCTCCCCCACTGAGTGTACTTCATTGTTTCTTGATTCCAGTCCCAGAGATCTCGGTGAACCGGGGCTTTGTCAGTATGTCTTTTAGAGTCTGCTGCTAGGGTATTGCTCAGGATAAACGCTTAGACAATATTAATGCTGTTACAGCTACCTTTGAGCTGGAAACCATATGCCCATCAATGATTCCAGGGACCTCGTTTTGATACTGGTCACATTTCATTGCTTACCCTTCTGACTGACTGAAGTAGCCAGTGCTTTCAGGTCCTTGACTGCTGCCAAACCATATCCCCACCACACTTGGTCTGTATTTTGAACTCTAAATATAGGAATTAATACTTATTTGAATTGTATCTCATTAGTTTGGGCTCAGTTTTCCAGCCTAGTTGACTCATTTGAAAAGTCTTGATTCTCGTTCATCTGAGATTAGTGAGTCTCCATTCACATTTGATAAATGTTCTCTGACTGTTTCAATCCAAGTCACTAAAAATATTGCCTAGAACTTGGTTGCACTGGATATATTCTCCAGTCCTGGTGAGTGTTCAGATGGCTTCAATTTTACCTAATGACCCATTTTACAACATTATTTATAATATTGAAGATTTATTAAATAGTGTGTTGAAATTCTTGAAGATTTATTAACTATTCTGCTAAAACCAAGATGCGATGTTTGGTATTTCCTCCCACTGGAATCAATAAATGTACCCACAGCTTGCTCTGACCTTCACGATTTAATATGTCCTCTAACTCTGGTAATGAACCACAGTCATTCCCTGAACATCAGCCAGACTTACCTCTGCTTTGAATTTCTCATCCGATTTCAGAAGCCCAATTCTGCCGTTACCTCTAGCTTTTCTGTCTTGCCAGGAACCTTACCTGATCTCACTCTTGGTGCTATGTTTTTGCCTCAGTCCTTTTATTCTGGCTCTTTGGTGTACTGTACCTGGCTGCCCACTCTAACTCCAGTTCAGGCTGATATTGTAACCTCTCCTTTCGAGAGGCTGGAGTGGAGTTGACTACATAACTCATTATACACTGCATTATTTACAATTGGTTGGTCACTGGAATGTGCTAAGTGATCTGAGCTTGGGGACAGGGCTGAATGGGGAAATTCAAGAATGTTAGGTGGAATGTCTCTTTCTGGGCAAACACTTCTTCTTCTCCTTCTTCTTCTTCTTCTTCTTCTTCTTCTTCTTCTTCTTCTTCTTCTTCTTCTTCTTCTTCTTCTTCTTCTTCTTCTTCTTGCAAGATTTGGATGTTTGGAGGTACAGACATTTGCTTTAAATGAGAAAGGGGAGTGCAGGTAAAACTTCCTGTGGGCTTTCCTGTCATTGGCTCCAAAGCTGCCTATCTTACAGGAGCCACCTTGTCTGTGCCATCTAGTGGTTACCACCAGAAGCCTTACCCGCCTCAAGGAGAGAGCAATTTAACGCCATTTCCAACTTAAGCACCATATCTACAGGGCGTGAAATTAGTTCCAGCAAGCAGCAAATTTGCTGCTAATAAAAATATTTAGCGATTCACTTGTCTTTAAATCAGCAGCAGAATATTCTTTTACTTGCATCAGTGCCTGTTTCTTCCAATTCTAATATTTGATAATCAAGCTAGAGTTGTTTAGCTTAAAGCTGAGAGACAGCAAGTTCTTAAGCTCTGCAAAATCTAACTTTCTGGAGCGGGAATTCCTATTCCCCTTGATCGGATGTAGGCCTAGATGTTTCTTGAATCATGGAGACAGAGCCGTGCCACTGATTTGAGGGGCTTGGAAATAACTAACCATGTTCTTCTCTCTGCCAACATTAGCTCCAGTGTCATTGCACAGGGAGAGTCTGGGGCACTCTGAGAAGGAAGACATGGCGCCTATTATATGTTTAGACACATTTCACTCTGTCTCAGTGCCAGACCAATTTAGCTTTAGTACTTATTTCTTTTCATGAGAGTTTTCTGAGCCCTGCAGAGATATTTCAGAGCACTAAAGCGGTTTTTTCATTAATTCCACAATATTTACTGGGCATCTTCCACGTGTGACGATTATTCTAAGTCTTCTTTTTAGTAGGACTGTTCCAAGGAGCTCAGTAGGATCCTTGGATCAGGCGGGTGACAGCTCTACCCTAAGCGGCTGGAATAAGATGTTTGCTACATTGTTTCCTGTGTTCTTCTTTTTCCTTAGTGAAGTTACAGAGGAATAAAAGGCATCTACAGCTCCTCCCTGGCCTCTGAATAGATCACCAGCTTCTGAGCCCGATAATCCGAAGGGAGAGTGTGGCAGATTCTGGAGACTGTCTTCTTCCTGAGAGGGACCCAATTTTGATCAGCCTCTCAGAATAAATGGCAGTTTCAGCTATGAGCTACTGCCTTCCCCTCAAGGGGTTTGGAATTGAAACAGGCTTCTTGATTGAGAGAGGGATCCAGTCAAGCCTAATAACAGGGAATTGGTATCAAAGACTAGAAATACACAGTCAAGCAACACTAACATGGTTGATGGAGACACTGGGAGAGGGGATTGAAGAAACGGCACGACACTTGGCAGTAGCCACGAGGCCAGCACGGAGGCTCATGGCTGGGAGAAACAAAAAAAGACACCTGGCTGAGAACCAATATACAGACTCAAGTCATGGCCCTTTCTCTCAGATTCATAACTCAAATATAGCCCCGTCCCCCACTGACATCAATCTATTCATCTGGTGAACTTGGTTGTCCATCCATGCTGCTTACCACACACAAGAAAGAGAGATGACAACAACCTTAAGGGTTGCATGATGCACATTTGTCTTTCTCCAGGCATGAGAATACTGTAGCACATCACTGTCATTAGATCAGTCCAAGGCCATTTACCTTGTGTTGCGTGTAAATTGATGATATAAAAATCCACCATATTGCCCCAGTCTCAAAATCTCAACTATCTGTGGCTCAGTGAGGGCCTACCTTATCAGTCCCTGGCCCTTACAGCCTTGAGGATTTCCTTTAGTTAAAGTAATGGGAATTACTATGTGTGAATTCAAAGTTGCATTTGATGAATAAGCTGTATCCATTAAGTATTTAAGCAAGAGCTAGAATCAAGGTGAGGAAAAAAGTAAAAGCAAATAATTTGGTAATTAAAATCTGAAATAAAGCCAGGTTCGGAGACACATGCCTGTAGTCCTAGTACTTGAGAGGCAGAGGCATGAGGGGGAAAAGTTAAAAGTCGTTCTGGATACTTAGAGAGATGGAGGCCAGCCTTAGCTACACAAGACCATGACTCAATAGAAATAAATAAGTAAATAAATCAACAAATAAAAAAAAATGAGGGAGGAAGAAAGGAAGGAAGGAAGGAAGGAAGGAAAAAAGGATGAATGGATGGACAGATGGATGGATGGATGGATGGATGGATGGATGGGTAGATGAATGGATGGATGGATGGATGGACAGAACTCTGGAATAAATATTGAGGGAGAGCAGGTGACAAGGAGGGAGTGGGGTGAAAGTTGCTGAGAACATGTAGAAGTGAGGGCATATCTGGCCATTAGGAAGTAGGAAACACACAGAACCAGACAAAGAAGCAGAAAAGGATTGAAGAGACAGGAGAGAGTGGGCAGATGGAAACATTGTGTGCCTCTGTGAACCTCTGAACCCAGAGATAGAGCTGTCATGGCTGAAGCAGGCATGATGGAATCGGAACACAGCTACAGGGCCTGAGCTAGGCGTCCTGGCCCATCTTCACCCTCCAGGCAGCTTCTCTCAGTGTCCTCCACCTCAGCTGTTCGTTTCCCTCTTCCCCCTTAGCAACATGTGCTCACTGGTCATCACACAAACAAGAGATCTCAGGCCTACAGCATTCTTGATGGCAGGCGCTAGTCTTGTGAAGGAAGTCAAGTATGTCCTGAAGGTCATGTTTAGATTTCCCAGAGTTCTCCTTCAAGCAGTGTACATATTACATAGACCCTTAGCTGAACCTCTGTCACGTCCTGATGGTCTGATCCTAAGAGGTGGCTAATTCCAAACCTAGGCTGAGTGGAGCACATAACCAGTGTGCTACAGCCCAAGTACTTCCACAAGTAAAAAGAATAATGTTGAGAGGCATTTGATCCTTTTGCACCTTCAGAAGAAGGGTTTAGGGAACTCGATGCTCGTAGATCTGGTGGACTATCTGTGAATTGCTAAGGGGTGAGATTGCTAAACTTCCTTATAATCCTTATCCCAGAGATCCGTGAGTTTCTTTTTTTTTTTTTTTTCCCT